>NC_091955.1:10945133-11292633 GCF_031021105.1 Erythrolamprus reginae | reverse complement strand
AGTCACTGAATTTAAACCTGCCTGGGATAAACATAGATCCATCCTAAGATAAAATACAGGAAATAGTATAAGGGCAGACTAGATGGACCATGAGGTCTTTTACTGCCGTCAGTCTTCTATGTTTCTATTCTTTTTCTTTATTCTACAAAATTGTCCCCTGAGAAATGCTGCTTGAGAAAAAGAAATAAAATATACGCGCATACACAGACCTTGGAATACTGATATCGAATGACCTAAGTGCCAAAGCCCACTGCAACAATATCGCCAAAAAAGCTTCTAGAGTTGTTAACCTGATCCTACGCAGCTTCTGCTCAGGCAATCTCACACTACTCACAAGAGCCTACAAAACTTTTGCAAGACCCATCCTTGACTACTGCTCATCTGTCTGGAACCCACGTCACATCTCGGACATCAACACCCTTGAAAATGTCCAAAGATATTTCACCAGAAGAGCCCTTCACTCCTCCACTCGAAGCAGAATATCCTACGAAAATAGACTAACAATCCTGGGCCTAGAAAGCTTAGAACTACGGCGCCTAAAACACGATTTGAGTATTGCCCACAAGATCATATGCTGCAACGTCCTACCGGTCAATTACTACTTCAGCTTCAACCGCAACAACACAAGAGCACGCAACAGATTCAAACTTAATACGAACCGCTCCAAACTTGACTGTAAAAAATATGATTTCAATAATCGAGTGATTGAAGCGTGGAACTCATTGCCGGACTCAATTGTGTCAACCCCTAACCCCCAACACTTCTCCCTTAGACTCTCCACAATTGACCTCTGCAGGTTCCTAAGAGGCCAGTAAGGGGCGTACATAAGTGCACTGGTGTGCCTTTCATCCCCTGTCCAATTGTCTTTCCTTTCTTTCACCTATCATATATATTCTCTTCCTTTCATATATCCTCTCCTCTAAGTTCACTTTTACCCTTATATATATTACCACATGTCTATTTTTCTTCCTATGTATTTGTGTATTGGACAAATGAATAAATAAAATAAATAATAAACATTTTAAATTGGAAGTCTGAAGTCATTTTACACACCCCAAAAGGTTTGTTGTCTTTGTTCTACAAGTAGTCCTTGACTTACGACAGTTCGTTTCATGGGCATCCAAAGTTACAACGGCACTGAAGTGACGTGTGACCGGTTTTCACACTTACAACCAATACAGCGGAACCTCTACTTAAGAACGCCGCTACTTACGAAGTTTTCTAGATTAGAACCAGGTGTTCAAGATTTTTTGGCTTCTTCTCAAGAACCATTTTCCACTTACAAACCAGAGCCTCCGAAACTGTAAGCAGAAAAGGCAGGGAGAAGCCTCTGAGGGGTCTCTCTAGGAATCTCCTGGAAGGAAACAAGGCCGGAAAAGGTGAGGAGAAGCCTCCATGGGGCCTCTCTAGGAATCTCCTGGGAGGAAACAGGGCTAGAAAAGGTGGGGAGAAGCCTCCGTGGGGCCTCTCTAGGAATCTCCTGGGAGGAAACAGGGCTAGAAAAGGCGGGGAGAAGCCTCCGTGGGGCCTCTCTAGGAATCTCCTGGGAGGAAATGGGGCCAGAAAAGGCAGGGAGAAGCCTCCGTGGGGCCTCTCTAGGAATCTCCTGGGAGGAAACAGGGCTAGAAAAGGCGGGGAGAAGCCTCCGTGGGGCCTCTCTAGGAATCTCCTGGGAGGAAACATGGCTAGAAAAGGCGGGGAGAAGCCTCCGTGGGGCCTCTCTAGGAATCTCCTGGGAGGAGATGGGGCCAGAAAAGGCAGGGAGAAGCCTCCGTGGGGCCTCTCTAGGAATCTCCTGGGAGGAAACAGAGCTAGAAAAGGCGGGGAGAAGCCTCCGTGGGGCCTCTCTAGGAATCTCCTGGGAGGAAATGGGGCCGGAAAAGGTGGGGAAAAGCCTTAGCAGCAGCTGAAAACTAGGCACATCCAACATTGATGGCATCATACAGCAGTTTCCTCAATATCGTTCATAAACCAAACTCTTCTCTCACTAATGATTGAACAGGCAGCAACAGGAAAGTTAAATCATAACTGGAGAACATCAGCAGATCATATGAATATGTAAATCCAACAATCATTGGTTCTGATTCTACCCATTTGTTTCTCATCAGGAACATAAGCTGAGCCACTGACACAAATAGCACATATCAGGGAAGTACTGTGGATTTTGGGCTAAGGAAAAGAAATGGAAATAACAAACCTCAATTTTGTCTGTTTTGGCGTCTCCCCAGTATATCATGTTTTCAATGTAATCCAGTGCCAATCCATTGGGCCAACCAAGGGAGGTATTTACCAGTACAACTCGGTCAGAACCATCTAAAGCAGCCCTCTCGATCTTGGGAATCTCTCCCCAATCGGTCCAGTACATGTAGCTAAAAAGAAAAGGGTAAAATGGAATAAAACAGAGGCTGCAAAAACCATGTAGTAGCATTGACTAGAGACTAAACTGTGCTAACTTTGGCACATGGTCTGTACTTTCTGCAGTGGAAATTATTGTGACTCAAAACAATTCTGTGAAATTGCATGGTTGAACTCCTGTGACAATCTGCTGTATAATTCTCATAAATAAGTACAGTGGTACCTCTACTTACAAATTTAATTCGTTCCGTGACCAGGTTCTTAAGTAGAAAAGTTTGTAAGAAAAAGCAATTTTTCCCATAGGAATCAATGTAAAAGCAAATAATGTGTGCGATTGGGGAAACCACATGGAGGGCGGAGGCCCTGTTTCCTCCCAGGAGATTTCCTAGAGAGGCCCCACAGAGGCTTCTCACCACCTTTTCTGGCTGTTTCCTCCCAGGAGATTCCTAGAGAGGCCCCACAGAGGCTTCTCACCACCTTTTCTGGCCCTGTTTCCTCCCAGGAGATTCCTAGAGAGGCCCCACGGAGGCTTCTCCCTGCCTTTTCTGGTTACAGTTTCAGGGGCTCGGGTTTGTAAGTGGAAAATGGTTCTTGAGAAGAGGCAAAAAAAATCTTGAACACCTGGTTCTTATCTAGAAAAGTTCGTAAGTAGAGGCATTCTTAGGTAGAGGTACCACTGTACTTTGTGGCCATGGAACATATGCAATTTTTTTTTCTTTCGTTCAATCCTCAACGATTTTCAGAAACTGCCTGGACCAGGTCTCTGCAGTTTTCTTGGCAAGGCTCTTCAGAAGTGGTTTGCCATTGCTTCCTTCCTCCGGCTGAGAGAAAGTGGCTGGCCCAAGGTCAGCCAGCTGGTCTTGTGCCTAAGGTGGGACTAGAACATATAGTCTCCTGGTTCCTAGCCGGGTGCCTTCACCACTACACCAACCTGGGTCTTGTCCAACATTAGATCATCCCATGTAAGAAAAATTCCAGGAGACCAAGAGAATTTTTATTATATCCTCTATTTGCTCTATTTCCCCCCTTTTCTGAGAAGTGTAAGGGTGATTACAAAGATACCCTTTAACATTTAAATATGTTAAAGGGTTAAATAAGGTTCAGGAGGGAAGTGTTTTCAATAGGAAAGTGAACACAAGGACAAGGGGACACAATCTGAAGTTAGCTGGGGGAAAGATCAAAAGCAACATGAGAAAATATTATTTTACTGAAAGAGTAGTAGATGCTTGGAACAAACTTCCAGCAGACGTGGTTGGTAAATCCACAGTAACTGAATTTAAACATGCCTGGGATAAACATATATCCATTGTAAGATAAAATAATAGCATAAGGGCAGACTAGATGGACCATGAGGTCTTTTTCTGCCGTCAGTCTTCTATGTTTCTATATCATAAAAGCTAATGTTTTAAAGAGGTGGATCCACCATACATTCAAGTTGCAGATCTGTGACAGACTAAAATGTTTTACACCCTATTACTCATGGGCTACAAAAAAAGACTAATGCAAATGGAACGAAATTTAAAACTGCCTCCGTTCATTATTTTAAGAAAGGGTGAAAAAGATCAGTGTTTAAACAGGGTTCACAACAGCTCACAAGAGGCAACTCAGAAAATGTATAATGATGCACTGTGGGGGATCCCTTGGGCGACAATGCAGAGGATCAAACAGATGGGTTGCACTTTTAAAAAAATTTGTTATGGTTTCAACCGATCTCCGGCAGCTGGGACAGTAGCCTAGGAAATCCTTGTAGAAATTTCAGCTGCTTTTAAAGGGAACCTTATATTTCAGGCTAATCTTCGGTTTAAAATCTAAATTTCTCATTATTGTTTCACACTGTAAATCAAATGTCATTTTGGAGGGAGAGAACAGATGAACTGGATATGTTCTTTGGAATATCTTCAGGACCGCCTTCTGCCGCACGAATCCCAGCGACCGGTTAGGTCCCACAGAGTCGGCTTTCTTCGGGTCCCGTCGACTAAACAATGTCGTCTGGCGGGACCCAGGGGAAGAGCCTTCTCTGTGGTGGCTCCGACCCTTTGGAAGCAGCTCCCCCCTGAGATTAGGATTGCCCCCACCCTCCTTGCCTTTCGGAAACTCCTTGAAACCCACCTCTGCCGTCAGGCATGGGGGAACTAAAACATCTCCCCCTTGCCCATATTGCTTTGGTGTTTGATTGATTGTGTGCTTGTTTTTTATATATATCGGGATTGTTTTATGAATTTCTTAACTTAAAATTGTAATTGGATTGGTGGGCATTGGATTTGTCACTATGTGCTGTTTTTGCCACTGTTGTGAGCCGCCCCAAGTCTGCGGAGAGGGGCGACATATAAATCCAATAAATCTAATCTAATCTAATCTAATTATGGCTACTCTAAAACAAGCTAGAAAGCTCCTATTGGTCCCAAATAATCCTAATTTAAGTACAGTGGTACCTCTACCTACAAACACCTCTACTTACGAACATTTCTACATAAGAACTGGGGGTTCAAGATTTTTTTGCCTCTTCTCAAGAACCATTTTCCACTTACAAACCCGAGCCTCCGAAACTGTAACTGGAAAAGGCAGGGAGAAGCCTCTGTGGGGCCTCTCTTGGAATCTCCTGGGAGGAAACAGGGCTGGAAAAGGCAGGAAGAAACCTCTGTGGGGCCTCTCTAGGAATCTCCTGGGAGAAAACAGGGCTGGAAAAGGTGGGGAGAAGCCTCTGTGGGCCACTCTAGGAATCTCCTGAGAGGAAACAGGGCTGGAAAAGGCAGGGAGAAGCCTTTGTGGGGCCTCCCTAGGAATCTCCTGGGAGGAAACAGGACAGGGCTGGAAAAGGCGGGGAGAAGCCTCTGTGGGGCCTCCCTAGGAATCTCCTGGGAGGAAACAGGGCTGGAAAAGGTGGGGAGAAGCCTCTGTGGGCCACTCTAGGAATCTCCTGGGAGGAAACAGGGCTGGAAAAGGCGGGGAGAAACCTCTGTGGGGCCTCTCTAGGAATCTCCTGGGAGGAAACAGGGCTGGAAAAGGCGGGGAGAAGCCTTTGTGGGGCCTCTCTAGGAATCTCCTGGGAGGAAACAGGGCCTCCACCCTCCCTGTGGTTTCCCCAATCGCACACATTATTTGCTTTTACATTGATTCCTATGGGAAAAATTGCTTTTTCTTACCAACTTTTCTACTTAAGAACCTGGTCACGGAACGAATTAAGTTTGTAAATAGAGGTACCACTGTATTCTAAAACTGAGAACCACCACCAGAGATTATTCGTGGTCAGTAAATAAGGGAGATTCATATTTCTGAAACAGGGAAAGCATCTTGGAAATCAACAGTAGATTTGACTTGGAGAATATGGTATTTCTTAAATTATAATTTTTCATAATTAAAATATGTGCCTTACCCAATCATAGGATCCAAAACTATAGCTCTCGGCTCTTCCAGATCTTCTGAGATCAGGATCTTCCTCATGGTCCCATTAAGCCTTGTGATTTCGATGCGGTCCGTCCCAGTATCCGTCCAGTAAAGATTTCGGGCCACCCAATCGACAGCAATGCCATCAGGGTGTGCAATTTGTGCCTGTACAACAAACTGGCTTGCCGAGCCGTCGAGGAACGAGCGCCTGATGGCTCTCACTTCATCATCTGTCCAATAAATGTACCCTTCTACAGGGTCATAGTCAATGGCAATGGCGTGACGAATGTCTTCCAACTGCAACACAATATCCGTGAAATCCGGAGTGTCCAAGGAGATCCGCCTCAAATCGGTCCTGCGGGCAAGCAATAGCAACTCCATGGCTCCTGCATAGATGAAAACCAACAAATTAAAATTAACCTGCCTCTTTGTTGAAAACATACAGAAATGTCATGGTTATTAATAGAATTCTTTATTGGCCAAGTGTGATTGGACACACAAAGAATTTGTCTTGGTGCATATGCTCACAGTGTACACAAAAGAAAATGTAGATTTGTCAAGGATCATGTGGCACAACACTTAATGATTGTCATAGGGGTCAAATAAGCAACGGAGAACAATCAATATTAATAAGAATCTTAAGGATACAAGCAACAAGTTACAGTCGTACAGTCTTAAGTGGGAGGAGATGGGTGATAGGAATGATGAGAAAAAACTAATAGAAATACAGTGGTACCTCATGATACGAACCCCTCGTCTTACGAACAACCCGAGATACGAACCCGGGGTTCAGAAATTTTTTGCCTCTTCTTACGAACTTTTCCTTCTTACGAATCCGCTGCCGCCGCCGCCAAGAAACCCCGCCACCCAGCTGTCGCTTTTTGAAACAGCCGGGGGGCTTCTCAGCATCCTCCTGAACCCGAACGCCAAACCCAAACTTCCGGGTTCAGCGTTTGGGAGGCCGCCGAGAAGCCCCCTCCCAAACGCCGAACCTGGAAGTTCGGCAAAAGTTCGGGTGGCCGCCGAGAAGCCCCGCCGCCCGGCTGTCACCTTTTAAAACAGCCGGGGGGCTTCTGGACTCCCCTTGCCATTAACAGCTTAAATAACAGCTTAAATGAACAGTGCAGTCAGGCGGTAGGGAAAGCAAGTAGGATGCTTGGCTGCATAGCTAGAGGTATAACAAGCAGGAAGAGGGAGATTATGATCCCACTATATAGAATGCTGGTGAGACCACATTTGGAATACTGTGTTCAGTTCTGGAGACCTCACCTACAAAAAGATATTGACAAAATTGAACGGGTCCAAAGACAGGCTACAAGAATGGTGGAAGGTCTTAAGTATAAAACGTATCAGGAAAGACTTAATGAACTCAATCTGTATAGTCTGGAGGACAGAAGGAAAAGGGGGGACATGATCGAAACATTTAAATATATTAAAGGGTTAAATAAGGTCCAGGAGGGAAGTGTTTTTAATAGGAAAGTGAACACAAGAACAAGGGGACACAATCTGAAGTTAGTTGGGGGAAAGATCAAAAGCAACATGAGAAAATATTATTTTACTGAAAGAGTAGTAGATCCTTGGAACAAACTTCCAGCAGATGTGGTAGATAAATCCACAGTAACTGAATTTAAACATGCCTGGGATAAACATATATCCATCCTAAGATAAAATACAGAAAATAGTATAAGGGCAGACTAGATGGACCATGAGGTCTTTTTCTGCCGTCAGACTTCTATGTTTCTATGTTTCTATAACCAAGAAGAATCTGAATTTTATGTGATTTGGAATCAAGTGTATACATGGATAGACAAAAAGAAGAATTAAAAATGCATATTAGTAGTATGGTTAGGATTTAATTTTTGTGTTTGTACTTTGCTTAGATATGAAGTTTATGGGGTTTTTTTCCCCTCATAATAAGGTAATATAAAATTTCTTCTTTTCACTTAAAATAATAGGTTGACTTAACATATTAATAATGTATTCTTTTTTTTGTAATGCAATTTGACTTCTTGAACAAGCGGGGTATCTGCAACCCCAATTTTATGTTAAATGTGTGTTTGTATGTTTGTCAATTTTAAGAAAATCAATAAAGTTTATTAAAAAAAACCAACTGCCTTCTGAACTCACCACTTTCACCAGCTTAGAAATGGAAAGAGATATCTGGCAGACCCTCCAGCTGACTCGTTTCTCAAACCGATCCACTGGCCTGCGGAAGGCGATGCCTGGGGGTCCCAACCAGTGTTCCCTCTAATTTTTTTTTGGGGTGGGCGGAAAAGTATAGTGTCTGAGCTGCAGTCCCTTCGGGACTGGGCGGCACAAAAATAATAAATAAATAAATAAATAAACAAACAAACAAACAAATAAAAACCCACCCTGTTTTGCCTCCGAGAATTTCAAAATAAAATACTGTACTGTGTGTCTATAACAGTGAACTCATAATAGGGCAACTCTATCAATATCAAAATGCCACTTAAATAGTTGAGCTAGTTTCAAACTAGAGTTTGATTTTCTTTCTCTCTTCCTTACTCCCATTCTTTTTCTTTCTCTTTTCCTTCCTCTCTTTTTTCTATCTGTTTCTCTCTCTTCCTCTCTCTCTCCTTTCCTCTCACTCTTTCCCTCTCGGCTTCTGGGCAGGTTTGGAAAACTCTGAGTTGATGATGATTTTTAAGTGAGCGATTGCTCACTGCTCAGCTTAGAGGGAACTATGGTCCCAACGCTAAGGGCACCAGGATGCCAGCCACCTGAAGCAACCCTTCCTAGGAGGGAGGAAGCAGCGAGCATTTCTCCCTCTCCCCATCCTGCAGTCCTGGTCAGAACAACTGCTTTTCTGTGTCGACATATCAGCAGCTTGCAACCGGGAGTCGCTTGGGAGGTGGGGGGAGTTTTCCCTCTGCTTCCTCCCAGATACATCACCCGAGTTTGTGCCTCGTTGTGCAGTGACCCTGATTGAGGCAGGCAATAAATCTGTGTGCACAGCAACAAGGGGAATTCACAGATGTGGCCCCTGGACCTTACAATCACATCAGTTTTCAATTGAAAATGTTGACCATCCCTAGCTTTTAGGCAATAGCCTATCACCCACGTCGGAGGAAAAAAAAAAAAAAGCTCCTGCAGTTCCCTTTTTTAGGAATTAAAAGTTGGTTTCATTTTCACGGCCATTAAACCCAAAGGACAAAATCGGCTTGCAAAAGTGGACTTTTTTCTTTTGTGTCTGATGACTGTATGTATGTTTTTATATATTGGGGTTTCTTGTTTTTTAGACTTTTTAAATGTATTATTGTTATTTTAGATTCCAACTATTAGATTTGTTATTATATATTGTTTGTATCATTGCTGAGTCTATGGAGAGGGGCGGCCTACAAATCTAATAAATAATAATAATAATAATAATAATAATAATAATAATAATAATAATAACAACTCTGTAAGCCACTATTTATTTTATTTATTTTATTACTTGGATTTGTATGCCGCCCCTCTCCGAAGACTCGGGGCGGCTCACAACATGTAGAAACAAATCATAAGTAATCAAACAATTTAAAATTTTAAAGATTTAAAAAAACCCATATACTAACAGACACACACACAAGCATACCATATATAAATTAAACGTGCCCAGGGGGAGATGTTTCAATTCCCCCATGCCTGACGGCAAAGGTGGGTTTTAAGAAGTTTACGGAAGGCAGGAAGAGTAGGGGCAGTTCTAATCTCCGGGGGGAGTTGGTTCCAGAGGGCCGGTGCCGCCACAGAGAAGGCTCTTCCCCTGGGGCCCGCCAACCGACATTGCTTAGTTGACGGGACCCGGAGAAGGCCCACTCTGTGGGACCTAATTGGTCGCTGGGATTCGTGCGGCAGGAGGCGGTCTCGGAGATATTCTGGTCCAGTGCCATGAAGGGCTTTAAAGGTCATAACCAACACTTTGAATTGTGACCGGAAACTGATCGGCAGCCAATGCAGACTGCGGAGTGATGGTGAAACATGGGCATACCTGGGTAAGCCCATGACTGCTCTCGCAGCTGCATTTTGCACAATCTGAAGTTTCCGAACACTTTTCAAAGGTAGCCCCATGTAGAGAGCATTACAGTAGTCGAACCTCGAGGTGATGAGGGCATGAGTGACTGTGAGCAATGAGTCACTATAAGAACATCTTACCACCAGCCCTTTTTTTTCTCTCTCTCTACGTTGGCTACTCTTGCTCTCTAGGATTATTTTGGCAGGAAGGTGTAACAAACAGAGTTTCTGGTCCACATTGACGCTTAAGGGTTGTTTCAAAAGCAGGCAGCCACTGAACTTAAGGGGCCTGACAGTGCTATTAGCCATAAAAATCACTTAACCACAGATTTAATTTTATGCAATTTCCTTTTTTTTAAAAAAAAGGTTTTCCCTAAAGATTTTTGGAATTGCTGGAAACAGGAAGCAAAGGGGAACTGGGCCTTCAAGGAGTGAATTAAAAAACGAGAGAGTTACAAAAAGGTTTCTCTCTGCTATAAATTGAGAGGACTCCCTGCCTCCCTGCAAAATTAGTCGTCATGGAAACTACACCAGATCAGGTCAGCCAGATTTCACCTTTGCTGCACAGATTCTCCATCAGGGCCAAGTAGTATAAACGTTGTAAATTCCACACAGTATTCTACACACGTTGCAAAAAAAAAAAAAAAAAAAGTTTGACTATCTGAGAGCCGGTGTGGTTTGAATCCCTGTGTTAACATGGGCATGTTCCATCCCTTGTAGAAAATTAATATTACTTCCAAATAATTTATCCCTAATACATCTTTTCCTTGATTCTTATTCAGTTCGGGAAAGAAACAATTTTGTTGGTACAATTACAGCAATGAAAAGGTTGATGGATAGCAGAACATGTATTTCTTTCCCCCAAAGGAAAAAGTTAAAATTCAGCAATGCACAGCTGCACTTACTTTCTTCCATTTCCTCTTTTTGTTTTAAACAACTTAAAAATGAAGTTTATTGACTTGATTGGGAAGCTGCATAAAGGGGAAAAGTGGAAGGAACCAGTTTTAGTTCCTCAAAGTTGTGTTCTACGGCAACTGAATGACAGGCGAGATGCCATGTAGAGACAATGCTTTTTTTCGAATTCTCCGTCATCAGACTTAGATAACAAAGGATTATTGTTGTTGCAGTTTTTATTGTTATGATGATTTAATTATTTTGGGGCAATTCTAGTCAGGGAAAATTATCATGGACATTCATACACCTATTAGGAACCAATCTGGTTAACTGCTTAAGGCATCAGGTTAGAAACCAGAAGGATGCGAGTTCTAGTCTTGCCTTAATCATCAATGGTGGGCACTGTACCCTCTAAGCTGCGCGCCTGGGCGCTCACGCACCCCAAAACACCCCCCGTGCACCCTTTTCCAAGGGCGCGCAAGGAGCCGCGGCAGCCCCTGCCCCCCCAGCGCCTCCGGCCCCTTCACGCCCCTGGCTTCTCGCCGCTGCCCCCCGCCTGCCTGCCCGATCCGCCTTTCTCCTCCTCCGCTTCCCGCCTTGGGGCGCGGCTCCTCCCGCAGCAGGAAGGCCTGCCCTGCCCCTCTCGCAGTCCCTTCGCTGAGAGCGCTTTCGTCCCAAGCTGTCAGCGAGGGGGCTGCAGGAGAGGTGGGGCAGGCGTTCTCACAGCGGAGGCTGGCAAAGGTGATTTTCAATGTTGGGCACGCGGGCGTGTGCGCTCCCCATCCCCCTGCCAGCCGGCCTGGAACATTCAAAATAAGAAAAACCTTCGCCGGCGGGCTGGCAGGAGGATGGGGAGTGCATGTGCCCGCGCGCCTGACATTGAAAATCACCTTCGCTGGTCTCCGCTGTGAGAAGAACGGAGAGAGAACGAGAGAGAGTGAGAGCAACAGATAGAGCAAGATAGAGAGAAAGTGAGAAAGAGAGAGAGAAAGAGGGGGGAGAGAAAGAGAGATAGCAAGAGAGAGAGAACAAGAGAGAGAAAGAGTGAGAGAGAAAGAAAACAAGAGAGAAAGAGTGAGAGAGAGAGAAAGCAAGAGAGAGAGAAAGTGAAAAAAAGAGAGAGAGAGCAAGAGGGGGGGAGAGAGAGAGAAAGTCTTTGGAGAGGGCGGCATACAAATCTAATAAATTATTATTATTATTATTATTATTATTATTATTATTATTATTATTATTATTAATTCCTGACAAATGTATCTTTTTCTTTTATGTATTTTGAGAGCATACGCACAAACGACAGATTCCTTGTGTGTGCAATTACACTTGGCCAATAAAGAATTCTATTCTATTCTACTGGGATATTTCTGGATTTTTTTGGTGAAGAGGCACTGCTGGGCATATTAATAAATCCACTAAACCACAGTTATGTGTACAGTGGTACCTCTACTTACGAATTTAATTTGTTCCATGACCAGGTTCTTAAGTAGAAAAGTTGGTAAGAAAAAGCAATTATTCACATAGAAATCACTGTAAAAGCAAATAATGTGTGCGATTGGGGAAACCACAGGGAGGGTGGAGGCCCCCTTTCCTCCCAGGAGATTCCTAGAGAGGCCCCACAGAGGCTTCTCCCCGCCTTTTCTGGCCCTGTTTCCTCCCAGGAGATTCCTAGAGAGGCCCCACGGAGGCTTCTCCCCGCCTTTTCCGGCCCTGTTTCCTCCCAGGAGATTCCTAGAGAGGCCCCACAGAGGCTTCTCCCCGCCTTTTCTGGCCCTGTTTCCTCCCAGGAGATTCCTAGAGAGGCCCCACGGAGGCTTCTCCCCGCCTTTTCTGGCCCTGTTTCCTCCCAGGAGATTCCTAGAGAGGCCCCACGGAGGCTTCTCCCTGCCTTTTCCAGCCCTGTTTCCTCCCAGGAGATTCCTAGAGAGGCCCCACGGAGGCTTCTCCCTGCCTTTTCCAGCCCTGTTTCCTCCCAGGAGATTCCTAGAGAGGCCCCACGGAGGCTTCTCCCCGCCTTTTACGGCCCTGTTTCCTCCCAGGAGATTCCTAGAGAGGCCCCACGGAGGCTTCTCCCCGCCTTTTACGGCCCTGTTTCTTCCCAGGAGATTCCTAGAGGGGCCCCACGGAGGCTTCTCCCTGCCTTTTCCGGTTACAATTGCGGAGGCTTGGGTTTGTTAAGTGGAAAATAATTCTTGAGAAGAGGCAAAAAAAATCTTTTTTGGGGTATAAAATTTTTCTTCCAACATACAATAAAACAACATGAGCAATAAAAAAAAACACAGAATCAATGCTTAAAAGAATAAGAGGCAAAAAAATCTTGAACACCCGGTTCTTATCTAGAAAAGTTCGTAAGTAGAGGCGTTTGTAGGTAGAGGTACCACTGTATATATGAGTAAGTGGCTCAGCACAATTACATATGTTTGCCACCTTTAGTTTTCTTATAAAAGAACAATGAAGGCAGGATATGAATTAAATAAATATTAAATCTTCCAGTTGGATTTCTTTGGCGGCAGGCATATTGTGATGCCTATAAAAAGGGGGTGGGGGCTTTCATCAGCTGGTCTCAACCATCTCGTAAACTCCTTAAAACCCACCTTTGTCGTCAGGCATGGGGGAACTGAATCACCTCCACTGGGCATGTACAATTTATGCATGGTATGTTTGTGTGTATGTTTGTTTAGAAATATGGGGTGTTTTAAATATTTTAAATTATATTTAGATTTGTCAGGAATTGTTGTATCCTGCTGTGAGCCGCCCCGAGCCTGCGGAGAGGGGCAGCATACAAATCTAAATAATAAAATAAATAAATAAAATAAATAAATCTCCCTAACAGCCTTGCTTAATGTTTATGTGCCACAAGGGTCTGTTCTGGGTCCTATTCTTTTTAATATGTTTGTGAGTGACATAGGGGAAGGTCTGGTAGGGAAGGTTTGCCTATTTGCCGATGACTCTAAAGTGTGCAATAGGGTTGATATTCCTGGAGGGGTCTGTAATATGGTAAATGATTTAGCTTTACTAGATAAATAGTCAAAGCAATGGAAACTGCAGTTTAATGTTTCCAAATGTAAAATAATGCACTTGGGGAAAAGGAATCCTCAATCTGAGTATTGCATTGGCAATTCTGTGTTAGCAAAAACTTCAGAAAAGAAGGATTTAGGGGTAGTGATTTCTGATAGTCTCAAAATGGGTGAGCAGTGTGGTCAGGCGGTAGGAAAGGCAAGTAGGATGCTTGGCTGCATAGCTAGAGGTATAACAAGCAGGAAGAGGGAGATTGTGATCCCCTTATACAGAGCGCTGGTGAGACCACATTTGGAGTACTGTGTTCAGTTCTGGAGACCTCACCTACAAAAAGATATTGACAAAATTGAACGGGTCCAAAGACGGGCTACAAGAAGGGTGGAAGGTCTTCAGCATAAAACGTATCAGGAAAGACTTCATGAACTCAATCTGTATAGTCTGGAGGACAGAAGGAAAAGGGGGGACATGATCGAAACATTTAAATATGTCAAAGGGTTAAATAGGGTTCAGGAGGGAAGTGTTTTTAGTAGGAAAGTGAACACAAGAACAAGGGGACACAATCTGCGGTTAGTTGGGGGAAAGATCAAGGGCAACATGAGAAAATATTATTTTACTGAAAGAGTAGTAGATCCTTGGAACAAACTTCCAGCAGACGTGGTCGGTAAATCCACAGTAACCGAATTTAAACATGCCTGGGATAAACATATATCCATTGTAAGATAAAATACAGGAAATAGTATAAGGGCAGACTAGATGGACCATGAAGTCTTTTTCTGCCGTCAGTCTTCTATGTTTCTATGTTTCTATGTTTCTTATACCCAACTTACCATCTTTGCAAGTCTTCTTATTCTCAAGGAGTTTCACCCCTGTGGGACAGGCACACCGATAAAAGGGCTTGATGGGAGACATCAGACACAGATGGGAACAGCCACCGTTATTGTTCCTGCATGGGTTTGTAGCTGTCAAATACAGAAAGCACAGAACAGTCTCCCTTTTAGTAGCAAATCTGCCTTATCGAGAGGGGAAAAGTGTGAAAGATAAAATAAATATGGGTGTTGAAGGTCCTCCAGAGCCGTTCAAGACAGATCACGTTAAACGTTACATGTATCTCAACGGCAGGAGTGGATATTAATGTGCAATGGATGTGTACATGCACATGTAAAGGAATACAGAAAGACCAACTAGAACAGCGTAGTCCATGTAAAAATTTGCTCCCTTTGGCTTCCCATAAATATAGGCTGGACCACAGTCATGTCTACTCTGGGAGACCAACTAAGGGAGAAGATACCTTCAGAAAGAGCAGAAAAGGAAGGACTCAACAGAGGCAGTAGTGACACTTGGAAAGAGAGAATCAACTGTTGTATTCTCCTTATCTGAACGGTGCTTCTAGGTAGAGGTGTAGACAACAGCCAGTGGGTTGATTGGTTGACGGACGAGGTCAACCCACTGACTGTTGTCCCCATCTATCTGGAGAATCTCTTGTCCATTTGTGGATAGGTCCGAGGTAAACTTTTAAGTTCTTCCTGGAATTTTCAATTCTTCCAATAAGTAGGGAGAAATGTAAATGGTCATATGGTTTGTCTAAATGCTTATTTTCAGATAATCCTCGACTTATTATCACAATTGGGGCCAAAATTTATGTCGGTAAGCCAGGTGGGCTAAGGAAACCATGGGGAGACATATGCAGCATTTCTTAACTTTAATTTTTCCTTTACACCTATCCTTATCCGCACGAATCCCAGCGACTGGTTAGGTCCCACAGAGTTGGCCTTCTCCGGGTCCCGTCGACTAAACAATGTCATTTGGCGGGACCCAGGAGAAGAGCCTTCTCTGTGGCGGCCCCGACCCTCTGGAACCAGCTCCCCCCAGATATCAGAGTTGCCCCCACCCTCCTTGCCTTTCGCAAGCTCCTTAAAACCCACCTCTGTCGTCAGGCATGGGGGAATTGAAATTTTTTTCTCCCTCCCCCTAGGCTTATAGAATTTATACATGGTATGTTTGTTGGTATGATTGGTCTCTTAAATTGGGGTTTTTTAGATTACTTTTTAATATTAGATTTGTTACATTGTTTTTTATTGTTGTTAGCCGCCCCGAGTCTTCGGAGAGGGGCGGCATACAAATCTAAATAAACTAAACTAAACTAAATTATCCAATAATAAAGGAAAAGGCATCCACAGACCCATCTATGACTCTGGCAAACTCAAAATAGGATAGCAAAACGACTGTTTTACAGCAATGAATTTGGGCATTTCTACTGTAATTTAAATATTAAAATGGCATTTTTTATTTAAAAAAAATGTATTATAGTGTTCCCTCGATTTTCGCAGGGGATGCGTTCCGAGACCGCCCGCGAAAGTCGAATTTCCGCGAAGTAGAGATGCGGAAGTAAATACACTATTTTTGGCTATGAACAGTATCCCAAGCCTTCCCTTAACACTTTAAAGCCCTAAATTACAATTTCCCATTCCCTTAGCAGCCATTTAGATTATTACTCATCATGTTTATTTATTAAAGTTTATTTTAAAAATTGTTTTTTAAAGGCAGACAAAAGTTTGGCAATGACATATGATGTCATCGGGCGGGAAAACCGTGGTATGGGGGGAAAACCGCGAAGTATTTTTTAATTACAGTGTTCCCTCGATTTTCGCGGGTTCAAACTTTGCGAATAGCCTATACCACGGTTTTTCAAAAAATATTAATTTTTTTCTATACCACGGTTTTTCCTGCCGGATGACATCATATGTCATCACCAAACTAATAATTTTTGCAAATAAATAACAAAAAAAATAATTATTGTTAATAAATAATTATGTTTACAAATGTCAGGATCACTAAGTGTGTTATTCAATGGTGAGTACCAGTAATAATGGTGAGTAAATGGTTGTTAAGGGAATGGGAAATGGTAATTCAGGGGTTTAAAGTGTTAAGGGGAGGCTTGTGATATTGTCCATAGCCAAAAATGGTGTATTTACTTCCGCATCTCTACTTCGCGGAAATTCGACTTTGGCGGGCAGTCTCGGAACGCATCCCCCGCGAAAATCGAGGGAACACTGTAATATTTTTGAAAAACCGTGGTATAGACATTTCGCAAAGTTCGGACCCGCGGAAATCGAGGGAACACTGTATAGACCAACGTATTTGATCTTTCTGCATGACAAACAAAATAAACTACACTTAACATACATTACATTTAGACGTATTTCCTACGTTCTTTTTCTTTTTAAGTCTTCAATTTCTTCTGCTTGCTATTCAACTTCTTCAAACACAAATTTATTGCCTAACATTTACCCCCACCCTCTCAAAATAAGCATAGAGGCTGTATAAAAAGTACACGTGACTGTCTAAAAAACCTAAATGAATGGGAATCCCCACACTGGCCATTCTGGGAACAGCTGGACACTCACCACTGGGCTGCCGCTGTTGGCTGAAGACATGGATATCCATAGGAGAGAAGATGTTGGAATGTATTTCACGCAGATTCTGTCCAGTGTGTTTGTTGCAGGCCAGGATGGAGCGAGTTGTCCAATCCGTCCAGTATATGGTGTCACCAAATAACGTCAGAGCAAATGGGTGCGGCAGGGAACCTTTAATCACAGCTTGCCTGGAAAGAAATAAAAAGTGATCAAAATGATCGAAACATTTAAATAAAAGGATTAAATAAGGTTCAGGAGGGAAGTGTTTTTAATGGGAAAGTGAACAAAAGAACAAGGGGACACAATCTGAGGTTAGTTGGGGGGAAAGGTCAGAAGCAACGTGAGAAAATATTATTTGATTGAAAGAGTAGTAGATGCTTGGAACAAACTTCCAGCAGACGTGGTTGGTAAATCCACAGCAACTGAATTTAAACATGCCTGGGATAAACATATATCCATCCTAAGATAAAATACAGGAAATAGTATAAGGGCAGACTAGATGGACCATGAGGTCTTGTCATAAGTCACATTTTCCAGTGCCATTATAATTTCCAAAAATTGCTAAACAAATGATTGTAAGATGAGGACTGACTGGATATACAGCGTTCCCTCGATTTTCACGGGGGATGCGTTCTGAGACCGCCCGCAAAAGTCGAATTTCTGCGAAGTAGAGATGCGGAAGTAAATACACCATTTCTGGCTATGGACAATATCACAAGCCTTCCCCTTAACACATTAAACCCCTAAATTACCATTTCCCATTCCCTTAACAACCATTTACTCACCATTATTACTGGTACTCACCATTGAATAAGACAATTAGTGATCCTGATATTTATAAACATAATTATTTATTAACAATAATTATTTATCTTGTTATTTATTTGCAAAAATTATTAGTTTGGTGATCATGTATGACATCATCGGGTGGGAAAAACCGTAGTATAGAAAAAAAACCCATGAAGTGTTTTTTAATTAATATTTTTTAAAAACCGTGGTATAGGCTATTCGCAAAGTTGGAACCCGCGAAAATCGAGGGAACACTGTATAGAAAAAATGATGGCCATTCGAACAGATATACTCAATTGTAATGGAACGAAATTGTGCTGTGTGGGCCACTCTGTTTCAAAGGGAAAATAATTATCAACACTTAGAAATGAGATTCTGATGGAGATCATTTACTTAGATTTCAATAAACACTGAAGATTTCTCCCAAACTCTTTCTCCCTTCCATGTTAGGAGTAGCACAAATTGTACGGATGCTTATTTGCAAATAAACCTTGCTGAGTTCTGAATTTAAGTTGGTCCAACAATATGCCTGAAATGATAGTATTTCAGACACATTTGACTGCTAAGAACCTTATATTCTTCTATTTATAAGTCAGTTGTTGAATGGAATGGAATCCCTACTATTGTTGTACCTCTAAACAGGAGTTGCTTTTATTTTTTCTCCTCTCAAACACTAACTTCAGATCATGCAGAATGCAGCTGAGAGAGCTATCATGGGCTTTCCTAAATACGCTCATGTCACAACAACACTCCGCAGTCTGCATTGGTTGCCGATCAGTTTCCGGTCACAATTCAAAGTGTTGGTTATGACCTATAAAGCCCTTCATGGCACCGGACCAGATTACCTTGGGGACCGCCTTCTGCTGCACGAATCCCAGCGACCAGTCAGGTCCCACAGAGTGGGTCTTCTCCGGATCCCGTCAACTAAACAATGTCATTTGGCGGGACCCAGGGGAAGAGCCTTCTCAGTGGCGGCCCCGACCCTTTGGAACCAACTCCCCCCAAATATCAGAGTTGCCCCCACCCTCCTTGCCTTTCTTAAGCTCCTTAAAACCCACCTCTGTCGTCAGGCATGGGGGAATTGAGACTTTCCCTCCCCCTAGGCTTATAAAATTTATGCATGGTATGTTAGTATGCATGATTGGTTTCTAAATTGGGGTTTTAAATTAACTTAAATATTAGATTTGTTTACATTGTATTATTATTGCTGTGAGCCGCCCCGAGTCTGCGGAGAGGGGCGGCATACAAATCTGATTAATTAATAAATAAATAAACAATTTGTTCTAATCTGAGTGCAAATATTCAGAAAGAGTTTACCAGTAAATGGTGAACGGTTCCTAAAATTTTATTCTGTTCTCCAACATACAGTACAGAGAATGCAAAAACACTCGTCCCATTAGGAAGAACGTTTTCGTAGAGACTATAAAGTGAATTTAATTTCCACCAGGAATAGGTTAACTATTCATTAGGGCTCTTCCTGCAAGGTGAAGTGAGAATTAATTGATTCTTCTTCTCTAGCAGACAAACATAAGCCCTGGGTTTCAGTCCTTCTGGAATTCAGTATCGTCAAACAACTATTTGAAAAACGCACTTGTTCTCTCTGAGAAAAAGGAAATCTTGGCAAAGCAAACCCAGTATTCTAAGTTCATGACTTTTTTTCAGTTAGTATTCTGATAATTCTCTTTTTCTTCTGGGAAATTGGATTACTGCATATCATTTCTATTGAATGCATTATCTGTGAGGGAGATCTATGTCTGTATATGAGGCAACTACCCCCAAAAAAATAAACTTGGGAAAGCGCAGCTGACTTAGAATGCAAGAACGAGGAAGCTGGAATTGCACACAGGCAGAATCATATTGCAAAGCTGACATTGGTTAACAGGTCCTTCGTGGACATTATTCCAAGTTTGGTGAAACTTCAGAGCAGGGGTCCCCAAACTTTTTACACAGGGGGCCAGTTCACTGTCCCTTGGACTGTTGGAGGGCCGGACTATAAAAAAAATTATGAACAGATTCCTATGCACACTGCACATACCTTATTTCTTTGTCTCTCTCTTGCTTTTTTTCTCTCTCTTGTTCTCTCTTTCTCTCTCTCTTGCTTGCTTTCTGTCTCTCTTGCTTTCTCTCTCTCTCTCGTTCTCTCTTTCTCTCTCTCTCTCTCTTTCTTTCTTTCTGTCTCTCTTGCTTTCTGTCTCTCTCTCTTGTTCTTTGTCTCTCTCTTGCTTGCTTGCTTTCTCTCTTGCTTGCTTTTTCTCTCTCTTGTTCTCTCTTTCTCTCTCTCTTGCTTTCTTTCTGTCTCTTTTTCTCTCTGACTCTTTCTCACTCTCTCTCTTGCTATCTCTCTTCCTCCCTCCCTTTCTCTCTCCCTCTCTTTCTCCCTCTTCCTTCCTTCCCTCCTTCCTTCCTCTCCACTTCTCTTTCCCTTTTCTTTCTTTCTCTCCACTTCTCTCTCTTTTCCCTCTTTCACCCTCCCTCTTCTCTCCCCGCGGAGGACTCGCCCGATAAGCCTCCACCATCCGACCCCGGACTCCCGTTCAATCCCCATTCAGAAAACGGGAGCTAGCAACTCAAAGAGGAGGAGGAGGCGGGTGTGTGCATGTATGTGTGTGTGTTGTGCCCAGCTCAGCTTTCAGCAAGCCTTACTTTACTTTGGGTGAGATGAGATTGAGGGGGACGTTCTGACTGCTTTTCCAGTGCGGCCTTGGAAAAGACCCATGGGCCAGATAAAGGGCCTCAGCGGGCCGCGTGTGGCCCACGGGCCGTAGTTTGGGGACCGCTGCTTCAGAGCTTCAACGGTTTGTGTCTGGGATAGTTTAGGAACAACATCATCTTGTGTCAACAGGATTTTGTGTTAAAACGATGGAGAGGTCCTTTCCTCTGTCCCTAACATAGGGGACACTGTTGTTGAATACAAAATAACCAGAGTCAAATGAAGGGGGAAATATCTATATATAAATGACATTGAGAAAAATCAGGATGAACAACACGGAGGGCAGAACTTTTGCTACAGCCTATTATTTCTGTTGAATCAAATAATAATAATAATAATTATTATTATTATTATTATTATTATTATTATTTATTGGATTTGTATGCCGCCCCTCTCCGCAGACTCAGGGCGGCTAACAACAATAATAAACAACATGTACAATCCAATAATAAAAAACAACTAAAAACCCCTATTATAAAACCAAACATACACACAAACATACCATGCATAACTTGTAATGGCTTAGGGGGAAGAGCTATCTCAACTCCCCCATGCCTGGCAGTATAAATGAGTCTTGAGTAGTTTACAAAAGACAGGGAGGGTGGGGGCAGTTCTAATCTCCGGGGGGAGTTGGTTCCAGAGGGCTGGGGCTGCCACAAAGAAGGCTCTTCCCCTGGGGCCCGCCAAATGACATTGTTAAGTTGACGGGACCCGGAGAAGGCCAACTCTGTGGGACCTTATCGGTCGTTGGGATTCGTGCGGTAGCAGGCGGTTCCGGGGGTACTCTGGTCCATTGCCATGTAGGGCTTTAAACATAGAAACATAGAAACATAGAAGTCTGACGGCAGAAAAAGACCTCATGGTCCATCTAGTCTGCCCTTAAAGGTCATGACCAACACTTTGAATTGTGACCGGAAACTGATCGGCAGCCAATGCAGGCCACGGAGTGTTGAAGAAACGTGGGCGAATCTTGGAAGCCCCACGATGGCTCTCGCGGCCGCGTTCTGCACGATCTGAAGTTTCCGAACACTTTTCAGAGGTAGCCCCGTGTAGAGAGCGTTGCAGTAATGGGACCTCGAGGTGATGAGGGCATGAGTGACTGTGAGCATTGACTCCCTGTCCAAATAGGGCCGCAACTGGTGCACTAGTTGTGTCCCGGATCCAAATGCCATCACCAGATTCATAAAAGTTGCGTAAGACTTAACATGATTAACCCAAGATAACTCGCATTGCTGCATTTTATTTTTTCCTTCAACAACCTTATTTTGAGACTATACTGAAATGTATTTCTTGCAAGCATCTTGATTTACTCATATATGCAATTTGGAAGGGATGTCCAGAAGATGTACTAGCCATTAGTTGATTGGATCCGGGACACAACTAGAGAGATAGTGTCTTAAACAGATTCTTCCATTAGTCAGAAAAGTTTAAACTACTGTTTTGCTCCACTAATGAGAAAAAGGACTATTTCTGGAGACGGTATTTCCTGTCTGGGTATTTTACTGTCTGAAAGGCTTGTAATAAAGCTCTTAATCCTATATATTAACCAGGCAAAAATCCAATATTTGAAAGATATTTGGACTGGGATCTAAGAAATAATTCCAGAGTATCTTACTGAAGTGCCCAAGCCACTCTTTAACAGGTATCTGTCTACTGATCAAGTTGGGAAAAAAATGAAATAAGATTCTAAAATCAGAATTCTTCCTTTTCTGTTCTGTCGGGCTCTCTGGTAGAATCCTCCCGAAAATTCACAGGTACAAATTTCAGACACACACACGTTTGAAAATTCAAAACACTGTTCTTTATAATGAAAATTCACTTAAACCAAGCCCTCTTTTGGTATAGCAAAGAGCACTCATCTCCAAACAAACTTGTAATTTGTACAAGTCCCTTATCAGTTCTGTGATACGTAGCTTGCAGCTGTGAGGCAATTCACAGTCCTTCTTTCACAAAGTGAAACACACTTTGCTCTGGTTTAGTTTCAAAGCGGGGAAAAATCAGCACACAAAAGGTCAAACACAGCAAAGCAGTCAGGAAACACAATGATCAGATAATCCTCCACAATGGCCAAACTATTTATAGCAGCCTCACTAATGAGCACAGCCCCACCCAACCACAGGTGGCCTCATTTTCTTTGATAATAATCTCTCAGTTGTTGTTGCCTATGCATCGCTCTCCGCATGCGTGGCTGTATCATTAACTCTTGTTCTGAATCCAAGGAGGAGACAGATAATTGATCTCCTTCTGAGCTGTCTGCCCCACTCTCCTCCTCCCTGTCACTCATGTCTTCTTGGTCAGAGGAGCCTTCATCAGCAGATTCCACCGGGGGCAAAACAGGCCTGCAGCATGTGGATGTCTCCCCCACATCCACAGTCCTTGGGGCAGGAGCTGGGCCAGAGCTAACCACAACACTTTTCCTATCACTTAATAGAATTCATTCCACTGTTTTTCAGCATTCTCCCATTAACACCCAGGAACGTCTTTGTATTAAATGTGCAGCTATCCATTTATAGAATGAATCATCCTGGTTCTTTATAACCCTGGCAATTACAATCATTAATTATAACTAGTCTGTACTTTTGATAAGGGTATTAATTCAGCAAAGCACGGATTACATTAGAATTCTTCTTTCAGGTCAATCTTGAGGTGTTCAGTGTTTCACTGTTCTGTAGCGAGATAATAAAATGTGAAAATAAAGCCTTAAAAATGGCAAATGATGATATTGAAATGGTGGAGAGCACCTGCCATTTAGGCTCAACCATCAACAGTGGAGGAATAAGCAGTCTAGAAAAGTGCTGGAGATTAGCGCTCCATAGAGTGTTGTGGTTAGCTCTGGCCCTGCTCTTGCCCCAAGGACTGTGGATGTGGGGGAGACATCCACATGCTGCAGGCCTGTTTTGCCCCCGGTGGAATCTGCTGATGAAGGCTCCTCTGACCAAGAAGACATGAGTGACAGGGAGGAGGAGAGTGGGGCAGACAGCTCAGAAGGAGATCAATTATCTAGCTCCTCCTTGGATTCAGAACAAGAGTTAATGATACAGCCACGCATGCGGAGAGCGACGCATAGGCAGCAACAACTGAGAGATTATTATCAAAGAAAATGAGGCCACCTGTGGTTGGGTGGGGCTGTGGTCATTAGTGAGGCTGCTATAAAGAGCAGCGTGTGGGTTTGGCCATTGTGGAGGATTATCTGATCGTTGTGTTTCGTGACTGCTTTACTGACTTTGTGTGCTGATTTTCCCCCGCTTTGAAACTAAACCAGAGCAAAGTGTGTTTCACTTTGTGAAAGAAGAAGGACTGTGAATTGCCTCATAGCTGCAAGCTAAGTATCACAGAACTGATAAGGGACTTGTACCAATTACCAGTTTGTTTGGAGACGAGGGCTCTTGGCTATACCAAAAGAGGGCTTAGTTTATTTGAATTTTCATTATAAAGAACATTGTTTTGAATTTTCAAATGTGTGTGTGTCTGAAATTTGTACCTGTGAATTTTGGGGAGGCGTCTACCAGAGAGCCCGACAGAACATAGAGGAGCCATGAAAGCTTTGGGGGGGGGGGGGGATATTCAATTGCTGACATGTGTATAGGTAGATCTCAACTTACAACAGTTCATTTGGTGACCATTCAAAGTTACAATGGCACTGAAAAAAGTGCCTTACAACTATTTTTCACACTTACAACCGTTGTAGTATTCCCCCTCATTGGTCATGTGATCAAAATTCAGATGCTTGGTATCTGATTCATACTTATGGGCTTTGTTGCTATGTCCCAAGATCATGCAATCCCCTTTGGCTACCTTCTGACAAGCAAAAATCAATGGAGGATCACTTAACAACCATGTCACTAAATGATCAACTGCAACGATTCACACTTACAAGGACAGAAGGAAAAGGGGGGACATGATCGAAACATTTAAATATGTTAAAGGGTTAAATAAGGTCCAGGAGGGAAGTGTTTTTAATAGGAAAGTGAACACAAGAACAAGGGGACACAATCTGAAGTTAGTTGGGGGAAAGATCAAAAGCAACGTGAGAAATTATTATTTCACTGAAAGAGTCGTAGATCCTTGGAACAAACTTCCAGCAGACGTGGTTGGTAAATCCACAGTAACTGAATTTAAACATGCCTGGGATAAACATACTGTACTGTATATCCATTGTAAGATAAAATACGGGAAATAGTATAAGGGCAGACTAGATGGACCATGAGGTCTTTTTCTGCCGTCAGTCTTCTATGTTTCTATGTTTCACCTAACAACTGTGGCAGGAAAAGTTGTGAAATGGAGCAAACCGCGTTGAACAAATTTCTTACTTAGCAACAGAACTTTTGGGCTCAGTTGAGTCAAGGATGACCTATATTTATCTACAAAAATCAGAACAATGGAAGCCATGATATTCTGTCTGACAATCTATGGGAGTGAACATTGGACTTCAAAAAAGCAGAAAAGGAAGAACATTGAAGACTCTGAACTTTGGTGTTGAAAGACAATCCCAAGAATATGGAGGACAACCAAGGAAACCAACTGGACACCAAAACAAATCACCTCGGAGTTCTTACTTAAGGCATAAGTGATGGGTTCGAATTACCCTATTATGAACACTTTCTCTTCCCTGGAAAAGGCTTTAAAGCTGGGAAAAGTGGAATGAATGAGAAGAGGAGGAGAACCACCACGAAGATAGAAACATAGAAACATAGAAGACTGACGGCAGAAAAAGACCTCATGGTCCATCTAGTCTGCCCTTATACTATTTCCTGTATTTTATCTTACAATGGATATATGTTTATCCCAGGCATGTTTAAATTCAGTTACTGTGGATTTACCAACCACGTCTGCTGGAAGTTTGTTCCAAAGATCTACTACTCTTTCAGTGAAATAATATTTTCTCACGTTGCTTTTGATCTTTCCCCCAACTAACTTCAGATTGTGTCCCCTTGTTCTTGTGTTCACTTTCCTATTAAAAACACTTCCCTCCTGAACCTTATTTAACCCTTTAACATATTTAAATGTTTCGATCATGTCCCCCCTTTTCCTTCTGTCCTCCAGACTCTATAGATTGAGTTCATTAAGTCTTTCCTGACACGTTTTATGCTTAAGACCTTCCACCATTCTTGTAGCCCGTCTTTGGACCCGTTCAATTTTGTCAATATCTTTTTGTAGGTGAGGTCTCCAGAACTGAACACAGTATTCCAAATGTGGTCTCACCAGCGCTCTATATAAGGGGATCACAATCTCCCTCTTCCTGCTTGTTATACCTCTAGCTATGCAGCCAAGCATCCTACTTGCTATGGGATAGGTGGGATTCAGTTACAGTTCCGTTCAATGGATACGGTTGGAAAAGTTGAAGGACCAGTTATGTAACCACAGAGAAAATCTCAGGAAGTCTAGGGGGAAAGCATTTTGAAATTCCCTGATATTTCCGTGTAACTTGCAATCTAGTTAAGGCGCGGCCGTAGATGACGACATACCAAACGGCTAAGCCGTGGAGAAATATCAGTAGCTGAGGAAGCAAGTTGTTGCCACAATTATGCTCATTTTTGCTTGACTCTGCCAGGCAGTGAGATCTGTTTTTTTCTTTACATGATTTTTCCCTGACTTTTAAACATTTTAATAGAGTTTGGTTTCCCCCCCGATTTATTCCATTTTTTTCACGAATTCCCTGATAATTCTCCAACCTCCGATTTCCCTCATAATTCCCTGTTTTCCAGGTTTGCTGGACACTCTGAAAACTACGTGGTAGCTAAGCATCGATAATGACTT
This sequence comes from Erythrolamprus reginae, assembly GCF_031021105.1. Classification (NCBI taxonomy): domain Eukaryota; kingdom Metazoa; phylum Chordata; class Lepidosauria; order Squamata; family Dipsadidae; genus Erythrolamprus; species Erythrolamprus reginae. The sequence goes on along the minus strand of NC_091955.1, from coordinate 11,266,308 downwards.
CATGGCACATAATCAACCGTTGCTTAAAATATAGAAGCACTTAATATAATATAAACAAGCATTGGCTTACTTGAACATTCATTTTATGTGTGCTGCAGGGAGAGTCAAGCATGGGTTTATCTTCTCCTCTGATTGGCCAGGGACTAAGTTGCAGTTTCTTTGGCCCGCTTCTTCCTTCGGACAACTCTTTTTTTTTCAACAAAGACCCGGATCTGGAGAAGACGCAGTCCCATCATACCAGAACCAGAGCAGTATTGGACTCACTGTTTATTTATTTATTTATTTTGTCCAATACACAATGAGGGTTTTAGTGGGTATATATCTATATACACATAGTAAAATACATGATGAAGATTACGTATAGAGGAGATACTCATAGTAAAATATATCTAAGAAATAATAGAAAAGAAGATAAAGTAATAGAACATATCAATGAAAGAATAGAAGAAGAGATATAGGAATAGAAGAAAGGTAGAGGAGATATAGGAGAGCAATAGGACAGGGGACGGAAGGAACTCTAGTGCACTTGTACTCGCCCCTTACTGACCTCTTAGGAATCTGGATAGGTCAACCGTAGATAATCTAAGGGTAAAGTGTTGGGAGTTTGGGGATGACACTATGGAGTCCGGTAATGAGTTTCACGCTTCGACAACTCGGTTACTGAAGTCATATTTTTTACAGTCAAGTTTGGAGTGGTTAATATTAAGTTTAAATCTGTTGTGTGCTCTTGTGTTGTTGTGGTTGACAACAATTGCCTCACAACAATTGGGGATGGTGCCAGCAGGTCAAGACCTGGAATTCCAGAGCTGGGCAAGAACAATCAGTTGCAGCAGTAGTTTTGGCTGGATAGACAATAACAGTCACTTACACTGGCAATTGCCTGGAAACAAAGGCTGGAAGGTTTCTGACCAAAGCCTCAGTGGTTAGCAAGGCTATTGAAGCCTAATTGGCCTCCATTAAGCTCACTGCTCCCAGCTTAATGGAACTGCAGAAGAAAAACCACTCCAAAGCTCCAAACAAGGGCTATAGAGGCTTTTTGCAGAGACTTCAAAGGCGGATTTTGCTATGCTGCAGTTTCTTCTATCCTGCCTGCCCTCTCAGCCAATACCTGACAATGGCGGCTACCAGGCAATCAAACTCAATTTAATGCAATGAATCAGTAATAACAATGGTCAGGAGCAACTCGATCTGGGTCCCTGTAGGCCGGCTGAGTTGAAAAGAATGGAGCTTGGCCAGAGGAAGAGGCGTGGCCAAAGAAACTGCAACTCAGTCCCTGGCCAATCAGACGAGAAGATAGCCCATGCTTGGACTTTCCAAGCAGTGCACAGGAGAACGAAATGGATTAACATGCTTTTGAACTCGCCACAACTATAAAGAAACCCCCCCCCCGCACACACAAAAAACCCCCCAGGGTCCTAGCCATCACATTAGCACTTTGGAACAAATCACGCACAATAATATTCCTGATGTGTGTACTTGAGTGTCTTTGGGCAATACCACCTTGTCACAACTTCACACAATTCCTCTAAAGCAGTGTTTCCCAACCTTGGCAACTTGAAGATATTTGGACTTCAACTCCCAGAATTCCCCAGCCAGCGAATTCCCCAGCCAGCGAGTTGAAAAAAATTGAACTTGGCCAGAGGAAGAGGCGTGGCCAAAGAAATTGCAACTCAGTCCCTGGCCAATCAGACAAGAAGATAACCCATGCTTGGACTTTCCAAGCAGTGCACAGGAGAACGAAATGGATTAAGATGCTTTTGAACTCACCACAACTGTAAAGAACCCCCCCACACACACACAACCCCCCCCCAGGGTCCTAGCCATCACATTAGCACTTTGGAACAAAACACGCATAATAATATTCCTGATGTGTGTACTTGAGTGTCTTTGGGCAATACCACCTTGTCACAACTTCACACAATTCCTCTACAGTAAGAACAGAGGCAAATTTTGCCACCACGAACCTCAGATATTCAAAGTCGGAATCCTAAGGCAAGCATGAAAATGATGCATCCACACAGTCCAAATTGCAGCCCAGTGCCAGGATCTTTATATCATAATTGAGACATCTCCCCCAGGCCTATATAGTTTATGCATGGTATGTTTGTGTGTATGTCTGGTTTTTGAAATAAGGGTTTTTAGATATTTTTAAATATTAGATTTGTTCTACATTGTTTTTTGTTATTGCTGTGAGCCGCCCCGAGTCTGCAGAGAGGGGCGGCATACAAATCTAAATAATAATAATAATAATAATAATAATAATAATAATAATAATAATAATAATAATAGTAGTTGAAAAGTGGCCAATATGAATTCTCTACTGGTAGTTGTCTCACAGCATCCAAAACCAAAAATTCGTGGTCAAAACAATCTGATCTGGTGGCAAATTATTGTATAAAATTATGGAGCGTGGCTTCTTATCTAGATAGACTGAAAACCTGCAAGGGCAAGTCCAAATTGAGGGATCAGGAATTGTATTTTCTATCCAAATTATATCTTTTCATTTTATATGCCAGTCAATAATTACTATAGAAGCAAATAGTAATAAACAGCAGAATTCATGACTCACATGTAAATAATTTTTTTCTTATTCTTTCCATTTCAAAGCAGTGATTTTTTGAAACAAAAACACACTATTTTAATTTTCATTCATCTTTGATCACATTTAAATTTCTATTCATCTTTGATCACATTTTCAATTAAGCAAGTTGGGTATAACTGCTGAATGACTGGACATTCGTTTGTCATCCTTTCCGGTCTGTCTTATTGAGAAAATCAATAACATCAAAAATGGGGGGAGGAAGTTGAGATAAATGATAGGAGGCACAGTCATCAGCCAAAAAGAGTTGCAAAAATGCACAAAAGTCTTGATGTGGACACTTCAATAAATAATTACATCTTAATTTAACTACATTCAAAGATAAATCTTTACCTTCAGTCTTTACATTAAGTACAGTCTTTTTCATTAAGAATGTAACGTGTTTAAATACCGTGTTTCCCCGAAAGTAAGACAGTGTCTTACTTTCTTTTTATCCCCAAAAGCCCCACTATGTCTTACTTTTGGGGTATGTCTTATATTGGAAAAAAAAGTCGAATTTTTTGTTTTAACCATAAAATTAACATTTAGACGCGGTGACGTATGGAGGGGGGGCGGCGCGGAAGTGGGCAGGAGGCGGCGCTCATTAAGATCAGAGGGAGGTGGCAGACGCGGCGACGTATGGAGAGGGGGACGGCGCAGGCGTGGGCAGGAGGCGGCGCTCATTTGGATCAGACGGAGGCGGCAGACGCGGTGATGTATGGAGGGGGGGCGGCGCGGAAGTGGGCAGGAGGTGGTGCGCAGCTAGATGAGAGGGAGGCGGCAATACCCCCGTGTTTCCCCGAAAGTAAGACATATGTCTTACTTTCGGGGTATGGCTTATATTAGCCGACCCCCCTGAAATCCCCGATACGTCTTACAATCGGAGGTGTCTTACTATCGGGGAAACAGGGTATAGTCAGGCCCTAAAAAGGACTGAAAACTATGTGAGATTTAGATGCAGAGGAAAGGAGCATTTTTCCTGGCACAGAATTTAAACATTCAAGCCATTAGAACATCATGATGAAAACTCCCTGGGTTATTGCCCAGAATGACCTCAAAGAATTTTATTTATTTTTTATTGTTATTCTGAAAAACCAGGCCACATTGATCCAGTATAGAAACATACCGTTTCCTCGATAGTAAGACACCCCCGATTGTAAGACGTATCGGGGGTTTCAGGGGGGTCGGCTAATATAAGCCGTACCCCGAAAGTAAGACATATGTCTTACTTTCGGGGAAACACGGGGGTATTGCCGGGGGGGGGGGAACCCGATGACGTCGCTTCCAAGCTCCCCGCGCCCCCCTCGCCTTCGCCTCGCCGCGGCGCCACCGCCTCTTCCCCGGCTTGGCAAAGCGAAGGACGGCGCTGGTCCGAAGCGAGCCGAACGGGCGGCGGCTTGCAGCGAAGGCGCTCGTCCCAGCAACCGAGTCCTGCCGAGGCTCGGCTGCAAGCAGCCAGCGAGGCCGACCAAGCTCCGAGGCGGGCGGCCGGAGCTGCGCCCTCCTTCGCCCGCCTCCTTTCCAGCAGGCAGGTGGGGCTGCCCAACTGCGCAGAGCGGCTCCTCCCCTCCAGACACACGCTTCCCCGACACGCGTCTGTGGCTCCACGCGTGCACGCCGCTTGGAGCCCTGAGGTTGAACTTGGAAAAGGGCTCACGAGACTCCTGTCCCGCGGCTGCCCTTCTGGACTCTGGGGAGATGCCTTCGTGAACGCGACCCTTTCAATTTTTTTCCAATGTAAGACATACCCCGAAAGTAAGACGTAGTGGGGCTTTTGAGGATAAAAAGAAAGTAAGACACTGTCTTACTTTCGGGGAAACACGGTAGAAACATGGAAGACTGACGGCAGAAAAAGACCTCATGGTCCATCTAGTCTGCCCTTATACTATTTCCTGTATTTTATCTTACAATGGATATATGTTTATCCCAGGCATGCTTAAACTCAGTTACTGTGGATTTACTAACCATGTCTGCTGGAAGTTTGTTCCAAGGATCTACTACTCTTTCAGTGAAATATTTTCTCACGTTGCTTTTGATCTTTCCCCCAACTAACTTCAGATTGTGTCCCCTTGTTCTTGTGTTCACTTTCCTATTAAAAACACTTCCCTCCTGAACATTATTTAACCCTTTAACATATTTAAATGTTTCGATGATTTGAGTTTTTTTTAAAGCACAAACACATAAATAACCACAGTGTATCCAGTAAGTATATTTGGGAGACTCCAACTGCCACTTTTTTTAAAAAAAAAAAGGATAAGCAGCACAAACCAAGTGAACAAAACTACAGATAAGCCAAAGACAGCGATTTTGTAATTATGAGAAAAAACTTCCCCAGCTGCAATTTGCAATGGTGTAGTTTGATTGTGTATTCTACATGTGGTTGAATTCAATTAGCAGACCATATTGTGAGTAATTCTTACTCAGGGAAGGGACAATCACAGGTAGTCCTCAAGTTACGGCCAGAACAGAGCCTAAATTTTATGTTATTAAGGGAGAAATTTGTTAAATGATTTTTTCTTCCTTTCATGACCTTTCTTGCCACATTTTGTGAAGTGAGTCAATGAAGTTATTAAATTAGTAATATGGTTGTTAAGTGAATCTGGCTTCCCCACTGACTTTGTTTGCCCGAAGGTCATAAAAGGGGATCATATGATTCCCGGACACTGCAATCGTCATCATTATTATTATTATTATTATTATTATTATTATTATTTATTAGATTTGTATGCCGCCCCTCTCTGTAGACTCGGGGCGGCTCACAACAATAACAAGAACAATGTAAAAAACAAATCTAATACAGTGTTCCCTCGCTTTTCGCGGGGGATGCGTTCCAAAACCGCCCGTGAAAGTTGAATTTCCGCGAAGTAGAGATGCGGAAGTAAATACAGTGAACCCTCGAGTTTCGCGTCCTCAAGGATCGCGAAAGGGCTATTTCGCTAGTTTGCAACCCGGAAGTAAACTCCACCATCTGCGCATGCGTGCCCTTCCACGCATGCGTAGATGGTGGAGTTTCCCCGCCGGGCAGAGGCTTCCCTGGGTCTTCCCCCTCTTGCCCCGGTAAGACCCCAGCGGCGGTGGGCTGGAGCGCGAGCTTGGGGCACCCTAGCTCCGCTTCCCAGCTGGGAAGCGGAGCCGGCAACAGCGTGGGCGGGCGGGCGGCGCGCGCGAGCTTGGGGCAGCCTAGCTCCGCTCCCCAGCTGGGAAGCGGATCTAGGGAGTCCCCACCGCGCGCGCGTTGCTGGGGAAAGCGCGCGCGCTTGGGAACATCCCAGCTTCGCTCCCCAGCTGGGAAGCGGATCTAGGGAGTCCCCACCGCGCGCGCGTTGCTGGGGAAAGCGCGCGCGCTTGGGGACTCCCTAGATCCGCTTCCCAGCTGGGGAGCGAAGCTGGGATGTTCCCAAGCGCGCGCGCTTTCCCCAGCAACGCGCGCGCGGTGGGGACTCCCTAGATCCGCTTCCCAGCTGGGGAGCGAAGCTGGGATGTTCCCAAGCGCGCGCGCTTTCCCCAGCAACGCGCGCGCGGTGGGGACTCCCTAGATCCGCTTCCCAGCTGGGGAGCGAAGCTGGGATGTTCCCAAGCGCGCGCGCTTTCCCCAGCAACGCGCGCGCGGTGGGGACTCCCTAGATCCGCTTCCCAGCTGGGGAGCGAAGCTGGGATGTTCCCAAGCGAGCGGGCACCCAGGGAAGCCGTTGCGCGAGCAACGGGGTGGGCGGGCGAAGGGCGGGCGGCAGTAGAAGCAAAAACACCATCTGCGCACGCGCAGATGGTGTTTTTACTTCCGCACCGCTACTTCGCTAAAAATCGATCATCGCGTGGGGTCCTGGAACGGAACCCTCGCGATGATCGAGGGTTCACTGTACACTATTTTTGGCTATGAACAGTATCACAAGCCTTCCCTTAACATTTTAAACCCCTAAATTGCAATTTCCCATTCCCTTAGCAACCATTCAGATTATTTATTAGAGTTTATTATAAAAAATATTTATTAAAGGCAGACGAAAGTTTGACAATGACATATGATGTCATCGGGTGGGAAAAACCGTGGTACAGTGATCCCTCGAGTTTCGCGATCTCGATCTTCGCGAAACGCTATATCGCGATTTAAAAAAAAATATTAATTTAAAAAAAACCCCACTTCCGCGTTTGGCTTCGGGAGTCAGCTGGGAAGCGGCGCGGCTGTTTTAAAAGGTCGCAGACGGCCTGGGGGGCTTCCCAGCACCCCCCCGAACCCCCAACCTGGGTCTTCCCGGCCGCCCACGCAAAGGGGAAACCCCGGCTCCTCGCTGATGCCCGCTGCTCACCCGCCCGCCAGCAAGAGGGGGAAGACCCAGGGAAGGTTCCTTCGGCCGTCCAGCAGCTGATCTGCTCGGTAGCGCAGCAGCAGCAAGGAGCCGAATCGGGGTTTCCCCTTTGCGTGGGCGGCGGGGAACGCAAACTCCACCATCTACGCATGCGCGGCCATAGAAAAAAGGGTGCGCATGCGCAGATGGTGTTTTTACTTCCACAACCGTACATCGCGAAAAATTGATTATCGCGAGGGGTCTTGGAACGGAACCCTCGCGATAATAGAGGGATCACTGTATAGGGAAAAAACCCGCAAAGTATTTTTTATTTCATATTTTTGAAAAACCGTGGTATAGACTTTCCGCGAAGTTCGAACCCGCAAAAATCGAGGGAACACTGTAATTTAAAAAACACTAAAAACCCCAACATTAAAAGCAAACACACACACAAACATTCCATGTATAAACTGTATAGGCCCGGGGGAGATGTGTCAGTTCCCCCATGCCTGACGACAGAGATGGGTCTTAAGAACTTTACGAAAGGCAATATGAATCAGCTGTCAAGCATCCAAAGGTAATTCACATGACCATGGGGATGCTACAATGGTCATTAGGTGTGAAAAATGGTCATATGTCACTTTCTTCAATAACATTGTAACTTCAAATGGTCATTAAATGAACTGTTGTAAATCGAGGACTACCTGCATTGATAAGGGAACATTTGTAAAGCCAAACATTTCTTTTTCCTTTCCGCTATAGATTCAAACTGCTAATGACCATTCAAAGATATGCCATACTTGTAAATGTTTCTATATTTCAGTGCACTTTAAACAAATGACTTCACAGTTTTGAATAACTGCATAATTTCCCCACACTTAATATTCCCTACCATAATTTATTGCCAGTTGAAAAAATTCCACACAGAATGCTAAATAAACAAAACAAACAAACAAAAATAAAAGTAAGCATTAAGTATTTTTTTTAATGCCAGATTTTCTTTTTAAAAGCCATTCTTAAAAGCAGGAATAGTATCCCAATACTAAAATTCAAGCCAATCAGTGGACATGAAATGACATCTCTCTCTTTGCACTTATCTATACACAGGAACATTTTACAAGATAAAACCATCTTTCCAAAAAACACAAGAATACACAACTTGCCAATAATTTTAATAGTGAAGACTCTTGAGAGAGAATAATCTCATTCTCACTTGATTTTACTTGAATCAAACAAATTAAGAAATTTCCTTTGGAAATTCTTAGAAAATTAATTGTTCTTATTTTTCTTCTATAGATCATTCTAAATCAAGACATCTGAAATTTAACAAAACAAAAGCAGAGAAATCGTGGGTAATGATCATCTTATATTACAAACAGTCCTCGCTTAACAACCTGCTGCTTAGCAGCTATTCAAACTTACGAACTTAGCCTTTTAGAGGCTAAGATGGCCACAACCTAAGACCACGTTTTGGGTGATTGGCAACCAGTTTGGATTTATGGCCTTCTGCAGTGTCCTGTAGCTAAGTGAAGAAGATTTTTGGAAGTTTTATCTTTTTTAAACAGTTTCTGGTGTTTACACTTCAGGGATTTGACCAAAAAAATGGGCACAATGGATTCATTTAATGACCACTGCAAAAAAAATGCATTAAATTGGTCACAGACACATGGTGACCTGTTTAACAACAAACATGACTTAAGACAGGAGTGAGCCACTGCAGCTTCTTTACTGCCTGTGGACTTTAACTCCCAGAGTTGGGACGTTAACTCTGGGAGTTAAAGTCCACAGGCAGTGAAGAAATTAGCGTTGCCCATCCCTGTTTAAGATTGCAAGTCATGGCTCGATTACAATAGTTTATTTATTTTATTTATTGGATTTATATGCCGCCCCTCTCCGCAGACTCGGGGCGGCTAACAACAGTAATAAAACAGCATATAATAATAATCCAATACTAAAAACAGTTAAAAACCCATTATTATAAAAACCAAACATACATACAGATATACCATGCATAAAATTGTAGAGGCCTAGGGGGAAAGGGTATCTCAATTCCCCCATGCCTGGCGGCAGAGGTGGGTTTTAAGCAGCTTACGAAAGGCAAGGAGGGTGGGGGCAATTCTAATATCTGGGGGGAGTTGGTTCCAGAGGGCCAGGGCTGCCACAGAGAAGGCTCTTCCCCTGGGTCCCGCCAAGCGACATTGTTTAGTTGACGGGACCGGGAGACCCACTCTGTGGGACCTAACTGGTCGCTGGGATTCGTGCAGCAGAAGGCGGTCCCTGACATAATCTGGTCCGGTGCCATGAAGGGCTTTAGAGGTCATAACCAACACTTTGAATTGTGACCAGAAACTGATCGGCAACCAATGCAGACTGCGGAGTGTTGGTATAACATGGGCATATTTAGGGAAGCCCATGATTGCTCTCGCAGCTGCATTCTGCACGATCTGAAGTTTCCGAACACTTTTCAAATGTAGCCCCATGTAGAGAGCGTTACAGTAGTCGAGCCTCGAGGTGATGAGGGCATGAGTGACTGTGAGCAGTGACTCCCGGTCCAAATAGGGCCGCAACAATAGTGTAAGTTGAAGGTTGCCTTTTGGGGCTGCCTTTTCCATTTGTCTAAGATTAAAACACAGGTTTTCTTTAAAATTGCCATCTTAAACTCATACCTATGGGTCCCGTCCAGATTTGACCTGTGTATGAAGTTCAGTTTGGCATCTGCCCAGTACAGCTTCTGTTCTTCATAATCCAAGGTTAATCCATTTGGCCAATAAATATCTGCATTGATGATAACTGAACGGCTTGAGCCATCCATTCCAGCCCGTTCTATCTTTGGCATTTCTCCCCAGTCCGTCCAGTACATGAACCTGAGATTTAAAACAAAAAATAATTATTATTTTTTTGGAGAAACAGGTTAATTTCCCCTCTTCCCCAATACACTGTAAGCATCTTCCAAACAAAAGCAACATATTTATTTATTTTTATTTATTTATTGTTAGAGTTGGAAGGGACCATGCAGGTCATCAAGTCCAACCCCCTGCCTAAGCAGGAACCCTATAGCATCCCAGCCAAATGGCAGTCCAATTTCCTCTTAAAAATGTCCAGAGTATTGGAGTTCACAACGTCCGCTGGTAGGTTGTTCCACTGGTTGATTGTTCTGACCGTCAGGAAGTTCTTCCTTATTTCCAGGTTGAATCTCTCCTTGGTCAGCTTCCAACCGTTGTTCCGCATCTAGCCCTCTGGTGCCCTGGAAAATAAAGTGATCCCCTCCTCTCTGTGGCAACCCCTCATATACCTGTAGACTGCTATCATATCAATTAACTACATTGCTTGTTACCTCAATTCTTGATCTGAGTTGGAATTAACAGATTTAACAGAGTTAAACAGATTTAACAGGGACCTTGCAGGTCATCTAGTCCAACCCACTGCCCAAGCAGGAGACCTTACGTGTGTCTCTACTTAGGATCGAACCCACAAGCCCCTGATAGCGAGGTGAGAGCTCCACCTCTAGGCCACAGCAGTGAAGGATAATGGGTAGGCGTATCCTGATTCAGGTAGTCCTCGATTTACAACCTTTCGTTTGGCGACCGTTCAAAGTTATAACAGCACTGGAAAAAACGACGTATCATCTTTTCGCGCATTTATGACCAATGCTGCATTTCCATGGTCGCATGACCAAAATTTGGATACTTGGCAAATGTATTTATGACACTTGTGGCATCCCAGGTCATGTGACCACCATTTGCAAACCTTCCCAATTGGTTCCCAACAAGCAAAATCAATGGGAGACTCTAGGCTTGCTTAACTTTTAGGCAACCCCTGTGAAACGATTGTTTAACCCCCATAGAGGTCCCAACCCCCAGGTTGAGAACCACTGGTATACAAGCAGGTTTCCTGAGAAAATCAACCTGCTTTATGGCTCAGTTAAAGTTTTGAAACAATGACACAGCTTTGAAACAATGACACAACCAAGCATCAGTTTGGATATGCCCTCTTTGCTCAGGAGCTGGGGAAAACTGCTCTGACCCCCTAAAGCAGCGGTCCCCAAACTGCGGCCCACTGAGGCCATTTATCCGGCCCGCCGGTGAGTGACAAGAAACGAGGGAAAAGAGAGAGAGAAAGAAAGAAAAGGGAAAGAGAGGGAGAGAAGGAGAAGTGGAGAGGAAGGAAGGAGGGAGGGAAGGAGAGAAGGAAGGAAGGAAGGCGAAATGGAGGGAACAAGGAAGAAAGGAAGGAAGGAAGAATGAAATGAATGGAGGGACAGAGGAAGGAAGGACTGTTTGGGGGGAGTAATTTAAAAAAAAAATTCTCTCAACATACATTCAAACAACACACTGTACCATCTAATTTTCCATGAATAAAATGTGTTATTTTGTTAGGAACTAATATCAATCATCAAAAAAGTTGCAAAAGGTTGGGGGAAAGATCAAAAGCAACATGAGAAAATATTATTTTACTGAAAGAGTAGTAGATCCTTGGAACAAAATTCCAGCAGACGTGGTAGATAAATCCACAGTAACTGAATTTAAACATGCCTGGGATAAACATAGATCCATCCTAAGATAAAATACAGGAAATAGTATAAGGGCAGACTAGATGGACCATGAGGTCTTTTCCTGCCGTCAGACTTCTATGTTTCTATGTTTCTATCCTGTAATTAGTCAGAAGGCCATGACTGAGTATAAATTGACTTTGTAGTTGGTCAGGCATATATTAGTTTTTTTCTAATTTTGTCATCCAGTTACATTCATTTTCTTTTAATTAAATTCCCTCCTTAATGTTCCTTCAAAAAGTGCAACACCAATTATATTTCTAACTTATTAACCATTATGCCAAAGTGCTTCCTTCTTTCTTTATACATTTTTCATAAGCCAAGAAAACCTTGTATAGCCAATCAGATGTCAACTAAAGAAAATTAAAAACAAAACATAAGCATATATGAATTTCAGACCTTCTCCCCCCTCTAACTAGTACGTTCCCATTTTGTTTTTTACTTTAAAACAAGGTATGTGCAGTGTGCATAGGGATTTGTTCATAGTTTTTTTATATAGTCCGGCCCTCCAACAGTCCGAGGGACAGTGAACTGGCCCCCTGTGTAAAAAGTTTGGGGACCCCTGCCCTAAAGAAAGGGACCTACCCTCTTGCAGGATCTAATGCAATCGCTCTGGGTTGATCCAGTTCTTGCCAGAATAAAACCTTTCGCAAAGATCCGTCCAAATTGGAAAGTTCAATCCGGTTCGTTTCAGCATCGGTCCAGTACAGTTTCTCACCCAGCCAATCGCAAGCTAGCCCATCAGGTGACAAGAGCCCAGAAATGACAATGTTTTGCACACTTCCGGATTGGTTGAATTCCGTGCATTTAATGGCTTCTTCGCTGACGTCGCTCCAGTATATCAAACCGTGCATGAAGACGAAGTCCAGCGCGGCAGCGTCTTCCAAGCCGCCCACCACAATCGTAGCATTCTCAGTCACCTCCGCAGCGTCCACCAGCCGAAGGTCACGCCGGTTTGCATAAAGCAACAGTGGAGATGCTTTGGAGAAAGAGAAACACGTTATGTAGTCGAGCATGGTGCCAAGATTCCAGTCATTTAAGACAGTGGTCCCCAACGTTTTTTCCACCAGGGACCAGTTTCAGCAAGACAATTTTTCTATGGCCCAGTGGGGGCGGAAAGGGGCATGGTTGGGGGCGGGATTAAGCATGGGGGTGCTGGTCCTCCCCGCCCCTCTTTCCCGCCATCGTCCTGTGGCCGGCAGAACCTGCCTCCCAAGCCCTCTTGCCCAGCGGGAGCTAAGCGCTGGAGAGAGGGGGTCAGGCTGGCCCTCCTGCCTCCCCCCAGCCAAAAACGCAAAAGCACCCCGCGGCAGAAGCCAAAAGAGGCTTGAGCCTCTCGGTCCTTCCCGCCCCTCTGTCCCATCCATTGTCCTGTGGCCGGCAGAACCTGCCTCCCGAGGCCTCTTGCCCGGCGGGAGGCGAAGCGCTGGAGGGAGGGGGGGGTGGCATGAGGGCTGGCAGCTGCTGACTCCACGGACCGGTACAACATGCCCCGCGGCCCGGTACTGGTCCGCGGCCCGGTGGTTGGGGACCCCTGATTTAAGGTACCTCTATGTTTCCAACTGTCTCACCTGTATGTTGGAAATGTAAAAAAGAAATTGGTACGTATTATTACCACGCATGGTGGACATGTTCAGAGGCAAAAGAATATTGGAATAAAGTAGAGAAATGGATAAATGAAATAACAAAGGAGAAGATTAAAAAATCTCCTGAATTTTTCTCATTGGGTATTTCAAACATTAAGTATAAAAAAGAAATTTATTACTTAATAATACATATACTGGTTGCGGCAAGAATTGCATTTGCGCAGAAATGGAAAGAAAAGGAAGTACCAAAGGATTCAGAAGTTTATTAAAAAAATTATGGAATGTGCAGAATTAGACATGATGACAAAACGCTTGAATAATCAAGTAGAAACAGAATGTTATAAAATATGGGATAAAGTCTACGAATGGTGGAACTTTAAAAATAGTATTAAAAGTTAAAGTAACAAGAATTTAGAACTTTTTGAGCTTATTGTTTTGAAATTTTATAAGATAGAGTAAAACAGTTTAAAAATGTTTATAGTATGATAAAGTTAGATGTGCTATTCATTATATTATATTTTTTGAATAAGTATTTTATAGATAAAGAAATTTAATTAACATAAGAATATAGAGTTAAATTCAACAAGTATCTAATATAAATGTGTGCTATTTGTGTATTGATCTGATTATAGTTAGGTTTTTATTTTTTGTAGTAGTTAGACTTCTAAGATAAACGGAGCAATGGCAGCTCCTTGAGTGTTTAATGTTGTACGTCTTTGTCTTTTTAAAAAATACAATAAAAATATTTCAATTAAAAAAAACTCTATCATCAGTACGTTTAACTTCTAAAATTAATCTTTCCAGGTGAACATTCATCTAAAACCATTGCAACTTAAGCGTTTCACTCTTGCGCTACAAAAAGTCTGCAAATAACCCCCCAAATATGATTTAGTTGACACCAAGGATGGCCACAGTTTCAAAGTGTTCAAGCACCACTTGTAACACAGTATCTCACTCAATACACAGAATTACTGTAATCATCTTTTAAAAAGGGCTTTAAAAGGATGGGACAAATTTAGACGAAACATCTCTCAATAAAGCCCTTCATGGCACTGGACCAGAATATCTCCGAGACCGCCTTCTGCCGCCCGATTCCCAGCGACCGGTCAGGTCCCACAGAGTTGGTCTTCTCCGGGTCCCGCCGACTAAACAATGTCGTCTGGCGGGACCCAGAGGAAGAGCCTTTTCTGTGGCGGCTCCGACCCTCTGGAATCAGTCCCCTCCAGAGATTAGAACTGCCCCCACCCTCCTTGCTTTCGTAAACTCCTTAAAACCCACCTCTGTCATCAAGCGTGGGGGAACTGAGACATCTCCCCCTGCCTATGTAGTTTTTGTGCATGATATGACTGTATGTATGTTTTTTATATTGGGGGTTCCTTGCTTTTTAGACTTTTCAAATGTACTATTGTTATTTTAGATTCTAATTATTAGATTTGTCATTATGTATTGTTTTTATCACTGCTGTGTGCCGCCCCGAGTCTGCGGAGAGGGGCGGCATACAAATCTAATAAATAAAATAATAATAACAGTAATAATAATAATAATAATGAATAGCTCCATGAAGACTGATTGTGTATAGACTTTCTGCTCATTATTGTTCCGGTGAGAAAACTTTAGAATAGGTACAAGTCTTGGTGAATGCTGTAATTTAGGTGCAAATTCGCACAACGTACTTAGATACGGGCTATTCTCAGCAAGTGGTTTGTTTACTTACGGCCTAGAGAGTAATATGTCCATAAATTTTAGAGTACAAGCCTTGGTGAATGCCATAATTCAGGTGCAAATTCGCACAACGTACTTAGATACGGGCTATTCTCAGCAAGTGGTTTGTTTACTTATTATTTTTATTATTTATTATTATTTATTGGATTTGTATGCCGCCCCTCTCCGCAGACTCGGGCCTATAGAGTAATATGTAAGTCCATAAATTTTAGGGTACAAGCCTTGGCGAATGCCATAATTCAGGTGCAAACCAGAATTCCATGGATTAAAAAAAAAGTGATGTGTGAATCTAATTTTAACCAGCAGCCAATTATGGTTTCACACTTTGGTTCAATCAGCAATTCCTTCCGCACATCAAACCAGTCCAAAAGCAAGCAGATTGTGTTGTCGGTTATCATACAGTAATCTGAATGCCACATCAATTCTCCTTAGCATGTCAACTCTTTTTTAATTATAGTCAACAATAGGTAGTTTCTTAAATACATCATCCATTACTCGTAATCTCACATATACTTCCTATGTCTCTTATCTGTGGCCCAAATGACAATCTTTTTTTTTTTTGCATAGCTTTTGCATTATTTAGACACTTGTATATGAGTGTTTCCTTGAGCCACTGGAAGTAATATTCATAGTATATTAATCTCACATGCCATTCGAATAATCAACTGCAAGCAATTTACTGCCATGCAAAAAGCAGATTAAAATAACCAACCATTAATAAACTATTCCTATGCTGAGGAATCATAGCCTCATATAAACATGTATTCTTAAACAAGAGGTCTATCTCTAAGATCATTTCCAAGGCCCATAAAAACAGCTGGGATTGATGCTTTGGGGAATGCTGCTCTTAACAATCAAGAAAGTCCATCTCCCAGAATCTGGTAGATTACATATTTTAAGAGAGAGAATGTTGAACAATCTTGCTCTTCTTAGTCTAAGTGGGTGGCTGGAGAGCCACTGAGAGCAGGCTATCTCAGATATCCAGGCCTATGTAAAATAGACATAGAAACATAGAAGTCTGACGGCAGAAAAAGACCTCATGGTCCATCTAGTCTGCCCTTATGCTATTTTCTGTATTTTATCTTAGGATGGATATATGTTTATCCCAGGCATGTTTAAATTCAGTTACTGTGGATTTATCTACCACATCTGCTGGAAGTTTGTTCCAAGGATCTACTACTCTTTCAGTAAAATAATATTTTCTCATGTTGCTTTTGATCTTTCCCCCAACTAACTTCAGATTGTGTCCCCTTGTTCTTGTGTTCACTTTCCTATTAAAAACACTTCCCTCCTGGACCTTATTTAACCCTTTAATATATTTAAATGTTTCGATCATGTCCCCCCTTTTCCTTCTGTCCTCCAGACTATACAGATTGAGTTCATTAAGTCTTTCCTGATACGTTTTATGCTTAAGACCTTCCACCATTCTTGTAGCCCGTCTTTGGACCCGTTCAATTTTGTCAATATCTTTTTGTAGGTGAGGTCTCCAGAACTGAACACAGTATTCCAAATGTGGTCTCACCAGCATTCTATATAGTGGGATCATAATCTCCCTCTTCCTGCTTGTTATACCTCTAGCTATGCAGCCAAGCATCCTACTTGCTTTCCCTACCGCCTGACTGCACCGTTCACCCATTTTGAGACTGTCAGAAATCACTACCCCTAAATCCTTTTCTTTTGAAGTATTTGCCAACACTGAACTGCCAATACAATACTCAGATTGAGGATTCCTTTTCCCCAAGTGCATTATTTTACATTTGGAAACATTAAACTGCAGTTTCCATTGCTTAGACCAGAGGTCCCCAACCTTTTTTGCACCAGGGACCGGCATTAAGCTAGACCAGTTTTCCATGGCCCGGTGGGGGGGGGGGGGCGCTTTGGTCATATGGGGGTGGGGTTCATTTCCTTCATTTCCTCTTTCTCTCATTCCCTCTTTCTATCCTTTCTATCTCTCACTCTTTCCTTCTCTCCCTCCCTTTATCTCTCTTTCCTTTCTCTCATTCCCTCTTTCTATCCTTTCTATCTCTCACTCTTTCCTTCTCTCCCTCCCTTTCTCTCTCTTTCCTTTCTCTCATTCCCTCTTTCTATCCTTTCTATCTCTCACTCTTTCCTTCTCTCTCCCTTTCTCTCTCTTTCCTTTCTCTCATTCCCTCTTTCTATCCTTTCTATCTCTCACTCTTTCCTTCTCTCCCTCCCTTTCTCTCTTTCCTTTCTCTCATTCCCTCTTTCTATCCTTTCTATCTCTCACTCTTTCCTTCTCTCCCTCCCTTTCTCTCTCTTTCCTTTCTCTCATTCCCTCTTTCTATCCTTTCTATCTCTCACTCTTTCCTTCTCTCTCTCCCTTTCTCTCTCTTTCCTTTCTCTCATTCCCTCTTACTCTCTATCCTTTCTATCTCTCACTCCTTTCTCTCCCTCCCTTTCTCTCTCTTTCCTTTCTCTCATTCACTCTTTGTCTCCTGGGGCTGCCTGCGCCTGCCCTGCACCCCCCACCGCGGAGGGAAAGCATTTGGTATCGGCACCGCCAACCCCCCCTCCACGAGCAGCAAAAGCCTAAGCGGCGGGGTGCGCCCTTTGCATTTCGGCATTGGCGCTCTCCCCTCCACGAGCAGCAAAAGCCTCAGCGATGGAGCAGAAAGGCAAACGACGCGATCAGTCGCTGAGGCTTTTGCTGCTCCTGGAGGAGAGAGCGCCAATGCCGAAATGCAAAGGGCGCACTCCGCCGCTTAGGCTTTTGCTGCTCCTGGAGGGGGGGAGGATTTAATCCTCCCCGCCCCCCCGGCAGCCAAACCTCGCTGAGGCTTTGGAGTTCGGGCGATCCGACGGAGTTCCCGCTCCCACCAACGCTCTGCAGCCGCGCCAGAGCCACCGCCACGAGAAAGCTTTCCAAGACCCATCAACGTCCCGCTGGAAGCTGCCCTCCCGCCAGCCGCGCCGCCCCGGAGCCCCGAAGGCTCGCAGCAGAGGGAGGCAAAGTGGCGCGCGGCAGCCACAACAAGCCCGCACTTGTTGCGCGATGGGAGCGCGAGGACGACCGCAGGCGCGACCCGGGCAGCCTTTCGACCGACTCGCTTTCGCCGCGCCCGGATAGCGGCGGCGTCTCCTGGGGCTGCCTGCGCCTGCCCTGCACCCCCCACCGCGGAGGGAAAGCATTGCCGAAATGCACCCCGCCGCTTAGGCTTTTGCTGCTCCTGGAGGGGGGGAGGATTTAATCCTCCCCGCCCCCCCGGCAGCCAAAGCTAGCTGTCAGCGGCGCCGCGGACCGGCTGAAAAACCCCAACGGCCCGGTCCTGGTCCGCGGACCGGCGGTTGGGGACCTCTGGCTTAGACCATTTATCTAGTAAAGCTAAATCATTTACCATATTACAGACGCCTCCAGGAATATCAACCCTATTGCACACTTTAGAGTCATCGGCAAATACGCAAACCTTCCCTACCAAACCTTCCCCAAGCAGATGACATCCATGAATACCAACTAGAAGTCAGAAGACCCAAAGAAAACTCCTTAATTTCACAATACAGTGATACTTTGTCTTACAAACTTAATTGGTTCTGGGACGAGGTTCTTAAAGTGAAAGGTTTGTAAGACGAAACAATGTTTCCCATAGGAATCCATGGAAAAGCGATTAATGCGTGCAAGCCCAAAATTCCCCTTTTGCCAGCCGAAGCGCCCGTTTTTGCGCTGCTGGGATTCCCCTGAGGCTCCCCTGCATGGGAAACCCCACCTCTGGACCTCTGTGTTTTTGCGATGCTGCGATTTCACTGAGACTCCCCTCGCTGGGAAACCCCACCTCCGGACTTCCGTTGCCAGCGAAGCGCCTGTTTTTGCACTGCTGGGATTCCCGTGCAGCATCACAAAAACACTGGTCTGGAGGGTGGGGTTTCCTGTGGAGGGGAGCCTCAGGGGAATCCCAGCAGCGCAAAAACGGGTGCTTCGCTGGCAACGGAAGTCCAGAGGCGGGGCATCCCAGCGGCGGCGGCGGTGGATTTGTAAGGTGAAAATAGTTTGTAAGAAGAGGCAAAAAAATCTTAAACCCCAGGTTTGTATCTCGAAAAGTTTGCATGATGAGGTGTTTGTAAGACGAGGTATCACTGTATATGGACAGACTTGGCCATTATTTCAACAGGAAAACTGTCATCTTAAATCCATAAAAGAACAGTTAAGAAATTCCTGAAACTCATCATTCAGATAAATCAACCATCAATAAACTATACAACTACAAGTCAGAACAGTCAATTAAAAAACCTTTCGGTTTTTGGACCCAAATTCAGACCTGTCTGGAAGAAATATTGGATTACAAATTAGAGACGAAACCAGAAATGTATTTATTAGGAATAATTAGAGGCTAACACAGTAAAGAAAACTATTATTTAATAAACCATATACTTACATCAGCAAGATTGGCATTCGCACAAGTATGGAAGCAAAAAAAGACTCCAAATGAAGAGATGGTGATTAAGAAAATGTTAGACTGCGCCAAATTAAGTAAATTAACGTATGAAATACAAAAGCAACAAAATAAGGACTACAGTACTACAGAGTGTGGGAGAAATTGTACAATTGGATTGAAAAAAAAGGGGGGAAACTAGCAGTAAAGGAATATAATGTATAGTAAATAGAATTGTAAAAGATTAATTTTCATGCATATAGGGAATGGTTAATGTTTAACGTTGTTTGTGTGTTGTTTGTATGTTGTTATGTCAAAATAAACTTTATAAAAATTAAAAAAAATAAAAATAAAAAACCTTGGAAGGGAATAAAAGGACTCCAAGCAGGCCTTCCAGCTACCAATACCCAGATAAGCAGGGATCGACACCAAACAATCAGGTAGATAATAACACTCTAATCAAGGAAACACCAGGAGATAACTAAACCTCCACCAAGGTATGGAAGGACAAAGGGCTGAGGTATATAAAAACAGGCAGCAAACCCCATGCTCAATCGCAGTGGTGCTGTTGCCAAATTGGGTAATGAAACATCTGCAAGCAAACAACCAAGCTCAAAGATCATCAACAGCTCCATATTTGAAGAACATTTTAGCTTATGCAGCATATGTCAATATGATACCGTGTTTCCCCGATAGTAAGGCAGTGTCTTACTTTCTTTTTACCCCCCAAAACCCCACTGTGTCTTACTTTGGGGGTATGTCTTATATTGTCCCGGGCACCGGGGTCGGCTCATATTCGGGCAGCCTGGTGCCAGCTTTCTCTTTCCGCGGCGGCGGCGGCAGGCTCCGGAGGGAGCTTGGGTGGTGGCGAGAAGATGGGATTCTGGGTGCCGAGCGCCACCTGCCCGCCGTTCACGCCAAGGACAGGCAGCCCCAGTTCCAGCGCCTCGGCCTGCTCGCCCAGCGGGGAGAGCAAAGGCGGCGGCGGGAGTAGCGGAGGCGAGGCGGAGAAGAAAGAAGCGGCGGGGTCCAGCCCTAGCCGGCTGGACCCCGCCGCTTCTTTCTTCTCCGCCTCGCCTCCACTACTCCCGCCGCCGCCTTTGCCTCTTGCCCGGCGGGGAGAAGTACAGAAGGGCCGGGTGTGCCACGTAGACGGCAAAGAGCCCCACTGCCAGCCCCATCAGCGAGCTGCGCCTCGGCAGCATCGCTCCCCAAGACTAGCGCCGCGGCCGCCACCGGCATCGACCACCCTGCCACGGAGAGCAGCGTACGACACCGAGCGCTCGAGCGCGATCACCTCCCCGGCCGCTTCGCTTCTTCGGATCTCCCTTCTTTCAACAACGGAAACGGAGGCGGGCCGCGCGGAGAGTGCTGGGAAATGTAGTCTCTTAGAGAACAACGGCATATCATGGCGAACGCGTGCAGGAGTAAGCTGGCTGCAACGCGAGCGCTAGAAGTACATCAGCAAGGTAACAGGAATGCTAACCTTAACAAGCTACCGTGTTTCCCCGAAAGTAAGACATATGTCTTACTTTCGGGGTATGGCTTAAATTAGCCGACCCCCCTGAAACCCCCCATATGTCTTACAATCGGGGGGGGGGTCTTACTATCGGGGAAACACGGTACTACCAAGTACAAATCAAACCAATACGAAAGCAGAACATTTTGGAGACATATTAGAACTTTCCAAAAATGTTTCATTTGTTCTAAGAATAAAACCATCATTAACACAGTTTTCTCTCTGCCCCTTTTCCCATCTTATTCAATCCCCACCAATCTAATTACAGTGATACCTCATCTTACAAACCCCTCGTCATACAAACTTTTCGAGATACAAACCCGGGGCTTAAGATTTTTTTGCCTCTTTTTACAAACTATTTTCACCTTACAAACCCACCGCCGCCACTGGGATGCCCCGCCTCCGGACTTCCGTTGCCAGTGAAGCACCCATTTTTGTGCTGCTTGGATTCCCCTGAGGCTCCTCTCCATGGGAAACCCCACCTCCGAACTTCCATGTTTTTGTGATGCTGCAGGGGAATCCCAGCAGCGCAAAAATGGGCCCTTCATTGGCAACGGAGGTCCGGAGGTGGGGTTTCCCAGCAAGGGGAGCTTCAGTGAAATAGCAGCATCACAAAAACACAGAGGTCCGGAGATGGGGTCGAGGACTTCCGTGTTTTTGCAATGCTGCGATTTCACTGATGCTCCCTTCGCTGGGAAACCCCACCTCTGGACTTCTGTTGCCAGCGAAGCCCTCATTTTTGCGATGCTGGGATTCCCCTGCAGCATCGCAAAAACACAGAAGTCCGGAGGTGGGGTGTCCCATGGAGGGGAGCCTCAGGGGCATCCCAGCAGCACAAAAACGGGCGCTTCGGCTGGCAAAAGGGGTGAATTTTGGGCTTGCACGCATTTATTTATTTATTTATTTATTTATTTATTTATTTATTTATTTATTTATTTATTTATTTATTTATTTAGATTTGTATGCCGCCCCTCTCCGCAGACTCGGGGCGGCTCACAGCAGGATACAACAATTCATAACAAATCTAAATATAATTTAAAATATTTTTAAAAACCCATATTTCTAAACAAACATACACACAAACACACAAACATACCATTAATCACTTTTCCATGGATTCCTATGGGAAACATTGTTTCGTCTTACAAACTTTTCACCTTAAGAACCTCGTCCTGGAACCAATTAAGTTTGTAAGACAAGGTATCGCTGTACTTATTCCCTCATTTTTTAATTCTGGCTTTACTGCACTGTTTGCCAATATTTTGTTAATTCATCCTGCTTAGCAGCTTTCGAGGTTTGTTTGTTTTTTTTTACCCTCAAGGGAAAATGTCCTTATTGCATAACTGGCACGGAATATTAGCATCTTTGTAGAAGGTTCTAACTAAACATTCTTGTTTGTCAAAGACCAAAAAGAAATAAGCAAAAATAATATTACCATTAACCAAAGACTATACATGCAAAGAATACATTTAAAAATATGGGAGGAAAGCCCATTTCATCTTTTAGGGACATCTTCATTAAATACTACAGTGATCCCTCGATTTTCACGGGGGTTGCGTTCCCAGACTGCCCGCGAAAGTCGGATTTCCGCGAAGTAGAGATGCGGAAGTAAAAACACCATTTTTGGCTATGGACAGCCAAAAATTACCCCCGCACACCCTTTTCCGAGGCCGCACAAGGAGCCAGGCTTGAAGTTAGGGGCGGGAAGCGACGAAAGTGCAGAGGCCGGCAAAGATTGTTTTGAATGTCGGCCGCACCCCCCCCCAGCGCCTCCGGCCCCCTCGCCACTACCCCCCGCAGACCCAATCCGCCCCTCTCACCGGCTTTCTTGGGGCATGGGTCCTCCTGCAGCAGCACTGGCGGCTATGGCTTCTCATCCTCCTCATTCGGCCGCTCTGAGCGCTTTGAGAATGCCTGCCCCACCCCTCCTGCAGTCCCTTAGCTGAGAGCGCTTTCGTCCCAGCTATCAGCGAGGGGGCTGCAGGAGAGGTGGGGCAGGCGTTCTCACAGAGAGGGAGAGAGAGAGAGAGAGCAAGAGGGGGGGGAGTGGAAGGTAGAGAGAGAGAGAGAAATGATAGAAAAAGGGGAGAAAAAAGAGAAATGAGAAAATGATTGAAGCAGAGAATAACAGGAAAGAGAGAAAGAGAGAGAGAAGTGACTCTTGGTGATGACGTATGACGTCATCGGGTGGGAAAAACCATGGTATAGAAAAAAAACCGCAGAGTATTTTTTAATTAATATTTTTTGAAAAACCATGGTTTAGCCGTTTCGCGAAGTTTGAACCCGCGAAAATCGAGGGATCGCTGTATATTAAATAAAATCTGCACTGCCTCTAGGAACAAACCCTAGATTGGTGATGTATGATGAGGAACTTCTTTATAAATCTTGAGGTTACTATCCTAGGCTGAAAGTAAAGATTAAATAATCATATCTTTGCCGGGAAGGATTTACCAACTCAGAAGCAGATGCCTTAAGTTCAATCAACATTTTAAGGGACGGAGGCCTGCTAAACTAAAACCAGACTGTACATCCTAAAAGAAAGAATTGTGTTTCTTTCTCACATAAACAACATAAACCTGATCTTCTAAGGTCCATCCCAGTTTCAATGTGTGAAGGAAAAGGGGGGACATGATCGAAACATTTAAATATGTTAAAGGGTTAAATAAGGTTCAGGAGGGAAGTGTTTTTAATAGAAAGTGAACACAAGAACAAGGGGACACAATCTGAAGTTAGTTGGGGGAAAGATCAAAAGCAACGTGAGAAAATATTATTTCCCTGAAAGAGTGGTAGATCCTTGGAACAAACTTCCAGCAGACGTGCTTGGTAAATCCACAGTCATTGAATTTAAACATGCCTGGGATAAACATACAGTGATCCCTCGATTATCGCGGGGGTTCCGTTCCAAGACCCCTCGCGATAATCGATTTTTCGCGATGTAGGGTTGCGGAAGTAAAAACACGACCTGCGCATGCGCGCCCTTTTTTTCATGGCTGCGCATGCGCAGATGGTGGAGGTGGGGAGCGACAAAAGTGCGGAAGCCGACAGATTGCAGCACCCGCTCGCCCGCCGTTCGCCGCTCGCCCCCCCTTCGCCCGGCCACCCGCCGTTTGCTCACTGCTCGCCCGGCCACCCGGGTTCGGGGGGTGCTGGGAAGCCCCCCAGGCCGGCTGCGACCTTTTAAAACAGCCGCGCTGCTTCCCAGCTGAGTCCTGAAGCCAAACGCGGAAGTTCGCCTTTGGCGTTTGGCTTCAGGAATCAGCTGGGAAGCGGCACGGCTGTTTTAAAAGGTCGCAGCCGGCCTGGGGGGCTTCCCAGCACCCCCCGAACCTGGGTTGGGGTCTCGGGGGGGTGCTGGGAAGCCCCCCAGGCCAGCTGCGACCTTTTAAAACAGCCGCGCCGCTTCCCAGCTGAGTCCTGAAGCCAAACGCGGAAGTTCGCCTTTGGCGTTTGGCTTCAGGACTCAGCTGGGAAGTGGCGCGGCTGTTTTAAAAGGTCGCAGCCGGCCTGGGGGGCTTCCCAGCACCCCCCAAACCCAGGTTGGGGGCTCAGGGGGGTGCTGGGAAGGCCCCCAGGCCGGCTGCGACCTTTTAAAACAGCCGCGCCTCTTCCCAGCTGAGTCCTGAAGCCAAACGCGGAAGTTCGCCTTTGGCGTTTGGCTTCAGGACTCAGCTGGGAAGCGGCGCGGCTGTTTTAAAGGGTCACAGCCAGCCTGGGGGGCTTCCCAGCACCCCCCCGAACCCGGGTTGGGGCTTTGGGGGGTGCTGGGAAGCCCCCCAGGCCAGCTGCGACCTTTTAAAACAGCCGCGCCGCTTCCCAGCTGACTCCCGAAGCCAAACGCGGAAGTGGTTTTTTTAAATTAATATTTTTTTTAATTAATATTTTTTTAAAAATCGCGATATAGCGTTTCGCGAAGATCGAGATCGCGAAACTCGAGGGATCACTGTATATCCATTGTAAGATGAAATACAGGAAATAGTATAAGGGCAGACTAGATGGACCATGAGGTCTTTTTCTGCCGTCAGTCTTCTATGTTTCTATGTGTTTGTAGGAAAGGTACAAAAATGGTTCGTGTCACAGTTCTCTGTAGGTTCTGCAGGATCACATCGAACTAAAGCAGAACTGAGAACATGCTCTTCAGTTCACTCTTAGTTTTCTCTGATACATTTCTAGGAGACATTGCTTTGTAATTTAAAAAGCCACTGGCAAAAATATTCCGCAGAACCACAATTCTTCCCTCTAGCATTCAAGTTACAGACAAGTCAGATCCAATCTTTCTGAGATCAATATTGCCAAGGCCAGATCCTGATTAGACCTTTTTAAATTTCAACAATATATGTACAGAAGAACAGCTTGAGAAGATCAGGTCTTACAGCAACCTACTGAATATAAGCAAGATTTCTGAAAGATTTTAGGTTACAATAGTTCCCAAATGCTCAGGAAAACATCTCCTATGGTTTGCCCTATTTCAAGTTCTGTTTATATCAGTGATTTTCAACCTTTTTTGAGCCGCGCCACATTTTTTACATTTACAAAACCATGGGGCACATTGAGGGGGGGGGGGGCTAAAAAAAGTTTGGACAAAAAAATTCTCTCTCTTCCTCCCTTTCGCTCTATTTCTCTCTCCCTCTTTCTCTCCCTTCCTCTTTTTTCTCTCTTCCTTCTTTCCTTTTTTGCTCTCTTTCTCTCTCCCTACCTCCCTCTATGTCTTTCTCTCTCCCACCTTCCCTCCCTCTCTGTCTCTCTTGCTTTCTTTCTCTCTTGTTCTCTTTCTCTTTTGCTTTCTTTCTCTCTCTTGCTTGCTTTCTCTTTTGTTTTCTTTCTCTCTTGCTCTTTCTTTCTCTCTTGCTCTTTCTTTCTCTTGTTTTCTTTCTCTCTCTGAGCTTCGCGGCACACCTGACCATGTCTCGCGGCACACTAGTGTGCCACGGCACACTGGTTGAAAAACACTGGTTTATATCACTCTCCAAAGGAACATTGGAAAACGTCTGATTTATTGCTCTTATTTTTCTCTTTCTGTATGTAATTCAGTCAAAAGTCTGCAAATTGAAGTCTGCTCCAAAAGTGATCAAAATAAAAAACAGGCTTTTCTCCCAAACGGTTTACAGTGTTCCCTCGATTTCTGCAGGTTCGAACTTCGCGGAAAGTCTATACCACGTTTTTTTCAAAAACATTAATTAAAAAATACTTTGCGGTTTCCCCCCCCATACCACGGTTTTTCCCACCCGGTGACGTCATATGTCATCGCCAAAATTTCGTCTGTCTTTAATAAATATTTAATAAACATGGTGAGTAATAATCTAAATGGTTGCTAAGGGAATGGGAAATTGCAATTTAGGGGTTCAAAGTGTTAAGGGAAGGCTTGTGATACTGTCCATAGCCAAAAATACTGTACAGTGATACCTTGTCTTACAAACTTAATTGGTTCCGGGACGAGGTTCTTAAGGTGAAAAGTTTGTAAGACGAAACAATGTTTCCCATAGGAATCAATGGAAAAGCGATTAATGCGTGCAAGCCCCAAATTCACCCCTTTTGCCAGCCAAAGCGCCCGTTTTTGCACTGCTGGGATTCCCCTGAGGCTCCCCTCCATGGGAATCCCCACCTCCAGACCTCTGTGTTTTTGCAATGCTGCGATTTCACTGAGGCTCCCCTCGCTGGGAAACCCCACCTCTGGACTTCCGTTGCCAGCGAAGTGCCCGTTTTTGCGCTGCTGGGATCCCTTGCAGCATCACAAAAACACGGAAGTCCGGAGGTGGGGTTTCCCATGGAGGGGAGCCTCAGGGGAATCCCAGCAGCAAAAAAATGGGTGGTTCGCTGGCAACGGAAATCCGGAGGTGGGGCATCCCAGCGGCGGCGGTGGGTTTGTAAGGTGAAAATAGTTTGTAAGAAGAGGGGGGAAAATCTTAAACCCCGGGTTTGTATCTCGAAAAGTTTGTATGACGAGGGGTTTGTTAAATGAGATATCACTGTATTTACTTCCGCATCTCTACTTCGCGGAAATTCGACTTTCGCGGGCGGTCTTGGAACGCATCCCCCGCGAAAATCGAGGGAACACTGTATATCTAACTTTCAAATATGATGAATAGATCAACAAAAATGGAAAGCGATACCACCATGAAAATAAGAGATGTCGGAGGACATCTCAATTTTATGCATTTACTCTTAGGTTTCATAAGCAGATACTGTGCAACCTTTGACTTATGGAAGAGACAACATTTGGAGGAATGGAAAAATGTAACTTAAATACTTGAGCATCTCGGGGGTTTTTTAAAGTTCTCTATAAAATGCAAGACAATTGAATTAAAACACTACACTAAACCATGATTTTGTTAACCATGGTTGGATATATAAACAAAATGAGGTGGATTTACATAAACTAACAAATCATAACTCATAATTTAAAACAAAAATAGCTGGAACAATTTATGACCACAACTATCACCAGTTGCACTGTCCCATGGTCATTTGACTATACTTTGTGATTTTTTTTTTGCTGGTTTATAGTATTTTTTTGCCAGTTTCGAGCAAAAAGTGCCAATTTGGAAGAATGGGTTCATTTAACAATCACAGTTTGCTTATCACTGCATAATTCACTTAACAACCACCATAAAAATGCTGGCTGGGGAATTCTATGAGTTGAAGTCCATACAATTTCAAGCAACTAAGGTTGGGAAGCATTGCTCTGCTTCATTTACATATTTACCCAGCAAGTACAAAATTTTCCCTGCTCCCATATAAATACCCCCATTAAGTGCTAATATTTATGCAAAGAATAACAAGCAACTTCTCTTGCTTGAGAACTCAGAAAGGCTAACAGCATTATTCCCAAACAAAGCCTATGTCATCAGATGCCTCAACAATAGATTTGTTTGCCCTCTCAGCCAATTGTTTTTGCTACCACGCCCAAACAAATTAAGTCTTCCAAAATTTACAAGAAATACTAGAGTGAAGCTTTGAATAAGACACTCTGAAATCTAATGATTTATTTTTGCTGGAACTGGGTCTGTCCAGTTTAATGAAAAGAAGGATTAGGGGGTGACATAGCAGTCTTCCAATATATTAAATTAAGGGTTGCCACAAAGAAGAGGGAGTCAGGATATTCTCCAAAGCACTTGAGAGCAGGACAGGAAGCAATGGATGGAAAGTAATCGAGGAGAGAAGCAACCACAGGTCCCACAGAGTTGGCCTTCTCCGGGTCTCGTTGACCGAACAATGTCGTTTGGCGGGCCCCAGGGGAAGAGCCTTCTCTGTGGTGGCCCCGGCCCTCTGGAATCAACTCCCCCCAGAGATTAGAACGGCCCCCCACCCTCGTCTTTAGCATGTTACTCAAGACCCATCTATATCGCCAGGCATGGGGACTTAAGACATCTCCCCCAGGCTTTCTTATATTTTATGTTTGGTATGTATGTGTTGTATGGTTTTTAAATTGTTGGGTTTTTTTTTAATGTAATTTTATTATTAGATTTTGTTCCATTGTTATACTGTTTTGTTATTGTTGTGAGCCGCCCCGAGTCTTCGGGAGAGGGACGGCATACAAATCTAATAAATTGAATTGAACTGAATTGAACCTATAAAAAAGGAGAAAATTTCCTGACAGTGAGGACAATCAACTCTACGTCCTTCAGGATTGGGGGCATAGAAGTCAAATAAATAAACTCGTGGAACAACTTGCCTCCAGAAATTGTGAATTCTCCAACAATGGAAATTTTTAAGAAGACCATTTCTCTGAAATGGGACATGTTTCCTATTTGAGCAGGGAGTTGGATTAGAAGACCTTTAAGGTTCCTTCCAATTGTTATTCTGCTAAATAAATACCCAACTGAATGAACATAATGCTTGAATCAGGAGCCCTCTCCTAGCCAGGGTGAACATAGATTAGAATTGCCCCCACCCTCCTTGCCTTTCGTAAGCTGCTTAAAACCCACCTCTGCCGCCAGGCATGTGGGGAATTGAGATCCTCTTTCCCCCTAGGCCTTTACAATTTTATGCATGGTATATCTGTATGTGCTCTGTCGGGCTCTCTGGCAGACCCCTCCCAAAAATTCACAGGTACAAATTTCAGACACACACACAGACACACACACACAGACACACACACACACGTTTGAAAATTCAAAACAATGTTCTTTATAATGAAAAGTCACTTAAACTAAGCCCTCTTTTGGTATAGCCAAACAAACGGGTAATTTGTACAAGTCCCTTATCAGTTCTGTGATACTTAGCTTGCAGCTGTGAGGCAATTCACAGTCCTTCTTCTTTCACAAAGTGAAACACACTTTGCTCTGGTTTAGTTTCAAAGCGGGGGAAAATCAGCACGCAAAGATCAAAGTCAGCAAAGCAATCATGAAACACAATGATCAGATAATCCTCCACAATGGCCAAACCCACAGGCTGCTCTTTATAGCAGCCTCACAAAGTACCACAGCCCCACCCAACCACAGGTGGCCTCATTTTCTTTGATAATAATCTCTCAGTTGTTGCTGCCTATGCATCGCTCTCCGCATGGGTGGCTGTATCATTAACTCTTGTTCTGAATCCAAGGAGGAGCTAGATAATTGATCTCCTTCTGAGCTGTCTGCTACACTCTCCTCCTCCCTGTCACTCATGTCTTCTTGGTCAGAGGAGCCTTCATCAGCAGATTCCACTGGGGGGGGGGGGACAAAACAGGCCGGCAGCATGTGGATGTCTCCCCCACATCCACAGTCCTTGGGGCAGGAGCAGGGCCAGAGCTAACCACAACATGTATGTATGTTTGGTTTTTATAATAATGGGCTTTTAACTGTTTTTAGTATTGGATTATTATTATATGCTGTTTTATTATTGCTGTTAGCCGCCCCGAGTCTCCGGAAAGGGGCGGCATACAAATCCAATAAATAAATAAATAAATAAATAAATACCCCATACAAATGGCACACCAATAATTGGTTCACATTTATCCAGGTCTCTCCAGTTTTAACAAAAATATTGTTACTGTAGCCCCTCTGCTATACCGTTTGTGAATTAATATGCCATACACCAATCAGGCAATAAAAATAAACCCCTGTGCAGTATTTCAGACCGAGAGGGACAAAGGTCTTTCAGAGCATGTGTGAGCACATGTAGAGCACTCAATGCTTTCCCCATGCTGTTTCCAAAAGTGCCACAGCGGTCTTTTCCCTTTCACTCCAGGCCAGTGAAGCCGCCAAGTATCTGTGCAACTTATCACACACAGACAGCTGGCAACAAATTGTATGGAGAAGGATGACACTTCATGTGTATCCTATTGCAGGGAAAGGGTGATGGCTCTCCATCCTTGAGAACCAAATATATATGGTATTTATTTGACTTTTACGCCAATGCTTTGGAGCCACAGCAGAGGGGCTGCCTGTTAGAGAAGAAAACGTTTTCATTGATCTACAGCAGTGTTTTTCAACCAGTGTGCCGTGGCACACTAGTGTGCCGCGAAACATGGTCAGGTGTGCCGTGAAGAAGGAAGCTCAGGTTCCGGTCTTGCAACTTTTTGCTGAGAGTGAGAGAGAGAGAAAGAAAGAAAGAGAGAGAGAGAGAAAGAGAGAGAGTGTGTGTGTGTGAGAGAGAGAAAGCAAGAGAGACAAAGAAAAGAGAGAAACAGAGAGAAAGCAAGAGTGAGAGAGAGAGAAAGCAAGAGAGAGAGGGAGAAAAGGAGAGGAAGGGAGAGAAAAATGAGCCAAAAGGGGAGGAAAAAAGAGAAATGAGAAAATGATTGAGACAGAGAATGAGAGAAAGAGAAACAAAAGAGAGAGAAGTGACTCTTGATTTAAAGCAAAAAAGCACCCAAAGAATAAGAGAGAGAAAACCCCCAGTCCTCACCTGTTTTTGGAAATGGTTCAAGAGTGTGTATACCCACACAAGGGTGGGGAGGAGACGGATGGAAAAAGAGAGGAGTGTCTTAGGGTGTCATTTTGTGTCATTTTGGTTGGCGGTGTGCCCCAGGATTTTAAAATGTAAAAAATGTGCCGCGGCTCAAAAAAGTTTGAAAATCACTGATCTACAGGGCTAAGCTTTGTCATTATTTTTTTTTTCAAAGGCATACAAAAAGGGAACATTTCACAATCACAGCCCAACTTCTCTTCTTCCTTAGCCCACAGCCAGTTCCAACACTAAGACAACTCTGCGGTGCTGTACTGCAGGCCACTGAAGCTGACTGTAGGTCAGCAGTTCAAATCTCATCACCGGCTCAAGGTTGACTCAGCCTTCCATCCTTCCGAGGTGGGTAAAATGAGGACCCGGATTGTGGGGGCAATAGGCTGGCTCTGTTAAAAAGGGCTATTGCTAACATGTTGTAAGCCGCCCTGAGTCTAAGGAGAAGGGCGGCATAAAAATTGAATAAATAAATAAATAAACAGCAAACACATGGCTCTTTTTTCTTTCTTTCAGATTTGATATCCTCATGACCTTATCTTCATCTCAAGCCCGGCCAACAGCTGAGGCAGCTTAAAAGTCATCATTAAGTATCCCAAACAATTTTTCTCTGTAGACAAAGTTGTTTTTATTTTGCTATGTGTTCATCAGTGATTAACACAGTCGGGGAATGAGGTCTGCAGAGTTTCTCTTGCCCACTTTAAGCTGTGGGCACACAGCTTAAATTGGGCGTTGTCTCTGTAATGCAGAGGCCTTCAAACTTGGCAACTTGAAGACTTGTGGACTTCAGCTCCCAGAATTCTCCAGCCAGCTATTCTGGGAGTTGAAATCCACAAGTCTTCATGTTCCCAAGTTTGGGGACCCTTGTGTCTGACTGATGCTTATAGGACCTCCATGGGTTCCTTGTGAACACAAACTGAACACTCCTGTGAAAGCGGCTAAACCTACATGGGGAAGAAATGAGTCTTGAAAGAGTGTTAAATTTTGTGTTTATTATTTTTTATTTATTTTATTATTTAGATTTGTATGCCGCCCCTCTCCGCAGACTCGGGGCGGCTCACAGCACGACACAATTCATCATAACAAATCCAAATATAATTTAAAATATTTTAAAAAGAACCCCATTTTACTAACAAACACACACACAAAACATACCATGCATAAATTGTACATGCCCGGGGGAGGCGTTTCAGTTCCCCCATGCCTGACGGCAAAGGCGGGTTTTAAGGAGTTTACGGAAGGCAGGAAGAGTAGGGGCAGTTCTAATCTCCGGGGGGAGCTGGTTCCAGAGGGCCGGTGCCGCCACAGAGAAGGCTCTTCCCCTGGGGCCCGCCAACCGACATTGTTTAGTTGACGGGACCCGGAGAAGGCCCACTCTGTG
This sequence comes from Erythrolamprus reginae, assembly GCF_031021105.1. NCBI lineage: Eukaryota > Metazoa > Chordata > Lepidosauria > Squamata > Dipsadidae > Erythrolamprus > Erythrolamprus reginae. Next base: position 11,234,432 of record NC_091955.1, on the reverse strand, counting down.
GGACCTAATCGGTCGCTGGGATTCGTGCGGCAGGAGGCGGTCCCTGAGATATTCTGGAGATATTCTTGAATGCAAGAGAGGGTGGGAAAGTAACACCAAGAAAGTTATAGCTAATGGCAACAAATGGGAGAAGGGTTAGCATAGGTTGGACATTCTATTAGAAAAGCACTGGAGCCCTGCTGAGATATAGCTTGGCTGCAAGGTCACAGGTACCCACTACTTCCAAGCCAAGAGTTGCTAGGTGGGATGCTCGATGTGGGAAATGTGTAATAAGAGGAAAGATGATGGCTAAGAAAACCATGCTGCCATTTTCTCGACCTTGTTCTGCATTAAAAGGGGAAGGTCAGCACCTATTTTGGGGTTTCGTCACCAAGATATAATGGGCTTTAGCACTTTCCTGCTAGTTCATGGATATTTTAATGTGGCCATTTGGTTGCACCCTAAATCAGGGGTCCCCAACCCCCGATCCATGGACGGCCATCAGGCCACAGCATGCCAGAAACTGGGCTGCTCAAACAATCAAAGCCCCATCCACAGAATGTAGGCAGCACATGAAACCATGTCCCCTCCAATCTGCAGAAAAATCTCTCCCCCTGGTGCTCAACCGGTTGTGGGCCACTGAGCTAAATTATCTCATGAAGAGATATGGGCATTCATTCCTTCTGCACCTCAAACAAATTTCTTCTGTGCAACCTTCACTAGAATAATTTTTTTTTTGCTATGTTTTGATCCCATTCATTTCAGGGAGATGGAGTGTTACGTCTGAATCCAACCTATTGAAATGCTTCACATGTCTTGGATGCGCTGGCCTTTTTGAAAACACAGGGAGAAAGGTTACTCTGCTACCTGAATGTTTCCATTCCTTCATTTAATATGTTCAAGTCTTCAATCAACCAACCAACCAACCAACCAACCAACCAACCAACCAACCAACCAACCAACCAACCAAACTCCAGATTGTGCAGAATGCAGCTGCCAGAGCAATCATGGGCTTCCCTAGGTATGCCCATGTTACACCAACACTCCGCAGTCTGCATTGGTTGCCGATCAATTTCTGGTCACAATTCAAAGTGTTGGTTATGACCTTTAAAGCCCTTCATGGCCCCGGACCAGAATATCTCTGAGACCGCCTTCTGCCGCACGAATCCCAGCGACCGATTAGGTCCCACAGAGTGGGCCTTCTCCGGGTCCTGTCAACTAAACAATGTCGTTTGGCGGGCCCCAGGGGAAGAGCCTTCTCTGTGGCGGCCCCGACTCTCTGGAACCAGCTCCCCCCAGAGATTAGAACGGCCCCTACCCTCCTTGCCTTTCGTAAACTCCTTAAAACCCACCTTTGTCGTCAGGCATGGGGGAACTGAGACATCTTCCCCGGACCTATTCAATTCAATTTATGCATGGTATGCTTGTATGTATGTTTGCTTAAATAATGGGTTTTTAAAAAATATTTTAAATTGTAAATTATTAGATTTGTCATGAACTGTTTTATTGTGTTGTGAGCCGCCCCAAGTCTATGGAAAGGGGCGGCATACAAATCTAATAAATAAATAAATAAATAAATAAATAAATAAATAAATAAATAAATAAATAAATAAATAAATAAATAACCAGCCAGCCAACCAACCAACCAACCAATCAGAAAAGAGCTAGAAGAAACATTGGAGGTCTTGTAGTCCAACCAACTGCTCAAAGCAGGAAACTATATATTATTTCAGACAGGTGGCTGTCTAGTCTCTTCTTAAAGACTTCCAGTGATGGAGTAACCAAAACTTCTGCAGGAAATGGTCAACTGTCCTCACTGTTAGGAAGTTTCTCCTTAATTCCAGGTTGCTTCTCTCCTGGGTTAGTTTCCACCCATTGTTTCTTCCCTTCCCTTCTGGTGCTTTGGAAAAATAAGTTGACCCCCTCCCCTTCTTTGTGGCAGCCCCTCAAATACTGGAATATTGCTATCGTGTCCCCACCTCCCAGTCCTTCTTTCCTCAAGACTAACAAAACCCAATTCTTGCAACCATTCTTCACGTGTTTTAGTCTCCAAGCCCTTAATCATCTTAGTTGCTCTTCTCTGCACTCAACATCTTTTTTGTAATGTGGTGACCAAAACTAAATGCAATATTGCAGGAGTATTGCTAAGGTTTTATAGAGAGGTACTAATACTTCACGTGATTTTGATTCTATGCTTCTGTTTATGCAACCAAGGACTGTATTAGCTTTGTTTGGCAGCTAATACCTAAGTAATCATCCACTAGGGCGATCATCCTCCCATTTGCCGCGTTGATTGTTATTCATTTTTAATTGGGTCCACAGACTAAGAGGCCAGCTTGCTTTTCGACAGCTGCGTTCTTCACAATAAGTCCTGAACAAAAATCCAATTCTGTTTTCTTTTCCAAGAAGGAACACTTCTTTTACGCTATGTCCATTAATTCAAATGAAATCTCAAATGGAAAGTTATTGATGATTGTTCCAAATGAATAATAATAATAATTATTATTATTATTATTCCATTGAGGACCTGTATACTGCACGAGTCAAAAAGAGGGCGGGGAAAATATTTACTGACGCCTCACATCCTGGACACAAATTGTTTCAACTCCTACCCTCAAAACGTCGCTACAGAGCACTGCACACCAAGACAACTAGACACAAGAACAGTTTTCCCCCGAACGCCATCACTCTACTAAACAAATAATTCCCTCAACACTGTCAGACTTTCTACTAAATCTGCACTTCTATTCTACTAGTTTTTCTCATCATTCCTATCACCCATTTCCTCCCATGTTGACTGTATGACTGTAACTTGTTGTGTATATCCTAAGATTTTTATTAATATTGCTTCTTCATTGCTTATTTGACCGCTATGACAATCATTAAGTGTTGTACCACATGTTTCTTGACAAATGTATATTTTATTTTATGTACGTTGAGAGCATATGCACCAAGACAAATTCCTTGTGTGTCCAATCACACTTGGCCAATAAAAATTCTATTCTATTCTATTCAATAATAATAATAATAATAATAATAATAATAATAATAATAATAATTTATTAGATTTGTATGCCAATCAATTTGTATTCCATTTCTGGTAGGGAAAATAAAATGCAGCATGGACTACACACTACCTCATAAATGGCAAAAGATTTACAAAGCTAAACAGAAACATGGAAATACATAGCGGGACTCTTGTTTTTAAAAAAAATCAAAAATACTTTGTCATAGAACATGTGGTATCTTCCACATCTGCTGTGGGTGCTCCTTAATCTGATTATTTATAGAAAACACAGCACAAGTAGATTTTATGCAGGGAAAAATGTTCACCCAAATTTATCCCCTCCCCCCCCCCCCCCCCGAAAATTAATTCTTCGTGGAAAATTTGATACTCCACCACGAATTTAAGCATGTACATGATTTCTACAGGAAAACAGCTTATCTGGCAAATATTCCTGGAATAGGAACATATTTTCCCCATTATTACTGATTTTCTGGGACTCCCTCCAACCTAGTTAAACCTCTGAAAGTTCATCTTAAAAAAAAACACACACCAGAAAACATCCCTGGAAGGAGAATTTTTCAAGAATGCTACAGGTCCTTATAGCAGTGATTTTCAACCTTTTTTGACCCACGGCAAAATCCTGGGGCACACCATCAACCAAAATGACACAAAATGACACCCTAAGACACTCTCCTCTCTTTTTCCATCCCTATCTCCCCCCCCCTGTGTGGTTGTGTGTGTGTGTGTGTGTGTATACACACTCTTGAACCATTTCCAAAAACAGGTGAGGCTGAGGGGTTTTTCTCTCTTATTCTTTGGGTGCTTTTTATCATATGCTTTAAATCAAAAGTCACTTCTCTCTCTCTTTTGTTTCTCTCTCTTTCCTCTCATTCTCTGTCTCAATCATTTTCTCATTTCCCTTTTTTCCTCCCCTTTTTGCTCATTTCTCTCTCTCTCTCTCCCTTCCTCCTTTTCTCTCTCTCTCTCTCTTGCTTTCTTTCTCTCTCACTCTTGTTTTCTCTTTCTCTTTTCTTTCTCTCTCTCTCTTTCTCTCTCTCGCTTTCTTGTTCTCTCTTTCTCTCTCTCTTGCTTTCTTGCTCTCTCTCTCTCTCTCTCAGCAAAAAGTTGTGAGACCAGAACCTGAGCTTCCTTCTTCGCGGCACACCTGACCATGTCTCACGGCACACTGGTTGAAAAACACTGCCTTACAGAAAAAGCAGCTGTGTTATTTTCCTCCCATTATAGCATAATTACTTTAAGCATCTGATTTTCGACACAGAGAACTATTGCAAAAAAACCCCTGTGTGATACTGATAAAGTACTCATCATTGATAATAAGCAACAGATTTTGATTAAGCAACATGCAAACTACTTTGTTAGTTTGGATCAGTGGGGCAAGGACCAACCAGGCCCCTAAAAGTAAACATGTTTTTTTTCCCTCTTGGTGTCAAGTCCCAGGAGCCCTTTTTCCTCCTTGTGCAAAATGAAAGGTAGGATGCAACTCAATTTGAAACGTTGTACAGGTAGTCCTTGAATTATGGCCACAACAGAGGCTAAAATTTCCATTGCTAAGTGAAGCATTGATTCAGCAAATTTGCCTCACTGTTAGGACCCCCTTTCTTGTGTTCAAGGGATTCCGGCTTCCCCATTGAATTTGTACATCAGGAGGGTCACCAAAGGGGTGGGGTCACATCGTAACCGTCACAAATACGAGTCGGTTGCCAAGCATCTAGATTTGGATCACACCACCAGGGGGGAGGCGGCAACGATCCCCCTCAGTGTGAAAAACAGGTCGCAAATCCACTTTCCCCCCTTCCTGCACCATCCGTAACTTTGAATGGTCACTAAACAAACCGTTGTAAGTTGAGGACCACTTCTGTGTATATGTATGTATGTATGTATGTATGTATGTATGTATGTATGTATGTATTTTCTGATAATGAAAAGGAAGGGGGACTAGTATAGATCTATTTCAAGCTATTTTGTTCTCATCAGCTAGACACACCCTTACCAGGATTTGAACCTGAGGAGTCTGCCTGTAAGGCAGTAGCTTGAAATAGATCTATACTAGTCTCCCTTCCTTTTTCATTATCAGCAAAAGTATGTTACACATATAGAATATAGTTTGTCAACTATTTAAAAAAAGTTAAACCGCCTTGGAAATGGTTCCTGGAGGGGCCCAGAGGCAAAAAGGGTATACCAGGGTGATGTGACAGAAAAAAAATACGTTATTCACTTGACTTGTATGCTGCCCAATCCCAAAGGACATGTGTGTGTGTGTGTGTGTGTGTGTGTGTGTGAAGATTTTGGCATATTCGGGTTTCTTCCCATGTAAGTTTCAGAGATTCCCAACAGGAATCTCTGAAACTTACACAGGAAGAAACCTGAATTTTCCAAGACCTACATACCTGTACTCTTGAAAATCTACAAAAACACACACACACACACACATATGTATATATACATGTGTGTAACATATTTTTGTTGATAAATGAAAAGGAAGGAAATATATCTCTATCTCCATCCATATATACATACATACATATATGTTTTTTCTGTTGGATCACCTTGTTATATTGAAGGAACGTCACAGCTCCTTTTTGCCTCTAGGCCTAACCCGGGACCATTTCAAGGCACTTAATTTATTCATAGCCAACAAACTAAGTTCTGTATGTAATTTTTAAAAAAATTCAGCAAAAACATGTGATATATATATCTCTGTCTATATATATATATATCAATCATTTGCATTGGCATCCTTCAGTCTCGAAAGACCATGGTATCATGCTCTGGATTCCCTATTCAGTATACTGTACATACATATACATAAATATCTCTCTCTCTCTCTCTCTCTCCACACACATACACACATACATACATATACATATATGTTTTCTTATGTCGGATCACCCTGGTATATTTAAGGAACGTCACAGCTCCTTTTTTGCCTCTAGGCCCAACCCAGGACCACTACAAGGCAGTTAATATATTTATAGCCGACAACTATATTCTGTATGTGTTAAATGTTTTTTTAGCTGGAATTTTAAAATTAAGGGAGACCAGGATGGTCCCATTTCGGCCTTGTTCTGGCCTCATTAGCTAGCCACACCCTTTCCTTTACTGGGATTCGATCTGGTGAACTCTGCCTTGTAAAGCAGAGAACTAGTCTCCATCCTAGTCTCCCTTAATTTTAAAATTCCAGCTAAAAAAACATTTAACACACACACACACACACACACACACACACACACACACACACATATATATATATATATATATATATATATATATATATATATATATATATATGTTTTCATAGAATTTCACGGGTACAGGTATGACGGTCTTGGTATATTCAGGTTTCTTCCCGTGTAGGATTTGGAAATTTCTTGGAAATTTGGAAACACCAGCCTGAAGATGATGAGTGAGACCTCGTCGAAACGTCGCCAGAAATTTCCAAATCCTACACGGGAAGAAACCCGAATATACCAAAACTGTCACACACACACACACACACACATATATGTAGATTGTTCTGAGTTCTGGTTTTGCCCTGTGTAATATTTTGCATGTCTATGCGACGTTTCGGTGAAATCACATTCACCATCATCAGGCTGAAGTTTTAAGCTTCGCGTTGCTGTAAATATCCATATTTACAGCAACACGAAGCTTAAAACTTCAGCCTGATGATGGTGAATGTGATTTCACCGAAACGTCGCATAGACATGCAAAATATTACACAGGGCAAAACCAGAACTCAGAACAATCTACATACATATACCCGTGAAAATCTACGAAAACAAATATATATATATATATACACACACATACATACATACATACATACAAACACACATATACATACACATACATACATACTTACACATACATACATATATACATACATACTTACATACTGTATGTGTGTGTGTGTGTGTGTGTGTGTGTATGTGTGTTTTGGAAGATTTTCACGGGTACAGGTATGAAGGTATCCATACACAACAAAGTGATATATACAAGCCCTCACTTTGTTGTGCATGGCAAAAGCAAGAGGCTCAGTTTGCACGTTGTTTCCCGGGCTGCCTCGATTTCGAGGCACTTTCCGACTAAACCTGGCGACCGTCAAGAGCCCCGCACCCTCCACCCTCTCCACGGAGGGATCCTGCGTGGTTTTGTTTTTGTTGCCAAGGGTCCAACCCTGGTGCCACGCGCGACGCTGCTTCCCCCAAACCCACCTCCGGAGAAACCGTCTGGAAGGCGAACTTCCGCGAGGAAAACCAGGCGGGTCGGGGTCCTGCGGGACCCCTACGGGAAGGGAACCCCGCCGCCGGGCGCGACCCACCCCTCCATTCCCGTCTCGGGCCGCTTCTTTTGTGTCTCCCCCCGCTCGGGAGCTCGCCACCCAGCCCGGGCTCGTCTGGCCCGCCGCCTCACCTCTCGCCAGGGCGCACAAGCCGCAGACCAGGAGGCTCCGCAGGACGGCGCCCATCTTCCCCACCCGTCCTCGCTCGGCCGGCTCTCAGCGGCGGCGGCGCGGCGGCAGCAGCAGGAGCGGCGGCGGCGAAGGAGACTCCGGAGCCGGCGGCGGCCGAGGGCGGCGGCGGCGGCGACGGCTCCTGGCCTGCCCGCTCATGGCTTCCGAAGGGGGCCGCGGAGGGCGGCGCTGCTGCTTGGCTGCAACCAGGCGGCTACTTGGCCGAGGGAGGCCGGCGGGGGCAGAGGACGCGGCCCTCCATCGCCTCCTTCCTCCTCCTCCTCCTGCAGCCGAGGCGGGGCCGCCGGCTGGCCTCCTCCTCCTCCCCCCTTCGGTGTTTCCTGCTTCAGGGAGCCGCTTCCCCTTCAGCCGGCTGGGAAAGCCGGGGCGGCGCAGGGGCGCATTCTCCGTCTCCGCCCTGGCTCCGCTCCCGGGCTCGCCTCAACCAGGCGCCCTCCTCCCTCCCTCCCTCCTCCTGTCGCCGCCTCCTTTTCCCTCAGCCGCATCCACAGGCGCGCCGAGACGCGGCTCTTCCTCCCTCCCTCCCCTCTCCGACGGCGCGGGAGAACTCGCCCCCTCCCACTTCACGTCGCCCGTCTCCCTCCTCCTCCCGAGGACGCGCCAGGAGCCGCCCCTGCCGCATTCCAGAGGAACTCCTTTGCCCCCCCTCCCGCCATCTTCCCACTCTTTTCCCCCCCCTCAGACACGGAAAGGGGGAGTGATGTGGCTCCGGCCGTCGCCGCGCGCTCTCTTTGGGCCAGGCCTGACCGGGACTACTTTCGGGCCGAACGCGCGGCCAACAAAGGGCGGGCCTTGCTCGCGCCAGGTGAAGCCGTGTCCCTGCTCTGAGGGGAGGAAAACATGAGGGTGGGGGGGTCACCGAGGAGGAGAGGCCGTGTTCGGCTTGAGAAGGAGTCGGCGAGGGGGAAGGAAGGAGGAAGGAAGGAAGGAGAGAAGGAAGGAGAGAGAGAAGGAGGGAAGGAAGAAGGGAAGGAGGGAGGGAAGAAGGTGGGGGAAAGGAGGGAAGAAGGAGGGAGGGAGAGAAGGAAAAAAGGGAGGAGGGAGGAAAGGAGGGAGAAGGAAAGGAGGAAGAGAGAAGGAAGGAGGGAAGGAGGAAAGAAGAGAGAGAAGGAAGGAGGGAGGGAGGGAGGAAAGGATGAAAGAAGGGAGGGAGGAAGGAAAGGAGAGAAGGAAGGAGGGAGGGAAGAAGGGAGGGAGAAGGAAAGGAGGAAGAGAGAGAAGGAGGGAGGGAAGAAGGAAAAAAGAAAAAAGGAAGGAGGAAAGAAGAGAGAAGGAGGGAGGGAGAAAAGGAGGAAGGACCGGAGGGAGGAAAGGATGGGAGAAGGGAGGGAGAGAAATCAGGCAGGGAAGGAAGGAGAAGCGAGGGGCCATCAAGCAGCCAAGGGAGCTGCCTTGTCCGCCAGCCAGACGCCCCTTTTTCTTCCCGAGGAATGTGGACTGGCTGCTGCAGAGGCTTTGTTCCCTTTGTCTTTTCGGCAGACCTGCTTTGCAAGGGGAGGCCGTGCCTGGAAGAAGCTGCGGGGGAACTCGGGGCCGCTCATTCTCTTACAGGTGTGTGTGTTCCCATGTGCATTGGGACCCCGGACACGGGGGTTTCCCCATGGGACGCTAGGCTAAGAGGATGTGTGTTGGCCAGGCGTTCCCACGATGCTCTGGGATGCTTTGGCGTGCATAAGTGCACCACGTGCCTTCCGTCCCCTGTCCTAATGTTTCTCTCTTACTAGTATCATGTATATAAACACAGTTATATCTTTGTATCCCTCCAATACACAATTGACAAAACAAACAAACAAATAACCATCCTTCCTATCACACTTGGCCAATAAAGAATCCTATTCTATTCCTTACCTGCCCCTCAGATTACAGATTATTAGAATTAGAAGGGACTTTGTAGGATTTAGTCCAACCCCACCTCCCAAGCAGGATTACCTACACCAGTGGTTCTTAATCTGGGGGGGGGGGTCGCCAAAGACCACAGGAAAAGACAAATTTCCCATGGAGTTAGGAATTAATGCTTCTATTCTGGCGCCTTGGAACATATATTTACAATCTGGCCAATGCTGGCTGGGGAATTCTGGGAGTTGAAGTCCAGATATCTTCAAGTTGCCAAGGCTGGGAAACACTGACTTAATGCAAGCTGGCCGGGTTCATACATGCCAAGCTCACGGTTAGCCAAATCGTAGCTTATTCAGCAAATACGGTATGCTGGTTAATGACTGCATTACAGATTGGTTTGATCCAGTTAGCTCCAAGTTTGTTTCTTTGTTTATTAGATTTATATGCCGCCCCTCTGCGAAGACTCCGGACAGCTTACAGCATATAATATAAAGCAATAAAATACCAAGACAAATCTAATTAATTAAAACTGCATAACCTAAAATCCCAATATTTTAAAAATCAATCATACAGATTCAGATCTCAACTATACATCACATAATTGGCCTAAGCCTGGCGACGTAAGTGAGTCTCTTGCGGAAGGCGAGGAGGGTGGGGGCAGTGCGAATTTCTGGGGGGAGCTGATTCCAGAGGACCAGGGCCGCCACAGAGAAGGCTCTGCCAAGTGACATTGTTTGATTGACGGAACCTGGAGAAGGCCAACTCTGGGGGACTTAACTGGTCACTAAGACTCATATGGCAGAAGGTGGTCCCGCAACTAATCTTGTTTATCTTTTAAGATGGGTTCTTCCATGCTGCTAGACTAAAACGTGGCTCGTTTGCGATGTGATTTTAAGAGCCAAGTTCACAATTTAGCATTAGTTCACAACTGATAAAGATGAGAGTTTGACGGCTGATAAAGAGTTAAGGATCTCCTCTTTTCTTCTCCTCCTACCAAATTGTTCCCATCTGAGTGATTTTCATTGTGTGTGATATCATATAAGGGTGGCAGTACTCACCTTCCAACATAGATTAGCTTGGGGGGGGGGGAACGAGATAAATTTTGGCTAGAAGCTTATGCGTAAGGCAGGCCAGTGTTCTTCAACAGCTCAATTATTTATTTAAAATGTCAAGACATCTGGAAAACTTAAAGATCCTTTTTCTTTTTCTTTTTTTACCTTTTGGGAATACTTGAGTCTTACTTGACAAAACATGCTTTTGTTGTTGTAAGGGGATCGGGTTTTAACCACTAAACCCTGAGACATTATTTTCTTTCAGTTTGCAAAATACTCCACAGATGGAGCCCATTAGCTCTTTTCCTCTGAGTCTTTCAAACCACAGCAGTTATAAATGTCTTTCTGCTCAAAAATCTCCAGTGGAATCCCCGATTTTTGCAGGGCAGGTTCCAAAAATATTGCATTGTGCCTTTGAAAAAAAGTGGAAGAATCCAATGGAGTTTGTCGTGTATTAAAATTCTCGTTCTCCTGGAATGAAAGTAAAAAAAATAACATTTCAGAATAGAGGTCGACTTTCAACCCCAATTGAGCCCAAAGTTTTATGCGGCTAAGGGAGACATTTGTAAAATGGTTTTTGCTCTATTTTTCGACCTTTCTTGCCCCGGTTGCTAAGTGTAGAAAGTCAACACTCACCCTCCTGAAATAATGAAATGTTTTGAGGGATATTAAAAAGGCAGAATATTCTATTTCCCTAAATGGGAAATAGAGAAATGTTTTTTAAAGAGGCAGGAAACAGACTCACTCATTCTTCATAGCCCCAGCAGATATTTTTTTAAAAATTATTATTGTTGTTGTTGTTGTTGTTTATTAGATTTGTATGCCACCCCTCTCCGTAGACTCGGGGCGGCATACAAATTTATGCCCATTAAGAAAGACTGCTCTAGCCCAGAAGTAGGCAAAGTTGGCTCTTCTATGGCATGTGGACTTCAACTCCCAGAATTCCCGAACTAGCATAATTGGCTCAGGAATTCTGGGAGTTGAAGTCCACAAGTCATAGAAGAGCCAGCTTTGCCTACCCCTGGTCTAGCCCATCTACCAAAGACCTTCTTTCACGTATACTGAGCGCATGTGCACCAAGACAAATTCCTTGTGTGACCAATCACACTTGACCAATTAAGAATTCTATTGATTGATTCTATTAATTAATTGATCTATCGATTGAACTGGGTTCCTGCTTTTTTGTTTTTGTTTTCTTTTTTTACAATAGCATGAAAGTGATTTTCAACTGCCCCATTTCAGAAAGGGTTTTTTTTCAACTTCCCAATCTAGCCCAGAGACATTGATTTCCTGATATATATATATACTGCTGAAAAAAATAAATGTGAAATTGATTGTCAATCAGAGAGAAGTAGGTGGATGGATGTAGGTAGGTAGGTAGAGAGGTAGGTGGATGTAGGTAGGTAGAGAGATGTAGGTGGATGGATGTAGGTAGGTAGGTAGAGGTAGGTAGATGGATATAAGTAGGTAGGTAGAGAGGTAGGTGGATGTAGGTCGGTAGAGAGAGGTAAGTGGATGGATGTAGGTAGATAGGTAGATAGGTAGAGAGAGGTAGGTAGATGGATATAAGTAGGTAGGTAGAGAGGTAGGTGGATGTAGGTCGGTAGAGAGATGTAAGTGGATGGATGTAGGTAGATAGGTAGATAGGTAGAGAGAGGTAGGTAGATGGATATAAGTAGGTAGGTAGAGGTAGGTGGATGTAGGTAGGTAGAGAGAGGTAAGTGGATGGATGTAGGTGGGTAGGTAGAGAGGTAGGTGGATGTAGGTAGGTAGAGAGAGGTAAGTGGATGGATGTAGGTAGATAGGTAGATAGGTAGAGAGAGGTAGGTAGATGGATATAAGTAGGTAGGTAGAGAGGTAGGTGGATGGAGGTAGGTAGGTAGAGGTAGGTGGATGGATATAGGTAGGTAGGTAGAGGTAGGTAGGTAGATGGATATAATTAGGTAGGTAGAGAGGTAGGTGGATGTAGGTAGGTAGAGAGAGGTAAGTGGATGGATGTAGGTGGGTGGATGGATGGATAGAAATAAGTAAGTAGAGATAGGTAGGTGAATGAATGTCGGCAGGTATGTAGGTAGAGATAGATAGGTAGATGGATGAATGGAGATAAATAGGTAGATGGATAGAGATGAATAGGTGGATAGGTGGATGGAGATAAGTAGGTAGAGATAGGTACAGTAGATGGATGCATGGATGGATAGAGGGATGGATGGATGGAAATGATAAGTAGAGATAGGTAGGTAGATGGATGAAGGTAGGTAGGTGGAGATAGATAGATGGATGGATGTAGATAAATAGGTAGAAATAGGTAGGTAGATAGATGGATAGAGATAAGTAGGTGGATGGGTGGATGGAAATAAGCAGATAGAGATGGATGGATGGCGATAAGTAGGTAGAGATAGGTAGGTAGATGGATGGATGGATGAAGGTCGGTTGGTAGAGATAGATATAGATGGAGGTGGGGAGAGATGTTGTTTCTGTTTGAAGAGGTCCACAAAGAGGACACATTCTATATATTTGCTTATCTTTCCAAAGTGCTTTCAAAAATGCCCTTAAGCATTTTTACCATCAGGTAGGATCAGGCCCTTCTGTACTCAAACCGCCAAGACAAGAAATGATGAAACCTGGGTAGATTATCTGTTAAGCTACTTTCCAGAACTCTTTGTTTGTTTTGCTGTCTTGAACAGTTGCAAAAAAAAGAAGTCGGAATGCCTTTAAAACCTCAAAGAAGTTTGCAGAGCGCAAACACAAAAGAACCTTGGGCCAGGGGTATTCTAGAAGACCTCCAAAATCCTTTCTCGATTTACGGTTCTATGAAATTCCCAATTTAATCTCAATTTATTGGGAGATTTTTCCTTTCAAACGACGCATGGCGACTCTCTTTTCCAATGCAAACCTCTCAGGTAAAGCTATTGTGGATTTCAGTGCTTGGAACAAAAGGGGTACCTTTAAGTAGCAATTTATTAATTTGTTTGTTTGATTGATTGATTGATTGATTTTTATGCCGCCCTTCTCCTTAGACTCAGGGCGGCTTACAACATGTTAGCAATAGCACTTTTTAACAGAGCTAGGCTATTGCCCCCACAATCTGGGTCCTCATTTTACCCACCTGTAACATCCTATAGAGAAAAAAAATCTTTCTGTCTTTCTGGAAACCAGAAACATGCAAGGTTTTTTTTTAAAAAAAAAAAATTGAAGCCTGGAAGGGCTATGCCACCAATCACTCAAACTCCTGCCGCATTTTAATGTACATTTCAAAACAAGCATTCCCTGTTGCCAGGCAGTCAAGGTGAGTTTGGAGCTGTCTGGTTTGCAAAAAGATGTATTTTATTTATTTATTTATATTTATTTATTTAGTCCAATACATAATACACATTGAAGAGAATAGATAGGTAGTAATATAAATAAAGAAAAGAATAGAAGATATAATAGTGTAGGTGAACATATTTGAAAGGAAGAAAAGATAAATGAGATAAGGAGAGACAATTGGACAGGGGACGGAAGGCACACTGGTGCACTTATGCACGCCCTTTACTGACCTCTAAGGAACCTGGAGAGGTCAATCGTGGATAGTCTAAGGGGAAAATGTTGGGGGCTAGGGGTTGACACTACTGAGTCAGGTAATGAGTTCCACGCTTCGACAACTCGGTTGCTGAAGTCATATTTTTTACAGTCAGGTTTGGAGCGGTTGATATTAAGTAATCCTTAATATTAGTAAGTATTATGTAACCTCTAGGACAGTGGTGGCGAACCTATGGCATGGGTACCACAGGTGGCACGTGGAGACATATCTGCTGGCAGGCAAGCCGTTGCCCTAGCTCAGCTCCAAGGTGTATGCGTGTGCTGACCAGCTGGTTTTTGTTTCACACAGAGGCTCTGGGAAGGCGTTTTTGGCTTCCAGGGAGCCTCCAGGGGGATGGGGGAGGGCGTTTTTACCCTCCCCTGGCTCCAGGGAAGCTTTCAGTGCCAGGGGAGGGCAAAACATGAGCCCACCAGAAATTGGGAAACAGGCCATTTTTTGCCTCCAGAGGGCGTCTGGCGGGTGTGGGAAGCTGTTTTTGTCCTCCCCAGGAACTGAATTATGGGTGTGGGCACTTATATATGTTTGGTAGTGCAAGCGCACGCTCTTTTGGCACCCAAGGAAAAAAAAGGTTCACCTTCACTGCTTAGGAGATTTTTAGTGGAAAGGCAGAATATCTATAATGAGTCGGGGTGGCGCAGCAGGTAGAGGCCACTGAAGCTGACTGTAGATCTGTAGGTCAGCGGTTCAAATCTCATCACTGGCTCAAGGTTGACTCAGCCTTCCATCCTTCTAAGGTGGGTAAAATGAGGACCCAGATTGTGGGGGGAAATTATTATTATTATTATTATTATTATTATTATTATTATTATTATTATTAATATTTATTAGATTGGTATGCCGCCCCTCTCCGCAGACTCGGGGCGGCTCACAGCAATAATAAAACAATGTAAGACAAATCTAATAATTAAAAAGTCAGTTAAAAAAAAACCTTATTAAAAAGCAAAAACATACATACAAACATATCAGACATAAACTGTGTAGGCCCAGGGGAGAATGTCTCAATTCCCCCATGCCTGGCGGCAGCGATGGATTTTGAGGAGTTTACGAAAGACAAGGAGGGTGGGGGCAATTCTAATCTCCGGGGAAAGTTGGTTCCAGAGGGTCGGGGCCGTCACAGAGAAGGCTCTTCCCCTGGGTCCCACCAGATGACATTGTTTAGTCGACGGGACCCGGAGAGGGCCAACTCTGTGGGATCTATCGGTCGCTGGGATTCGGAGGTATTCTGGTCCAATGCCATGAAGGGCTTTATAGGTCATAACCAACACTTTGAATTGTGACCAGAAACTGATCAGCAACCAATGCAGACTGCGGAGTGTTGGTGTGACATGGGCATGCCTAGGGAAGCCCACGATTGCTCTCGCAAATAGGCTGGCTCTGTTAAAAAAGTGCTATTGCTAACATGTTGTAAGCCGCCCTGAGTCTAAGGAGAAGGACGGCATAAAAATTGAATAAATAAAATACATAAAATAAATAAAAATATATGATTTAAATGACTAGAAAAATGCAATTCGTCATTCTCTGAGGTCCCTGTGATGCAGATAAACACGTACAACAAAAACAGACAACCTGAACATGTGACGAAATTACAAGTTGTCCTCAGAATAACAGAGAAAAAGCCCTTCTATTATTGATTGATTGATTAGGTTTTCGAGCCCACTTTTATGACTTGACGGTTAGCGTAAAGTGACAAACAGACCTAATACTCCTCCTATTTTCCTCGGAACATCATCCCTGTGAGTTGGGCTGAGACTGACCCAAAATCACCCAGCTGGCTTTCATGACAGGGAGTGAAAGAATTCAAAATTTTTTACTACCGCACTGTGGCTGTGGCTTATTATGTGGGTTTGGTTTGCTGGCCATGTGACCAGGTGGGAGTGGCTTGACAATCATGTGACCTGGGGGCGTGTTGAATATTCATTAACCTGATGTAAATACCCACCTACCTACCTAATCTATCTACCTACCTACCTAATCTATCTACCTACCTACCTAATCTATCTACCTACCTACCTAATCTATCTACCTACCTATCTACCTAATCTTTCTTGGGGGGTGTCTCCTTTCAGATTAAGTTGGTGACTGCTTCTCTTTGTAATCCATTGGAATTTAATACATTTGTGAGACTGTGTAATTCAGTTTCCAGGTGGTCTTTGTTGGCTAGGCGTTTGGTTCTGGAGATGAGGGTCTTGGCTACAGAGTTGATGTGTGCAGGGTAGTGGAGGGATTTTGCATTCAAGTAGAGGTTGGTGTGTGTTTTTTTCTGGTAGACGGTGTGTCCTAGGGAGCCACTGAGTTTTTTTGTAGATTAGGACATCCAGAAAGGGAAGTTGGTTGGGTTTGTGTTCAGATTTATCCAAGGCCTTGGTTTCAAATTACTGTATTCCATTGCGATGGGGGCTCGCTTAAGTTGCACACTTAAGCAAGCCCCTATCTATCTATCTATCTATCTATCTATCTATCTATCTATCTATCTATCTATCTATCTATCTATCTATCTATCTATCTATCTACCTACCTACCTACCTACCTAATCTACCTACCTACCTAATCTATCTACCTACCTATTTATCTACCTACCTACCTATCTAATCTACCTACCTATTTATCTACCTACCTACCTATCTAATCTATCTACCTACCTATTTACCTACCTACCTACCTATCTAATCTACCTACCTACCTATCTAATCTATCTACCTACCTATTTATCTAATCTATCTACCTACCTATTTATCTACCTACCTACCTATCTAATCTATCTACCTACCTATTTATCTACCTACATACCTATCTAATCTACCTACCTATCTAATCTACCTACCTATCTAATCTATCTACCTACCTATTTATCTACCTACCTACCTATCTAATCTACCTACCTACCTATTTATCTACCTACCTATCTAATCTACCTACCTACTATCTAATCTACCTGCCTACCTATCTAATCTACATACCTACCTATCTAATCTACCTACCTACCTAATCTATCTACCTACCTATTTATCTACCTACCTATCTAATCTACCTACCTACCTATCTAATCAACCTACCTACCTATCTAATCTACCTACCTACTGTTGTGGTTCAGCCTGGGACCCCTCCGGGAATGGCTGATTTGCTGTCGGCTTCCAGCTCAGAGGGAGAGGCTGAGGACCAGGAGGTGCAGACTGACGAGGAAGCGGAATCCCAGGCTGAAGAAGAAGGACAGCCAGAGTTCCACCAGGGGGAGCTCTCCCCAGCAAGCAGCCTGGATTCCCTGGGGGAAGATGCTCATGACATCATAGATATGCGACAAAGGAGAGCTAATCAGAGACGAACTCAATTGGCTAGGTATTTCCAGCATTAGAGGTCACAGCTGGGTTTGGGTGTGGTGCTTGGGAAAGGATAAAAGGCGGCCCCACCCTTCCTGGCTTGTGGAGTTTTATCTTGGAGATTCGTGAGACCTGTCTGTGAACTTTGGTGGCTACAATCCTGGTTTGTGCCTTGGACTATTGAAACCTTGGGGGGGGGGGGTGCCAGCAAGAAGCTTGTGAAATTGACTGGACATCAGGACCCTGTTGTAACGTATTGTAACCTGTCTGCTGTGAAGACAGGTTTTCCTTTGTGCTTATTTTTTCCTGCTATAAAATACTTTTGGATTTTACCAGAGTGTCTGGCTGTTTTTTCAGTGGGTGTGGAGGTCTGGGAAAACCCAGACAGAACACCTACCTACCTAATCTATCTACCTACCTAATCTATCTACCTACCTACCTAATCTATCTACCTACCTATTTATCTACCTACCTATCCAATCTACCTACCTACCTACCTACCTAATCTACCTACCTACCTAATCTATCTACCTACCTATTTATCTACCTACCTATTTATCTACCTACCTACCTATCTAATCTACCCACCTATTTATCTACCTATCTATCTACCTACCTATCTAATCTATCTACCTACCTATTTACCTACCTACCTACCTATCTAATCTACCTACCTACCTATCTAATCTATCTACCTACCTATTTATCTAATCTATCTACCTACCTAATCTATCTACCTACCTACCTAATCTATCTACCTACCTATTTATCTACCTACCTACCTATCTAATCTATCTACCTACCTATTTATCTACCTACATACCTATCTAATCTACCTACCTATCTAATCTACCTACCTATCTAATCTATCTACCTACCTATTTATCTACCTACCTACCTATCTAATCTACCTACCTATTTATCTACCTACCTATCTAATCTACCTACCTACTATCTAATCTACCCGCCTACCTATCTAATCTACCTACCTACCTATCTAATCTACCTACCTACCTACCTAATCTATCTACCTACCTATTTATCTACCTACCTATCTAATCTACCTACCTACCTATCTAATCAACCTACCTACCTATCTAATCTACCTACCTACTGTTGTGGTTCAGCCTGGGACCCCTCCGGGAATGGCTGATTTGCTGTCGGCTTCCAGCTCAGAGGGAGAGGCTGAGGACCAGGAGGTGCAGACTGACGAGGAAGCGGAATCCCAGGCTGAAGAAGAAGGACAGCCAGAGTTCCACCAGGGGGAGCTCTCCCCAGCAAGCAGCCTGGATTCCCTGGGGGAAGATGCTCATGACATCATAGATATGCGACAAAGGAGAGCTAATCAGAGACGAACTCAATTGGCTAGGTATTTCCAGCATTAGAGGTCACAGCTGGGTTTGGGTGTGGTGCTTGGGAAAGGATAAAAGGCGGCCCCACCCTTCCTGGCTTGTGGAGTTTTATCTTGGAGATTCGTGAGACCTGTCTGTGAACTTTGGTGGCTACAATCCTGGTTTGTGCCTTGGACTATTGAAACCTTGGGGGGGGGGGTGCCAGCAAGAAGCTTGTGAAATTGACTGGACATCAGGACCCTGTTGTAACGTATTGTAACCTGTCTGCTGTGAAGACAGGTTTTCCTTTGTGCTTATTTTTTCCTGCTATAAAATACTTTTGGATTTTACCAGAGTGTCTGGCTGTTTTTTCAGTGGGTGTGGAGGTCTGGGAAAACCCAGACAGAACACCTACCTACCTAATCTATCTACCTACCTAATCTATCTACCTACCTACCTAATCTATCTACCTACCTATTTATCTACCTACCTATCTAAT
Organism: Erythrolamprus reginae; assembly: GCF_031021105.1. NCBI lineage: Eukaryota > Metazoa > Chordata > Lepidosauria > Squamata > Dipsadidae > Erythrolamprus > Erythrolamprus reginae. The sequence continues at coordinate 11,215,339 of NC_091955.1, read as the reverse complement.
CTACCTACCTACCTATCTAATCTATCTACCTACCTATTTATCTAATCTATCTACCTACCTATTCATCTACCTACCTACCTAATCTACCTACCTACCTACCTACCTATCTACCTACATACCTATCTAATCTACCTACATACCTATCTAATCTACCTACCTACCTAATCTACCTACCTATCTAATCTATCTACCTACCTAATCTACCTACCTACCTATCTAATCTACCTACCTACCTATTTATCTACCTACCTACCTATCTAACCTACCTACCTATTTATCTACCTACCTACCTATCTAATCTACCTACCTACCTACCTAATCTATCTACCTACCTAATCTATCTACCTACCTACCTAATCTATCTACCTACCTATTTATCTACCTACCTATCTAATCTACCTACCTACCTACCTAATCTATCTACCTACCTATTTATCTAATCTATCTACCTACCTATTTATCTACCTACCTACCTACCTAATCTACCTACCTACCTACCTATCTACCTACATACCTATCTAATCTACCTACCTACCTACCTAATCTACCTACCTACCTAATCTACCTACCTATCTAATCTATCTACCTACCTAATCTACCTACCTACCTAATCTACCTACCTACCTATTTATCTACCTACCTACCTATCTAACTGTTGTGGTTCAGCCTGGGACCCCTCCGGGAATGGCTGATTTGCTGTCGGCTTCCAGCTCAGAGGGAGAGGCTGAGGACCAGGAGGTGCAGACTGACGAGGAAGCGGAATCCCAGGCTGAAGAAGAAGGACAGCCAGAGTTCCACCAGGGGGAGCTCTCCCCAGCAAGCAGCTGGGGAGAGCAGCTTCCCTGGGGGAAGATGCTCATGACATCATAGATATGCGACAAAGGAGAGCTAATCAGAGACGAACTCAATTGGCTAGGTATTTCCAGCATTAGAGGTCACAGCTGGGTTTGGGTGTGGTGCTTGGGAAAGGATAAAAGGCGACCCCACCCTTCCTGGCTTGTGGAGTTTTATCTTGGAGATTCGTGAGACCTGTCTGTGAACTTTGGTGGCTACAATCCTGGTTTGTGCCTTGGACTATTGAAACCTTGGGGGGGTGTGCCAGCAAGAAGCTTGTGAAATTGACTGGACATCAGGACCCTGTTGTAACGTATTGTAACCTGTCTGCTGTGAAGACAGGTTTTCCTTTGTGCTTATTTTTTCCTGCTATAAAATACTTTTGGATTTTACCAGAGTGTCTGGCTGTTTTTTCAGTGGGTGTGGAGGTCTGGGAAAACCCAGACAGAACACTAACCTACCTACCTATTTATCTACCTACCTACCTATCTATCTATCTAATCTACCTACCTATTTATCTACCTACCTAACTATCTAATCTACCTACCTACCTATCTAATCTACCTACCTACCTACCTAATCTATCTACCTACCTATTTATCTACCTACCTATCTAATCTACCTACCTACCTATTTATCTACCTACCTACCTATCTAATCTACCTACCTACCTATCTAATCTACCTACCTACCTATCTAATCTACCTACCTACCTATCTAATCTACCTACCTATCTAATCTACCTACCTATCTAATCTACCTACCTACCTACCTAATCTATCTACTTACCTATTTATCTACCTACCTACCTAATCTACCTACCTATCTATCTACCTACCTACCTAATCTATCTACCTACCTATTTATCTACCTACCTACCTATCTAATCTACCTACCTACCTATCTAATCTATCTACCTACCTATCTATCTACCTACCTACCAGCCAGATAAACAAATTACATACATACATACATACATACATACATACATACATACATACAGCTAGGACAAGAGAGATTAAACCCTCAACAAACTGGCTGGGGGATTCTGGGAATTGAAGTCCACATCTTTTAAAAGTTGCCACATTAAGAAATATGGTTCTTGAAAATGCCACTATATCATGTCAAGTTATAAAGTTTCCCTCGACCCCAATACATTCTTCTGTAATATCATGTCGCTCTATTATTTTCCTTGAGTGCATGGTCCTCAGACCCAATTCATTTCCTCACTCATGCCCTCATCACCTCGAGGTTCGACTACTGTAATGCTCTCTACATGGGGCTACCTTTGAAAAGTGTTCGGAAACTTCAGATCGTGCAGAATGCAGCTGCGAAAGCAGTCATAGGCTTCCCTAGGTACGCCCATGTTTCACCATCACTCCGCAGTCTGCATTGGCTGCCGATCAATTTCCGGTCACAATTCAAAGTGTTGGTTATGACCTTTAAAGCCCTTCATGGCATCGGACCAGAATATCTCCGAGACCGCCTCCTGCCGCACGAATCCCAGCGACCGATTAGGTCCCACAGAGTGGGCCTTCTCCGGGTCCCGTCAACTAAACAATGCCGGTTGGCGGGCCCCAGGGGAAGAGCCTTCTCTGTGGTGGCGCCGGCTCTCTGGAACCAACTCCCCCCGGAGATTAGAACTGCCTCTACTCTTCCTGCCTTCCAAAAACTCCTTAAGACTCACCTTTGCCGTCAGGCATGGGGAAACTAAACATCTCCCCTGGGCATGTTAATTATACATGGTATGCTTGTGTGTGTGTTTGCTACTACATGGGGTTTTTCTTAAATCGTTAAATATTTTAATTAATTGGATTGTTGTGACTGTTTTTACTTGTTGTGAGCCGCCCCGAGTCTTCGGAGAGGGGCGGCATACAAGTCCAACTAATAAATAAATAAATAAATAAATTTCCACTTTTAAAAACCTCCCAGGTTGCCGGCTTAATTAACTCCCATTGTTAACCGTTTTTAAGACACTTCTGTTGCAAACTCCCTTAGGAAGGCAGAGCGCATCGGTGAGTGGCCAAGATTAGTTGCTGGATAAAGACTGCTAGTCAAAAACTAACTGGATATTTCAGGCTGTGGGCGCAGCTGCAAAAATACGGATGGCCATATCTGGTTTTTCTCTCTGTTTTCCTGCTGCCCAGACTCCCTGGGAAAGAATCCATGGGATGGGATCGTAAAAGCAACCTTCATAATGCCCTTACTTTGAAGTTTAGAACAGCAGCATCTTTTAAATCTTTGCTGCCCTCTAGCGTTCATTAGAATTAAATAGTGTATTTTGGATGTTCAGTAAATAGATAGGGAAATTGTATCCCTTTGAGGCAGTGGTCCCCAAACTACGGCCCATGGGCCGGATGCGGCCCGCTGAGGTCTTTTAACCGGCCCGCAGCAGCACACGAGATTTTACCGATCAATATAATAAGAGGGAGAAATAGAGAGGGAGAGAAATGAAGAGGAGAGATAGAAAGGGAGAGAAAGGGAGAAATAGAGAGGGGGGGAAGGAGAGAAAGTGTGAGAGATACAAAGAGGGAGAGTTAGAAAGAGAGTCAGTGAGAGAAAGAGAGAAGAGAGAGAGAAAGAAAGAGAAAGAGGGAGAGATAGAGAGGGAGAAAGAGAAAAATGAGAAAATGATGGAGGGAAAGAACGAGGGAGAGGAAAATGAAACAAATGAGAGAAAAGGAAGAGAGAAGTGGAGAGGAAGGAAAGAGGGAAGGAAGGAAGGAAGGAAGGAGTTTGTTGATTTAAGTTTAAATTTACTTGTTAATAAAGAAGTATAAATCACTTTATTACTTAATTATTAATTACTTAATTACTTATTACTTCTTTATTTTAAATATTGTATTTGTTCCCATTTTGTTTTTTACTTTAAATAAGGTATGTGCAGTGTGCATAGGGATTTATTCATAGGTTTTTTTTATTGTCCGGCCCTCCAACAGTCTGAGGGACAGTGAACTGGCCCCCTGTGTAAAAAGAACTGGCCCCCTGCTTTGAGGGGAGGAGAGGCCAGGCATTCTAACCCAAACCCTTGATGTTAGTGACGTCAAGTTGGCCACCTTTAAACTAGTCACATGACTGTTAAGCCACACACCCCAATCACATGAACACCAAGCCACTCCCATCTGGTCACATGGCTGGCAAGCCACACCCACAAAATAAGCCATACCCACAATGTGGTAGTAAATTTTTTTTGCAGCCCTTGGCAGAGACATTACCCTGCCAACAAAGTGCATTTAGTCAAGACTATGGTTTTCCCAGTTGCAACGTATGGCTGTGAAAGTTGGACCATAAGGAAGGCTGAGCATCAAAGAATTGAGGCCTTTGAACTCTGAGGCTGGAGAAGACTCCTGTGAGTCCCTTGGACTGCAAGGTGATCCAACTGGTCAGTCCTAGAGGAGATCCACCCCGACTGCTCTTTAGAAGGCCAGATCCTCAAGATGAAACTCAAAGACTTTGGCCACCTAATGAGAAGGGAGGACTCACTGGAGAAGAGCCTCATGCTGGGGACGATGGAGGACCAAAGAAGAAGGGGACGGCAGAGAATGAGGTCAGTGTTCTAATTTTTTTGGGGGGTGGGCGGAAAAGTATAGTGTCTGAGCGACAGTCCCTTCGGGACTGGGCGGCACAGAAATAATAATAAAATTTCCCTCTCGGCTTCTGGGCAGGTTTGGAAAACTCTGAGTTGATGATGATTTTTAAGTGAGCGATTGCTCACTGCTCAGCTTAGAGGGAACTATGAATGAGGTGGCTGGATGGAGTCACTGAAGCAGTAGATATGAGCTTTAAATGGACTCTGGGAGATGATAGAGAACAAGGCCTGGAGGAACGTTGTCCATAGGGTTGCGATGTATTGGACGCGACTTCGCAACTAACAGGGGAAAGGTCAATACGTGGAATTATTTCACTCAGCTCCATTGACTCCAACCCGCAAGGGATTATAGGGGAAATTAAAAGATATTTCCTATCTAAAACCTCCCAGAAAGCAATGCTCCAGCGGATGAAAAGATCCATTTCAAACTGATCACGCCCGACGTTTTAAAAAGGAAATGACTGCCCAAATGCCGCTTGGATTTACTTTAAATCCTTTCAATCAGTTCGAACTTTATTATTGTTTAAGTAATCAACAGAAGTAGAAATCATTTCCAAGAAGAAAAAATAGAAAAACAACTATTACACCCAGAGTGCAAGAATCTCTGTCAACAATAGGGGGCAGGAAGGAGATAGAACTCTTATTTTGTCACCCCCTAGTGGCTATTCCTGGTTTCTGCAGCTGCATACAGGCAGTCCTCGACTTACAATCACAATTGAAACCAGGATTTACACGGCAATTGTTAAACGGGTCACACCCATTTTTATCATTGGTGTGGTGGTTGTATTTGGTCTGTAGTGTGGGTGTGGGCTTGGGCCTGCTGGAAGTGATTGGTAGTAGTGTCCTGTGTTGTTCTGGGTCTGGTTTCAGTTTGTATGGCTGGGATACCTTTGTTAATGAGGGCTGGTTTCCAAGATGTCTGGTAGGCGGGAGGTATCATCACGTTTGCTCATATTGTGGGGGCGATTTTCTATTTCAATGGCTTCCATGATTATTCTTTTGTTGTAGTGTTCAGCTTTGGAAATTAATTTAGTTCTGTCAAAATCAATCTCATGTCCTGTAGTTTTGAAGTGTTGGAAAAGGGAGGAAGTTTTTTCTTAATGCGTTCTTATGTTCTGCAACACGTGCATTTACTCTCCTACTAGTTTGTCCAATATATGCAGCTGGTCAGATTTACATGGTATTTCATAAACTCCTTGGTTTTCTAGTTGGATATTTTCTTTGGGGTTTCTTAGGATGTTGGCTATTTTTTGATCAGTGCCAAAGGCTGTCTTGATGTTGTGTTTGTGGAGAATTTTGCTAATTTTACCTATGGTGCCTTTGATGTAAGGGAGGAAGGCGATGCCGTTGTCCTGTTCTGTGTCTTGGTTCTTGGAGAGTGTCTTCTTTCGGATTAGGTTGGTGATTGCTTTTCTTTGTAATCCATTGGAAATTAATACATTTGTGAGACTGTGTAATTCAGTTTCCAGGTGGTCTTTGGAGATGAGGGTCTTGGCTACAGAGTTGATCTGTGCAGGGGGTGGGGTGGGATTTTGCATTCAAGTAGTGGTTGGTGTGTGTTCTTTTCTGGTAGACGGTGTGTCCTAGGGAGCCACTGAGTTTTTTTGTAGATTAGGACATCCAGAAAGGGAAGTTGGTTGTTGGTTTCTATTTCCAAGGTGAATTGTATTTTGGGGCGCAGGCTGTAGAGATGTGTGAGGAAGTTGTCCAGTTTTTCTTTCCCATGTGGCCAAATTACGAAGGTATCATCTACATATCTAAGCCAGAGTTTGGGTTTGGGTTCAGATTTATCCAAGGCGTTGGTTTCAAAATATTCCATGTATAGGTTTGCGATGGGGGCTCAGTTGCACACTTAAGCAAGCCTCCATCTGTCTGTCTGTCTGTCTGTCTGTCTGTCTGTCTGTCTGTCTGTCTGTCTGTCTGTCTATCTATCTATCTATCTATCTATCTATCTATCTATCTATCTAACACCCCCGATTTGGTGGTGGGGTATGAATGTTTGTCTGGTGGTGGGCACAATTCACAAAACACTTGTTTTATATTGTGTGAGTCTTATGTGGTAATTAAAACTAATAAAAAAAATTCCCCTTTAATTTTTTGAGCAGTGTATTATGAAATCAATGGAACTCCGTGACTGTATTTGAAAACTGCAAATTCAATCCATCCCACCATAACCCCTGAAAGGCTACAGAGTCAGCCAAACTCTCCCTCACTGACCAAGGTGTTTCCGAGTCCCCCCTCCGGTTCACATGTTGGCGTACATGTCATTGATCAAGTAGTCCAGCCTGGTGTAGCGCTGGTGCTGACGTGAGTGGAACACTTTCCTCGCGATCAGCACCACGGCCAAGACAAAAAAGAGAACCTCGAAAAACAAGGCGGCGAAGAGAACGCTTTGGTGATTCAGCAGGGAGAAAGCATTCCTGGCTTCGAAACTAAGCCGTCCATCGCTAGGGCCGGAGCCGTCACGAAGAGGGGCAGACGGACTAGGCAGGGCAGAGGACGGCGGACCGAAACGGTGAGGATCGGTTTTGGAAGGAAACGATGATTTGGGAAGCGGGGTCTTGCTTGGCTGGAGCGTGGCCCCCTCTGTCTTTCTAGTGAAAGACACAGAAGTAGTGGCGTGGCTAGAAGAATGATGAATAGTCACAGCACCAACGGTTCTGCTGGTTGAAGAGTCAAGAGTGGCAAGGGATAGTTTAACAGGAGTAGATCGTTGGGCGGCGCTAGCGGTACTGTTGCTTTCGTGCACCAAAATCTCGACTCCTTTTGTCCTCCCGGCTTTGGGATGCTTAGAGAATCCACTCGCTTTCTCTAAGGGAGGTTCTGAAGAGGCAAAGATCTCTCCTTTCTTAGAGGTCTCGGGCAAAGTATCCGGTCCACCCAGTGTCCTTGCAAGACCAAACCCAGCTGCTTGTGGGGATGCTGTTCCGTTTACTGTAGAATGAGGGATGTTTAAGAAAGGAGCTGGTTTGGGTATCTGTTTGCCTGAAAAACAAGAAAAGGAAGAGAGGTGATAGAAGCAAAGAAGATTGACGGCAGAAAAAGACCTCATGGTCCATCTAGTCTGCCCTTATACTATTTCTGTATTTTATCTTAGGATGGATAGATGTTTATCTCAGGCATGTTTAAATTCAGTTACTGTGGATTTACCAACTACGTCTGCTGGAAGTTTGTTCAAAGGATCTACTACTATTTCAGTGAAATAATATTTTCTCATGTTGCCTTTGATCTTTCCCCCAACTAACTTCAGATTGTGTCCCCTTGTTCTTGTGTTCACTTTCCTATTAAAAACACTTCCCTCCCGAACCTTATTTAACCCTTTAACACAGGGGTCCCCAACCACCGGGCCGCGGACCAGTACCGGGCCGCGGGGCATGTTGCACCAGTCCGTGGAGTCAGCAGCTGCCGGCCCTAATGCCGCCGCCCCCTCCCTCCAGCGCTTCGCCTCCCGCCGGGCAAGAGGCCTCGGGAGGCAGGTTCTGCCGGCCACAGGACGATGGATGGGACAGAGGGGCGGGAAGGACCGAGAGGCTCAAGCCTCTTTTGGCTTCTGCCGCGGGGCGCTTTTGCGTTTTTGGCTGGGGGGAGGCAGGAGGGCCAGCCTGACCCCCTCTCTCCAGCGCTTAGCTCCCGCTGGGCAAGAGGGCTTGGGAGGCAGGTTCTGCCGGCCACAGGACGATGGCGGGAAAGAGGGGCGGGGAGGACCAGCACCCCCATGCTTAATCCCACCCCCAACCACGCCCCTTTCTGCCCCCACTGGGCCATAGAAAAATTGTCTTGCTGAAACTGGTCCCTGGGGACCACTGCTTTAACATATTTAAATGTTTCGATCATGTCCCCCCTTTTCCTTCTGTCCTCCAGACTCTACAGATTGAGTTCATGAAGTCTTTCCTGATACTTTCCTGAAACTAAATCTTCCTTAATCACCCTTTTGTCCTGTGTATGCTTCAGGCAATGTAAATCTCCCCCTTTGATCCTATAAGGAGTGGTGAAAACTTTGTTTATTGTGAGATGTTTATTGAGCCCTTTTGTTTCCCTGTAGTAATTGCCAAGGAATGCAGATTAGGCAAGTCTAGTGCCCTCCTGTCCTTGATATAGAATCAGGGTAAGCAGAGTATTTCTATGCTAGAGGTCCAGATATATAAATCCTATTCTAACATTTATTCTATACTGCAACAATCAAGTAAGAATTCCACTGGCTTAAAATAGGGCTCCCCCCCCCAAAAAAGCTCAGGACGAAGAGAAGGCATCCAAACCTGAAAAGGATTCAGTTTCTTTATAACAACATTGGCTACTTTCCATTTTTTGAAGGAACTACGGCAAAGTTTCATTGACAAAAGATTTTAAAGCGGGTTACACTGAAAACTGCTTGGAGATTCTAATGGAGCTCTTTCAAGTAACAGTTTCCAGCAAATGACTAATTGAACTTGGGTCGATCAGTGGATTAACATTTACCTTCTGTTATTCTGTAAGTGACCAGTCCTGCTGCTGGTTTCACAGGGCAGGTTTCTTGGGCAGGGAGATAAAACTGATAACAATTTGGATAAGTGCTTTTCACTCTGGTGTTAAAGATCACATAGCTGCACGCCTTATCGCCTAGGAAACAGAGAAAACATATTTTAACAGCAAGTTTTGCGCTTGTCCTATGATCCATCTAGTAAATCCATGTGAGTGAAGGGGACTTCTCCAAAATAATGACATCTATAAATACAGTATTTTTTTTGGATCGTAAGACACAACTAGCTCTTGCGCAGGAGAACTATAGCAATAGCATTTAGACTTATACACCGCTTCATACTGTTTTAACAGCCCTCTCTAAGCGGTTTACAGAATCAGCATCTTGCCCCCAACAATCTGAGTCCTCATTTTAACCACCTTGGAAGGATGGAAGGCTGAGTCAACCTGAGATTCCTAGAGAGGCCACACGGAGGCTTTTCCCTGCCTTTTCCAGCCCTATTTCCTCTCAGGAGATTCCTAGAGAGGCCCCATGGAGGCTTCTCTCTGCCTTTTCCAGCCCTGTTTCCTCCCAGGAGATTCTTAGAGAGGCCCCACAAAGGCTTTCCCCCGCCTTTTCCGGCCCTTTTTCCTCCCAGGAGATTCCTAGAGAGGCCCCACAGAGGCTTCTCCCTGCCTTTTCTGGCCCTTTTTCCTCCCAGGAGATTCCTAGAAAGGCCCCACAGAGGCTTCTCCTCGCCATTTCCGGTCCTGTTTCCTCCCAGGAGATGCCTAGAGAGGCCCCACAGAGGCTTCTCCCTGCCTTTTCTGGCCCTTTTTCCTCCCAGGAGATTCCTAGAAAGGCCCCACAGAGGCTTCTCCTCGCCATTTCCGGTCCTGTTTCCTCCCAGGAGATGCCTAGAGAGGCCCCACAGAGGCTTTTCCCTGCCTTTTCTGGTTACAGTTTTGGAAACTTGGGTTTGTAAGTGGAAAATGATTCTTGAGAAGAGACAAAAAAATCTTGAACACCCGGTTTTTATCTAGAAAAGTTTGTAAGTAGAGGCGTTTGTAGATAGAGGTACCACTGTATTTGCAAACATACATTATCTCAGCATGCAGTGCACATTATCTCAGCATGCAGATGTAAATATTGCAGACTATACAGCCTCATGCTATATAGGTGTTCTGCCGGCCTCTCTGGTAGGAGCCTCCCGAAAATTCAAGGATACAAATTTCAGACACGCACACGTTTGAAAATTCAAAACAATGTCCTTTATCACAAAACTCAAAATAAACTAAGCACTCTTTTTGTATGGCAAAGAGCACTCATCCCAAAACAACCGGGTAGACTGTACAATTTCCCTTAAGCAGTCATTAAGTACTTAGCTAGCAGCTGTGAAGAAACTTCACACCCCTTCTTCTTCCAACGAAGTGAGTTGCTCTGCTTTGGTTTCAAAGGCGTGAAAAATCAACAAAGTCCAGAAGACAGCAACACAGGATTCCTGAAGAACGGCGATCAGATACTCTTCCACAACAGCCAAACCCACATGCTGCTGTTTATAGCAGCAGCCCTAATTACTGGAACCCCACCAAAACACAGGTGGCCTCTCTTATCTCTGGTAATAGGTCCTAACTTGGTCTCTTCTACGCATAATTCTGCGCTTGCGTGGGTCCAAGACGTCTTCATCCGAATCAATGGAAGATAAGGGAGATTGACTGCCTGGGCTGTGTGCCAAGCCCCCCTCTTCCAAGTCACTTCCATCTTCTTCTTCATCCGAGGAAACTAAACTCTGAACTGACTCTGTCGGCAATAACACAGGCCTATGACATGTTGAAGTTTCCCCTGCATCCACCTCCACATTCCCTGGGGCAGGAGCTGGGCCAGAGCCAACCACAACAATAGGTAAGCTACATTTCATGATGAATTATTAAGGCGCCTTAAATGGAAAACTATCTTTACAATAGAATAGAACAGAATAGAATTCATTATTGGCCAAGTGTGATTGGACACACAAGGAATTTGTCTTGGTGCATATAAACATTTCTATTCTATTCTATTCTATTCTATTCTATGGAGATAAAACCTGTGGCACGCAAACGGTCCATAAAACATCCTAAGCACATTAATCGGCCCCAAATCTGTGGTTCTCACCTTCTATTCTTTCCGAGCAGCAAGTCTCCACACAGGCTTCCCAAGATGGTGCATAGATCGGATCCGTCCCCCTGAGGCCTTTGGAAAAGGCTGCTGAGATATCGATCGTGATGTCCTCCATCTTCTCTGAGGAACACTTTTGGGTGTGGGATGGTTTTACCAGGACCAAAACCAGCACCGCTGATAACCAGGCCAAGCACCGCGCGGTCTGGACAGCCATTGCTTCCTCTCAGGGCGATGGGCTCCTGAAGGGTCTTTTGTTCACACCTCTAGAACTTTCCAAGCTCAGGGTGCAGGTTTCCAAGATGGCCGCATTCCTTGAAACCCTTCAGCTAAGAAAAAGGAGATAACAGGGTGAAAAACACTGTGTTAGAATGTTTAGGTAATATAATATAATGAGCCGGGGTGGCGCAGCAGGTAGAGTGCTGTACTGCAGGCCATTGAAGCTGACTGTAGATCTGTAGGTCAGCGGTTCAAATCTCAGGTTGACTCAGCCTTACATCCTTCCGAGGTGGGTAAAATGAGGACCCGGATTGTAGGGGCTATATGCTGGCTATTGCACACATGTTGTAAGCCGCCCTGAGTCTAAGGAAAAGGGCGGCATAAAAACCGAATAAATAAATAAACAAATAATAAACCTTCAACAAACTTTAAGTAGAGTTAATGTAGCAATGAGGGTTAGTCAATCAATGAATCAGACTTAGTACAAAATAGGACAATATTCTTTGGAGAGGGGCGGCATACAAATCTAATAAATAATAATAATAATAATAATATACAGTGATCCCCCAGTTATTGCGTCCCCGACCATTGCGAACAGGGTAATTTGCGATTTTTCAACCCGGAAGTCAAAACACCATCTGCGCATGTGTGCCCTTTTTTTCTATGGGCACGCATGCGTAGATGGCGCCCGGCAGATCAGCTGCTGGGCGGCTTCCCTGGGTCTTCCCCCTCTTGCTGGCGGGCATCAGCAAGGAGTTTCCCCACCACCCACGCAAACTCCTCGCTGCCGCCCGCCCTTCGCCCGCCCACGCCGTTCATTCTCGCCGCTTTCGAGCTGAGTCCTGACGCGAATTCGCTCCAGGACTCAGCTCGAAAGCGGCGACAGCCAGCGCGGAGAAGCCGTTCGCTGGCGCTGTCTGTCAGCGCTTTTGAGCCGAGTCCCGGAGCGAATTCGCTCCGGGACTCAGCTCGAAAGCGCCGACAGACAGCGCCAGCGAACGGCTTGTCCGCCGCCTGCCTGCCCGCTAGCGAGGAGCCGAAGATTGGGGGCGGCGCGGCTGTTTTAAAATGTCACCGCCGGCATGGGGGGCTTGCCAGCACCCCCCGGACCCCCAACCCGGGTTTGGGGGGCTGCTAGGAAGCCCCCCATGCCGGCGGCGACATTTTAAAACAGCCGCGCCGCCCCCAATCTTCGGCTCCTCGCTAGCGCTGCGGGAGTAAAAACACCATCTGCACATGCGCAGATGGTGTTTTTACTTCCGCAGCGCTACTTCGCGAAATCCCGCTCGTTGCGGGGGGGCCTGGAACGGAACCCTCGCAACGAGCGGGGGATCACTGTATTCAGATAGGCAAAAACAACAGTAATTACACTGTCCAATATCATAAACATATAATCCCAATAATGATTTACAAACCAGGTTATCGTACACAGCAAAATATACACACAGCAAATATAAATCTCTCTAGTACAAACTCCCCCAAGAGGAACATCGTAGGGATATAGAAGGAATTTCCCCAGAGTGAAATGGGAGGAGGGGAGAAAACAGGGTTGGGTCGGATTTTTATAATCCGACCAATCAGGCATTTACAGTGGGGGTGTCCCCCTCTGACCTTCCTGCCAATCAGCTTCAAGCTCTGTTGGGAGAATTGGCGCTCGACTTATGGCTGGGGTTCACCACAACATGAGGAACTGTATTAAGGGGTCGTGGCATTATAAAGGTTGAGAACCATTGCTTGTGGTTGTTCCTCATTACAGGGGAAAAAATGTCAAATGAACAGGCAGGCAAAAGGCCGAAGGACAGGAGTTTAGGTAACTATCGCAAAATGGATAATGGAAAGAAGAACATTTGATGTGGGGTATCTTTGTTGAATACAGTAAAATCAAGATAGGGTATGGACCATCCTGCCAGGAATTCACAATGGGAAGTACAAATGATTCATAATTTTCTTGTCTGTGCTCCCTATAAAAGAGAACCAGGATGTTGGAGAAGTAAAAGAAGGCAATGACAACTTGAGCAGAATATAAAGGATAAGAACAAAGACCATAATACACTGCTCAAAAAAAATAAAGGGAACACTCAAAGAACACATACTAGATCTGAATGAATGAAATATCTCGGACATCAACACCCTTGAAAATGTCCAAAGATACTTCACCAGAAGAGCCCTTCACTCCTCCACTCGAAATAGAATACCCAAACAAAGCAGACTAACAATCCTGGGTCTAGAAAGCTTAGAACTACGATACCTAAAACACGATCTAAGTATTGCCCACAAGATCATATGTTGCAACGTTCTACCTGTCAATGACTACTTCAGCTTCAACTGCAACAACACAAGAGCACGCAACAGATTCAAACTTAATATTAACCGCTCCTAACTTGACTGTAAAAAATATGACTTCAGCAACTGGGTTGTCGAAGCGTGAAACTCATTACCTGACTCAGTAGTGTCAACCCCTAACCCCCAACATTTCTCCCTTAGACTGTCCACGATTGACCTCTCCAGATTCCTTAGAGATCAGTAAGGGGCGTGCATAAGTGCACCAGTGTGCCTTCCGTCCCCTGTCCAATTGTTTCTCCCTTATCTCATTTATCTTTTCTTCCTTTCAGATATGTTCACCTACACTATTATATCTTCCATTCTTTTCTTTATTTATATTATTACATATCTATTCTCTTCAATGTGTATTATGTATTGGACTAAATAAATAAATAAATGAATGAATACTTTGTTCTGTACAAAGTTGAATGTCCTGACAACAAAATGAAATTGATTGTCAATCAATGTTGCTTCCTAAGTGGACAGTTTGATTTCACAGAAGTTTGGAGTTATATTGTGTTGTTTAAGTGTTCCCTTTATTTTTTTTGAGCGGTATATTTAGAGCAGCGTTCTTTTCAGAGGTACTACACAATTGTGAAAGTTTGACAATGAGAAAGAGAAAGACGACTGACGCATTAAGTCACCTGAGACTACCACGAAACGCAACAAAGACCCATCAGTTGTGCACACAAAAAAGACTCGCTGCTTAGCTGATATAACAATCAGTCAACAGAAGATCAACAAACAAAAACTCACATATTTATTTATTTATTTATTTTATTACTTGGATTTGTATGCCGCCCCTCTCCGAAGACTCGGGGCGGCTCACAACATGTAGAAACAAATAAGTAATCAAACAATTTAAAATTTTAAAGATTTAAAAAAACCCATATACTAACAGACACACACACAAGCATACCATATATAAATTAAACGTGCCCAGGGGGAGATGTTTCAATTCCCCCATGCCTGACGGCAAAGGTGGGTTTTAAGAAGTTTACGGAAGGCAGGAAGAGTAGGGGCAGTTCTAATCTCCGGGGGGAGTTGGTTCCAGAGGGCCGGTGCCGCCACAGAGAAGGCTCTTCCCCTGGGGCCCGCCAACCGACATTGCTTAGTTGACGGGACCCGGAGAAGGCCAACTCTGTGGGACCTAATTGGTCGCTGGGATTCGTGCGGCAGGAGGCGGTCTCGGAGATATTCTGGTCCAGTGCCATGAAGGGCTTTAAAGGTCATAACCAACACTTTGAATTGTGACCGGAAACTGATCGGCAGCCAATGCAGACTGCGGAGTGATGGAGAAACATGGGCATACCTAGGTAAGCCCATGACTGCTCTCGCAGCTGCATTTTGCACGATCTGAAGTTTCCGAACACTTTTCAAAGGTAGCCCCATGTAGAGAGCATTACAGTAGTCGAACCTCGAGGTGATGAGGGCATGAGTGACTGTGAGCAATGAGTCCCGGTCCGGATAGGAGGAGAACCACTGAAGAACAGTGCCTCCCACTCCCAACCCCTCCAGCCGGTGCAGAAGGATACCATGGTCGATGGTATCAAAAGCCGCTGAGAGGTCAAGAAGCACCAGGACAGAGGATAAACCCCTGTCCCGGGCCCGCCAGAGATCATTCATCAACGCGACCAAAGCAGTTTCCGTGCTGTAACCGGGCATGACGGACTAGGAAAAAATAACCCCAGGAGGGATTAAAATTACAGTGAATGGGTGCGATCCAGGGGTGGTTCCGATTTGTCTCGCTGTTGGCTTACTTCCTCCTGTGGCACGTAGCCACGCCTCGTGGCCGTGCGAATGTGCCACGTGAAAACCCCCACAAAAAGAGAGCCCAAAATAAAATGGTTTTGCGCAAAATGGTTTTTCACATAGAAACTTGGCTCCTGCCCATGCGCAGAAGAAATAAATGTTTTTTTTTAAAAAAAAACAGGAAAAAGATAGTGGTGCCCACAGACCGACACCTACCAACCTGGTTTGGTGATGTCACTGTGACGTCACCAGTGGGTTGCTACTAGTTCAGGTGAACCGGTCCGAACTCACCCCTGGTGTGATCCAAGAGATTACAGAATTGTTAGAAACATAGAAGATTGACGGAATAATAATAATAATAATAGTAATAATATTAATTTATTAGATTTGTATGCCGCCCCTCTCTGAAGACTCGTGGCGGCTCACAACAGTAGTAAGAAACAGTGTAGCAATGGGACAAATCTAATAATAAAAAATATATAAAAACCCCAACAATTAAAAACCATACAGCCCACACATACCAAACATGAAATATAAAAAGCCTGGGGGAGATGTTTTAGTTCCCCCATGCCTGGCGATACAGGTGGGTCTTGAGTAACTTGCGAAAGACAAGGAGGGTGTGGGCCATTCTTATCTCTGGGGGGAGTTGGTTCCAGAGGGATGGGGCCGCCACAGAGAAGGCTCTTCCCCTGGGGCCCGCCAAACGACATTTGGTCGATGGGGACCTGGAGAAGGCCAACTCTGTGGGACCTTATCGGCCGCTGGGATTCGTGCGGTAGAAGGCGGTTCCGGAGGTATTCCGGTCCAATGCCATGTAGAAAAAGACCTCGTGGTCCATCTAATCTGCCCTTATACGATTTCCTGTATTTTATCTTAGGATGGATCTGGGATGTTTATCCCAGGCATGTTTAAATTCAGTTACCAACCACGTCTGCTGGAAGTTTGTTCCAAGGATCTACTACTCTTTCAGTAAAATAATATTTTCTCATGTTGCTTTTGATCTTTCCCCCAACTAACCTCAGATGGTGCCCCCTTGTTCTTGTGTTTGCTTTCCTATTAAAAACACTTCCCTCCTGAACCTTATTTAACCCTTTAACATATTTAAAGTTCTTGGAAGAGTTACACGTTTTTGCTGCAGGCAAGTCACAGTGAAAAGCTTTTGTCTGTAACAGTCACTTAAGTCAACTCAATTACACATAACTCAACTTTCCTGAAAATTTCAGCTGCTGGCTGTGGAATTTGAGGACCTGAATCCATCCACCCTAAAGTTGCCAAGGCTGAAAAACATGGCCACGGTCTACATTGAGATATTCCTTTCCCCCTAGGCCTATACAATTTCTGCATGGTATGTTTGGTTTTTAATAAGGGTTTTAAAATTATTTTAAATACAGTGGTACCTCATCATACGAACTTAATTGGTTCCAGGAGGAGGTTCATAAGGTGAAAGGTTCGTAAGACGAAGCAATGTTTCCCATAGGAATCAATGTAAAAGCAAATAATGCGTGCAAATCCTTCAGGAAAATCCCAAACGTTAGAAGGGAGGCGAACAGAGGGCAGGGAGGAGCAGCTAAAGGGAGCGGGTGGAAGAAGCAAGGCTAGGCTAAAGGGTGAGTGGGAAGGAAGAAAGGCAAGGGGGGCGCCCCTCCCTTTTCTTTCTTCAAAAGACACCCTTTCAGTGCCTTTGCAAGCACCTTGTTCTCTGCAAAATCTTTCCTCCCCCAAGCTGCCCCTCCCTTTTCTTTCTTAAAAAGACACCATTTCAGGTCCTTTGCAAGCACGTTGTTCTCTGCAAAATCTTTCCTCCCCCAAGCTGCCCCTCCCTTTTCTTTCTTAAAAAGACACCATTTCAGGTCCTTTGCAAGCACCTTGTTCTCTGCAAAATCTTTCCCCCTCCAAGCCGCCCCTCCCTTTTCTTTCTTCAAAAAAGGGGGAAAAAAGAAACCCCTTCATCCCAGCAGCAGCTGCTTGGGTTCGTAAGATGAAAATAGTTCGGAAGAAGAGGCAAAAAAATCTTAAACACTGGGTTTTTATCTTGAAAAGTTCGTTAGAAGAGGCGTTCGTAAGATGAGGCACCACTGTATTAGATTTGTCATATGCTGTTTTATTATTGTTGTTAGCCGCCCCGAGTCTATGGAGAGGGGTGGCATACAAATCTAATAAAGAAAATAAAGAAAGAAAATAAATTAAAAGGTGACAATAAAGCACACAGCATCAATACTGTATCTCCATAGTCTCCATCCTGGGTCATTTCCTGATGTTTGGAGACTTCAACTCTCTGAATTCTCAGCTATGTTGACTGGGGAATTCTGGGAACGGACTCAAACCACCTTAAAGTCGCCACAGTTGAAAAACCTGCTCTACCCCTTTTCACCAAGCCCACAGACGGACTCTGGGGAAGAGCCACAACCCACTGTTATCAGGAGAATAAGATCCTTGGTGGCACGGTGGTTAGAATGCAGTACTGCAGGCTACTTCTGCTGCCTGCCGGCTGCCTGCAATTTGGTAGTTTGAATCTCACCAGGCTTAAGGTTGACTCAGCCTTCCGTCCTTCCGAGGTCATTAAAATGAGGATCCAAATTGTTGGGGGCAAGACGTTAACTCTGTAAACCGCTTAGAGAGGGCTGTAAAATCCCCGTGAAAGCGGCATAGAAGTCTAAGGGCTCTTGCTTCATAGTGAAGAGCACCAAGCCGCCGAACCACCAAGTGGAAATTCCCAATCCGCTGCAAATGGAGACTCTGGTTGGACAGGTTTGTCCAGTATGACTCATGGTGGCGGCCAAAGAAGAGGGGTGGGAGAAGCAGCAAAGGGTGGGTGCGAATGGCATCCTTTGGTTGCGGAGGAGAGCCCCCCTCCCCCCGTGGCCCAATGACACCCTGCTGCCCCACCTGCTCCTCTTGATCCCCCTTTGCCCCCTTCCCTGCTGCTCCCTTGTTCCTTTTGCTCCCCTCTGACCCCCCTTGATCCTTTCCCTGCTGCCCCCTCTAGTCCTCTTGCTCCCTTCAGCCCCCCCACTCCTTCCCTGCTCCCTCTTTGCTCCCCTCCAAGCCCCCAAGTCCTTACCTGCTGCCCCCCCCCACTTCTCTTGCTCCCCCTGACCCCCCCAGTCCCCTTCCCTGCTCCCTCTTTGCTCCCCTCCAAGCCCCCAAGTCCTTCCCTGCTGCCCCCCACTTCTCTTGCTCCCCCTGACCCCCCCAGTCCCCTTCCCTGCTCCCTCTTTGCTCCCCTTCAAGCCCCCAAGCCCTTCCCTGTTGCCCCCCCCCACTTCTCTTGCTCCCCCTGACCCCCCCAGTCCCCTTCCCTGCTCCCTCTTTGCTCCCCTCCAAGCCCCCAAGTCCTTCCCTGCTGCCCCCCACTTCTCTTGCTCCCCCTGACCCCCCCAGTCCCCTTCCCTGCTCCCTCTTTGCTCCCCTTCAAGCCCCCAAGCCCTTCCCTGCTGCCCCCCCCACTTCTCTTGCTCCCCCTGACCCCCCCAGTCCCCTTCCCTGCTCCCTCTTTGCTCCCCTCCAAGCCCCCAAGTCCTTACCTGCTGCCCCCCCCCCACTTCTCTTGCTCCCCCTGACCCCCCCAGTCCCCTTCCCTGCTCCCTCTTTGCTCCCCTCCAAGCCCCCAAGTCCTTCCCTGCTGCCCCCCACTTCTCTTGCTCCCCCTGACCCCCCCAGTCCCCTTCCCTGCTCCCTCTTTGCTCCCCTTCAAGCCCCCAAGCCCTTCCCTGTTGCCCCCCCCACTTCTCTTGCTCCCCCTGACCCCCCCAGTCCCCTTCCCTGCTCCCTCTTTGCTCCCCTCCAAGCCCCCAAGTCCTTCCCTGCTGCCCCCCACTTCTCTTGCTCCCCCTGACCCCCCCAGTCCCCTTCCCTGCTCCCTCTTTGCTCCCCTTCAAGCCCCCAAGCCCTTCCCTGCTGCCCCCCCCACTTCTCTTGCTCCCCCTGACCCCCCCAGTCCCCTTCCCTGCTGCCCCCCCACTTCTCTTGCTCCCCCTAACCCCCCCAGTCCCCTTCCCTGCTGCCCCCACTTCTCTTGCTCCCCCTGACCCTCCCAGTCCCCTTCCCTGCTCCCTCTTTGCTCCCCTCCAAGCCCCCAAGTCCTTCCCTGCTGCCCCCCACTTCTCTTGCTCCCCCTGACCCCCCCCAGTCCCCTTCCCTGCTCCCTCTTTGCTCCCCTTCAAGCCCCCAAGCCCTTCCCTGCTGCCCCCCCACTTCTCTTGCTCCCCCTGACCCCCCCAGTCCCCTTCCCTGCTCCCCTCCAAGCCCCCAAGTCCTTCCCTGCTGCCCCCCACTTCTCTTGCTCCCCCTGACCCCCCCAGTCCCCTTCCCTGCTCCCTCTTTGCTCCCCTTCAAGCCCCCAAGCCCTTCCCTGCTGCCCCCCCCACTTCTCTTGCTCCCCCTGACCCCCCCAGTCCCCTTCCCTGCTGCCCCCCACTTCTCTTGCTCCCCCTGACCCCCCCAGTCCCCTTCCCTGCTGCCCCCACTTCTCTTGCTCCCCCTGACCCCCCCAGTCCCCTTCCCTGCTCCCTCTTTGCTCCCCTCCAAGCCCCCAAGTCCTTCCCTGCTGCCCCCCACTTCTCTTGCTCCCCCTGACCCCCCAGTCCCCTTCCCTGCTCCCTCTTTGCTCCCCTTCAAGCCCCCAAGCCCTTCCCTGCTGCCCCCCACTTCTCTTGCTCCCCCTGACCCCCCCAGTCCCCTTCCCTGCTCCCTCTTTGCTCCCCTTCAAGCCCCCAAGCCCTTCCCTGCTGCCCCCCCCCACTTCTCTTGCTCCCCCTGACCCCCCCAGTCCCCTTCCCTGCTGCCCCCCACTTCTCTTGCTCCCCCTGACCCCCCCAGTCCCCTTCCCTGCTGCCCCCACTTCTCTTGCTCCCCCTGACCCCCCCAGTCCCCTTCCCTGCTCCCTCTTTGCTCCCCTCCAAGCCCCCAAGTCCTTCCCTGCTGCCCCCCACTTCTCTTGCTCCCCCTGACCCCCCCAGTCCCCTTCCCTGCTGCCCCCCACTTCTCTTGCTCCCCCTGACCCCCCCAGTCCCCTTCCCTGCTGCCCCCCCACTTCTCTTGCTCCTCCCTGACCTCCCCAGTCCCCTTCCCTGCTGCCCCCCACTTCTCTTGCTCCCCCTGACTCCCCCAGTCCCCTTCCCTGCTGCCCCCCACTTCTCTTGCTCCCCCTGACCCCCCCAGTCCCCTTCCCTGCTGCCCCCCACTTCTCTTGCTCCTCCCTGACCCCCCCAGTCCCCTTCCCTGCTGCCCCCCACTTCTCTTGCTCCCCCTGACCCCCCAGTCCCCTTCCCTGCTGCCCCCCACTTCTCTTGCTCCCCCTGACCCCCCCAGTCCCCTTCCCTGCTGCCCCCCACTTCTCTTGCTCTCCCTGACCCCCCCAGTCCCCTTCCCTGCTGCCCCCCACTTCTCTTGCTCCCCCTGACCCCCAGTCCCCTTCCCTGCTGCCCCCCACTTCTCTTGCTCCCCCTTGACCCCCAGTCCCCTTCCCTGCTGCCCCCCACTTCTCTTGCTCCTCCCTGACCCCCCAGTCCCCTTCCCTGCTTCCCTTCCTCTTGCTCCCCTGACCCCCTCCCTTGTTGTTTCCCTGTGCCCCCTCGCTCCTCTTACTCACCTTGGACTCCCCCTTGCCCACCTCCCTCCGGCTCTGGATAGCATCTTTTAGTTGTTGGGGAGAGCCCCTCCCCCGTGGCCGAATGAACCTTGCTGCCCCTCCCTCTTGCTCCCCTCTGACCCCCCAACCCCTTCCCTGCTCCCCTTCCTCTTGCTCCCCTGACCCCCCCTGCTCCCTTCCCTGCTGCCCCCTCGCTCCTCTTGGACTCCCCCTTGCCCACCTCCCTCCGCCTCTGGATGGCATCCTTCGGTTGTTGGGGAGAGCCCCTCCCCCGTGGTCCAATGAACCCTGCTTCCCCCCCTTGCCCCTTCCCTGCTCCCCTCCCTCTTGCTCCTTTCTGGACTACCACCCCCGCCTTCGCCTGCCCCTTCCTACATCCTCGTGCCCCGGGCTCACCCCCAGCGATGTTATCGCGGCTCTTTCCTCCGGCCGGGACGGGAGCGGGCTGAGGCACACATCCTTCACCCGGTGGGAAGATTTCTGCCTCAGCCCTGTGCGCAGAACCGTGTGTGTGTGTCGAGGGTCTCTGGAACGAGCTCCGTCCGTCCAGACTCGGCAGCTTGGATGCAATTCAGGGAGGCTGCTGTCCCCAGGAAACGAAGCCCGTCAGCCGCCGCCTTCCCCAGCCACGTAACGAGAGCGGACACACACAAATACACCCGGCGCTTCCTGAAGCAGCAGCTGTTCCCCGACAGGAAGCGGAAACGCCGGCTGTGAGAGAGTGGGGGGGGCCGTGGCTAGAACGCTCAAGGGGCCAGGGGTAGGCAAAGTTGGCTCTTCTATGACATATGGACTTCAATTCCCAGAATGCCTCAGCTAGCATGATTGTTTCAGGAATTCTGGGAGTTGAAGTCCACAAGTCATAGAAGAGCCAACTTTGCCTTACCCTGCTCAAAGCAAAAGTATTCCCAGCCGGCCCCCACGCGCCTGCGCTCAGACGCCTTCGCGTCGCGGGGAGATGACGCCGAGCCCCGCCGTTGCCTGGCGATGGGGTCCGAGCAGAGCGCCGAGGCTGAGGGCCGCCCTCACGACCCCGCGGCAGGTGGGCGCTCCCGCGAGGGACGGAAGAGGTCTCTCTCACTGAGGCCTGGATATCGGGGTTGGTGGGTGGGCGCGGTATCCGCGTAGCTTTACCTCCCCTCTTTCCCTTCCCCCGAAGCTCTTCTGCCCCGACGGGGCGTTCCCGGCTGCTCCATCCCCTTGTCATTTTGTGTCACTGTTTTTACCCAGAAACAAATAATTATTAGGAAGGAAATGAGAGGAAAAATATTTCCATTATTTAACCTGTTGGTTTATTTTAGCATTTTCCGATTGACGCCTTTTTCTAAGATGTGAAAAGTCTTCGAAATATTTCAAGATTCCATGTTTACCTTCTTGCTATTTTGAATTCTTGAAATAGGTGCAATATGTTTCAGAATGTTTTCCTTCCTTTTGCAGTAGAGAATTATTTCAGTTCCTTTTATTTAAGAAAAAAATGTCTGTATTAGATCAAAATCCCATAGTTCCGGGTAAAAGGACGAATGGTTCATTGGGGGGTTATAAATGTTATTTATAAACTGTTGTACACCGCCCAGAGTCCGAAAGAAGTTGGGTGGCTTATATATCAATTAAATTAAATTATTCTTACACTTTAGGACTCTGGGCAATGTACAATAGTTTAAAACAATAAATAACATTTAAAACCCCCAAAATGAACCATTCGTCCTTTTAGCTGGAGCTCAATGGAATAGCTCATCCACCCCAGGCCTGCCGGTACAGTCAAGTTTTCACAGCCTTTTGGAAGGCCAGGAAGGTGGTAATAGTGCGGATCTCTGAAGGCAGTTGGTTCCAGGGGGCCGGAGCTGCCACAGAGAAGGCTCTCCCACATGGCCCTGCCAGCCGACATTGTCTAGCCCAGAGGTAGGCAAAGGTGGTTCCTCTATGACTTGTGGACTTCAACTCCCAAAATTCCCTGATGCTAGCTCAGGAATTCTGGGAGTTGAAGTCCACATGTCATAGAAGAGCCAACTTTGCCTACCTCTGGGCTAGCCGACGGGACCCTGAGAAGGCCAATTCTGTGGGTCCAAATCAGTCGTTGGTAGATATATATAATAATATATAATATATTTTATTATATAAAATTATATAAGAATAACATCCTTGTACTCACTACATGTGTGTTTTGCTTTGTAGCTAGTTCCTACTTGCAGTTCAGCACCTACCAGGCCAAAAGGTGGTTTAAATTCCTACTTCAAATATAGCACCGATTATTTTTGGTACAATCACCTTGTATTGAAGAGCCGTGGATTAGAGAGGGGCCGGATACGAATTGCCCCTCGGAAGCTAGAAAGCAGGGTAGTCTGCAGCAGTGGTGTTCAATCTCAGCAACTTTCTGAGGTATATCACAAAGGTGCCCTCCCCCAGCTCTAAGAGTCCCCCCCCACTTTGGCCTTTTTTTTTTTCTTTGAAGATGTTTCGCTTCTCATCCAAGAAGATTCTTCAGCTCTGACTGGATGGTGGGGAATGGAAGGATTTATAATCCTTGCAGAGCAGTTGGTCATTTGCATTCTTTTTTCGGAGTTTTTGAGGCCACCTGAAGGTTTATCTGTGTCCTCGAGCTCACCTGAGTGGTGCAAATGGATGTGGAGATCCTTCTTGGAATTGCTGAAAGGATCATCATCTATCTCTGTTGTAATCATAGGTTCTTAGGCACTGAACATTGGGATAGAATATTGCTGAAGGGTGATGTTTTAGCCTAATGGGTGCTGTATAAACCTTATTCTTCCTCTATGGAAAGGCGGGCAAAGTCCAGGCTGAGTAAGCAAGCTGCAGAATCCTTGACCATGTGGAAAATAATTAACTTGATATACAGCATGAAGATAACGTACAGCTAACTTCCATATAAGGAAATGTATGCCTTACTCTCATTCCTTTGCTAATCACCAGTAAACACACAATCCAGGAAAAGGCAATGAATGGCGCTTCCATTAATTATCTATAGGGAAGTCACGAGGAGGTTGCCTTATACAGCGTATGAATGAATGGTAGTTGGGGGATGGCTTAATGTATGTGGCGTTTGCGAATTGGTTATTCTGTACCACATGTCAGGAAAAGTGAAATACAATAAAAGGAGCGATCTTGATTCAATCGAGATCGTCTCATTGAGAAAATGTTCTCCGTTGCTTCATTTTGATGTGGCAATTATGGCACCCTGTGCCTTCCTAGAGGTCGGCCCACTGGGGAAGGGCAGTTTCCCTTCATATCTCCAATCTACAACACAGTCCTTTCAACAGTTCCAAGAAGGCTCTTCACACCCATTTGCACCACTCAGGTGACTCTTGAAGACACAGATAAACCTCCAAGTGGCCTTAAAGACTCTCTAAAAGGATGCAAATAATCAGCTGTCTGCAAAGGAGTATAAATCCTTCCATTCTGCATCATCCAGGCAGAGCTGAAGAAGCTTCTTGAATGAGAAGTGAAACGTCTTCAAAGAAAAACCAGAAAGTCCAGTTGCCTCTTGAGGGGGAAAAAGGCACTTTTGGGGCAACAATGACCTGAATGACTAAGAATCTCCATAGACTTTCAGAGGCATGGACCTCAACTTCCAGAATTCCCTAGCCAACCAAACTAGGAAATTCTGGAATTAAAATCCACATATCTTGAAGTTGCCGAGATTGAGAAATGCTACAGTCCAGTTTCGAGCCATTGGGTCATGAGATGAGAAGTGTGTATTTCCAATGAATTATTTTATTTGCAGGCATTCTTTGACCCATGGTTGCTTGTTTTCTATGTGCGTGTGTGTTGAAATACACACACACACACACACAACCGAAAGAACCAAGGACCAAAATGATGTCTGTAAATAAAATATGTATATGGGCATGCTAGATTAAAAGAATCAGTTTGGTATACTGTAATGGTTAAGTCATTAGGCTAGACAGGAAATCTACTTTTAAGTTTGGAAGCTACCGTGTTTCCCCGATAGTAAGGCAGTGTCTTACTATCTTTTTACCCCCAAAAGCCCCACTGTGTCTTACTTTGGGGGTATGTGTTATATTGTCCCGGGCACCGGGGCCGGCTCGTCTTCGGGCTTCGGCCCGGGCGAGGCCTCTTCTCCTCCGGGCGGGCGGCGTTAGGCGGTGTTGCGCGGCAGGCACGGCTGCCCGTCGGGCCCGGCCTCCATCCCTCCTGCGCCATGGCGGGGCCGGTCCGCGATGCGCGTCCTGGGGGCGCCCGGCTGGCCGGCTCCGGAGGCTGCGGCTCTTCCCGCTGCTGCCCAACGCCGAGGATGCCCCCGCGCCCAGCCCGGCTACGGCAGCAGGCAGGCAGGCAGCCCCAGGCGCGGCGGGGAGAGCAAAGGCGGCTTCGGCCCGGGCGAGGCCTCTTCTCCTCCGGGCAGGTGGTGTTAGGCGGCATTGCGCGGCAGGCGCGGCTGCCTGGAGGAGAAGAGGCCTCGCCCGGGCCGAAGCCGCCTTTGCTCTCCCCGCCGCGCCTGGGGCTGCCTGCTCTCCCCGCCGGGCCGAAGCCGCCTTTGGTCTCCCCGCCGCGCCTGGGGCTGCCTGCCTGCCTGCTGCCGTAGCCGGGCTGGGCGCGGGGCATCCTCGGCGTTAGGCAGCAGGCAGGCAGGCAGCCCCAGGCGCGGCGGGGAGACCAAAGGCGGCTTCGGCCCGAGCGAGGCGTCTTCTCCTCCGGGCGGGCGGCGTTAGGCGGCGTTGCGTGGCAGGCGCGGCTGCCCGGAGGAGAGGAGGCCTCGCCCGGGCCGAAGCCGCCTTTGCTCTCCCCGCTGCGCCTCGGGCTGCCTGCCTGCCTGCTGCCCAACGCCGAGGATGCCCCGCGCCCAGCCCGGCTACGGCAGCAGGCAGGCAGGCAGCCCCAGGCGCGGCGGGGAGACCAAAGGCGGCTTCGGCCCGGGCGAGGCCTCTTCTCCTCCGGGCGGGCGGCGTTAGGCGGCGTTGCGCGGCTGGCCTCCATCCCTCCTGCGCCGCGGCGGGGCCGGTCTGCGATGCGCGTCCTGGGGGTGGCCGGCTCCAGAGGCTGCGGCTCCTCCTGCTGCTGCCCAACACCGAGGATGCCCCGCACCCAGCCCGGCTACGGCAGCAGGCAGGCAGGCAGCCCCAGGCACGGCGGGGAGACCAAAGGCGGCGGCGGGAGTAGCGGACGCCTCCCTCGCTTTTAGTACCGTGTTTCCCCGAAAGTAAGACATATGTCTTACTTTCGGGGTATGGCTTATATTAGCCGACCCCCCCTGAAACCCCCCATATGTCTTACAATCGGGGGGGTCTTACTATCGGGGAAACACGGTAGCAAGAAGCCATTCACGCTTTCTCAGCCCCAGGAAGGAGGAGGCCAGAGCAAACCACTTGTGAAAAGTCTTCCCATGAAAACTGCAGGGACTAATCCAGGCAAGATTCAACATTAGGAGCTCTCTGTGTGTGTGTGTGTGTGTGTGTGTGTGCAGTGGTTAGAGTGCAGTACTGCAAGGTACTTCAGCTAACTCCTAGCTGTAGTTCAACATTTCAAATCTCACCACCATCTCAAGGTTGAACCCAGCCTTCCATCCTTCTGAGGTGGGTAAAATGAGGACCCAGACTGTTGTGGGGTAATATGCTGATTCTGTAAACTACTTAGAGAGGGCTGTAAAAGCACTATGAAGCAGTATACTGTATAAGTCTAAATGCTATTGCTAACATTGACTCAGACATCAAAAATGGATGCTAGATGAGGAGAAGTGATGATTATGTCGTTGGCTTTGTGTCCTTTTCTCAGCATCCCCTTCGCCAGCCAAACAACGAGCTAAAATGGATGATATTGTGGTGGTGGCCCAAGGGACTCAGGCATCACGGAATGTCAGCAGTGACCCAGATGTCATAAAACTACAGGAAATCCCCACCTTCCAACCTCTGCTGAAAGGTAAGAATATCCAAATTTCACTCAACAGGGATAATTGTTTCCCCTTCCCCAAGACTGTTGATTCCTTGTGTTTCATAACATTCCTGTCTTTCCTCTTATTCAGTCTCCTTTGTTTTAGAATAGAATAGAATAGAATTTTATTGGCCAAGTGTGATTGGACACACAAGGAATTTGTCTTGGTGCATATGCTCTCAGCGTACATGAAATAAAATATACATTTGTCAAGAATCATGTGGTACGACACTTAATGATTGTCATAGGGGTCAAATAAGCAATGAAGAAGCAATATTAATAAAAATCTTAGGATATAAGCAACAAGTTACAGTCATACAGTCAACATGGGAGGAAATGGGTGATAGGAATGATGAGAAAAACGAGTAGAATAGAAGTGCAGATTTAGTAGAAAGTCTGACAGTGTTGAGGGAATTATTTGTTTAGTAGAGTGATGGTGTTCAGAAAAAAAACTGTTCTTGTGTCTAGTTGTCTTTGTGTGCAGTGCTCTAGCTACGTTTTGAGGGTAGGAGTTGAAACAGTTTGTGTCCAGGATGTGAGGGGTCAGTAAATATTTTCCCCGCCCTCTTTTTGACTCGTGCAGTATACAGGTCCTCAATGGAAGGCAGGTTGGCAGCCATTGCTTTTTCTGCAGTTCTGATTGTCCTCTGAAGTCTGTGTCGGTCCTGTTGGGTTGTAGCACCAAACCAGACAGTTATAGAGGTGCAGATGACAGACTCAATGATTCCTCTGTAGAACTGTATCAGCAGCTCCTTGGGCAGTTTGAGCTTCCTGAGCTGGCGCAGAAAGAACATTCTTTGTTGTGCTTTTTTGATGATGTTTTTGATGTTAGGTGACCATTTTAGGTCTTGAGATATTTTGGGCTGTTAAGTTTTGAAAGCAGTAAAAGGAAATGAGCAAAACCAGTAATGGCATCTCCTCTTCCTCTTCCTCATATAGTCCTTTAAGTATTTTGTAATTGAAGTTATAATACTGTTGGCTTTAGGACTTTTGTTCAGCAGAACAAAAAATACTATTTTTTGAAAAAATTATGTTTGTGAAGGGTTGAACATGGAACAGTCTTTTCTATTTAGCCATCTGCCACTTGTTTCATGTAATGTGATGCTGGGGGCAGCCTTAGCTCTTGCCTGAGGCTATTAAAGTCCTCTCCTTCCCAGGTGGGACGCAGTGGCTCAGTGGTTAAGATGCTGAGTCTTAGACCATTAAAGCATTTTGAACCTGAATGACAGTGACAGAGTTATTATCACTTGGCTCAGCTCAGAGCTGATCTAGCCAGACACCTGGCCCTGAATCGGAAGCTCCTAATCTATAGTGAAAAGGTAATAGCTACATTTTGAAAAAGCAGGAAGAAAAGATCTAAAAATAAAATAGCAGTAGCAGTAGACTCATATACCGCTTTACAGCGTTCCCTAAGTTGTTTACAGCAGTGTTTCCCAACCTTGGCAACTTGAAGATATCTGGACTTCAACTCCCAGAATTCCCCAGCCAGCATTTGCTGGCTGGGGAATTCTGGGAGTTGAAGTCCAAATATCTTCAAGTTGCCAAGGTTGGGAAACACTGGTTTACAGAGTCCGCACATTGCCTCCAACAATTTAGGTCCTCATTTTACCAACCTCGGAAAGATGGAAGGCTGAGTTAATCCTAAACATGGTGAGATTTGAACTGCCAAATTGCAGTCAGTAGGCAGCCAGAAGAGGTAGCCTGAATTATTGTGCTCTAACCACTGTGCCCCCATGGTTCAGATGAGAGAGCGAGCAAGATTTCCATTTGTGTTCTGTGTTCAGCAGTAGGTGCACATCCTGCGAGTGTGTCACTGCTGTCTTATCTGCAACAAAGTGTCTTCGGAGAGGAGCGGCATACAAATCTAATAAATAAATAAATAAATAATATAGTCAACGTTGTATATACTTGTAGCAAAAGTACACTGTCACAGCTCAGCTAGGGAAACATAGAAACATAGAAGTCTGACGGCAGAAAAAGACCTCATGGTCCATCTAGTCTGCCCTTATACTATTTTCTGTATTTTATCTTAGGATGGATATATGTTTATCCCAGGCATGTTTAAATTCGGTTCCTGTGGATTTATCTATCACGTCTGCTGGAAGTTTGTTCCAAGGATCTACTATTATTTTACTGAAAGAGTAGTAGATCCTTGGAACAAACTTCCAGCAGACGTGGTAGATAAATCCACAGTAACTGAATTTAAACACGCCTGGAATAAATGTATATCCATCCTAAGATAAAATACAGAAAATAGTATAAGGGCAGACTAGATGGACCATGAGGTCTTTTTCTGCCGTCAGACTTCTATGTTCCTATGTTTCCCTAGCTGAGCTGTGTCAGTGTACTTTTGCTACAAGTATATCCGACGTTGACTATATTATTTATTTATTTATTAGATTTGTATGCCGCTCCTCTCCGAAGACTTAGAGCGGCTCACAACAAGAAAAAAGTACAAATCCAATACAGTAGTTATAAACAATTTAAAACCCCTTAATATAAAAAACAGTCATACATCTCTGACAAACCATTCATAAAACGAAAAACGGCCCAGGGGAATCAATTTCCCCCTGCCTGATGGCAGAGGTGGGTTTTAAGGAGTTTGCGAAAGGCAAGGAAGGGTGGGGGCAGTCCTAATCTCCGGGGGCAGCATACAAATCTAATAAATTAAGATTAAGATTAAGAGTGATTGGGAGGGGAGGACGATGGGCGGGAACATTCAGTCGTGGGAACGGGAGCCACCGCCTGCAGCTCCAGAGCCACATGTTCCCGACTCCTCCCCTCCCGCACAAATTTTGACCTTCCAGAGCTGCTGTTGGTTTTAATATGTCTCAAATGTCTCCATTACTGCAGGCAGAAGGCTATTCGCGGGGTTCCATCCGCCCTGATTATTATTTGGGTCACAGAAAACTTCATTTTGACACATGGTCCCAAAGCAACATTTTATTATTCTGAGTGCAAGAAGTAATTGAAGGCCATTTATACTTATAAATAGCCATTTGCCAATTTTGGTAAAATATTTGGACAAACGGTCGTAAAATATTTTGTACATAACAGTTCTGCATCCAACAGGTGGCGCTGTTTCCCTCCTCTCTGATGCATAGCAGTTTTGTTGGAGAACTTTTTTTTAAAAAAAAGCCCCAAACCTAATGATTGGGAGCATTTCCCTAAGGCTTGGGAAAGATCCTCAGAAGCCCACGGATGAATGGGAAGGAGCAAGCTTTGTAACATGGAGGGTACATTTCCTTTTGTCCAAGTGAAAAATTTGGCCCTATGCTCCTTTTAATGAGAGGAAATGAGGAAGACATAGTGGACTGGATTATTACTGTATTTTTTACAGTATAAGATGCACCTTTTTTCTCCCTAAAAGAGGCTGAAAATTTGAGTGCGCCTTATACTCTGAATGTGCCTTTTTTCCTAGCCTTAACTATCTTCCTAGCTCTTACCTTGCAGGCTCTTTCATTGTTACTCTCTGCAAAGAATGTTTCCCCAAGCCCTAACTCTTTGCAGCGGTTTTTCATTGCTCTACTTGCTCCGAGTAAGTTTCTTTCCAGCCCTAACCAGGTGCTAACGAAGTTCCCAGCTCTTACTGACTTGCAAGCTCTTTCATTGTTGTTACTCTCTCCAAATAAGGTTTTTTTAAAGCCTGAACCAGGGGATAAAATAATGTGCTGAAGCTGGCCAGACTTAAGGACACTAGCCAGATGAATACCTGGGGGGCAGATTTTCCCCCCTATTTTCCTCCCAAAAACTAAGGCGCATTTTATACTCTAAAAGAGTGGTCCCCAAACTACGGCCCGCGGGCCACATGCGGCCCACTGAGGCCATTTATCCGGCCCGCCGGTGAGTGACAAGAGCACAGGGAAAAGAGAGAGAGAAAGAAAGAAAAGGGAAAGAGAGGGAGGGAAGGAGAAGTGGAGAGGAATGAATGAAGGAAGGAAGGAAGGAAGGAAGGAAGAATGAAATGAATGGAGGGACAGAGGAAGGAAGGACCGTTTTGAGGGTGGGGGTAATTTTTTTAAATTTTTCTCTCAACATACATTCAAACAACACAGTGTACCATCTAATTTTCCATGAATAAAATGCAGTATTTTTTTGGAGCTAATATCAATCATCAAAAAAGTTGCAAAAGTTTTTTTTTTCTAATTTTGTCATCCAATTACATTCATTTTCTTTTAATTAAATTTCCTCTTTAATGTTCCTTCAAAAAGTACAACACCAATTATATTTCTAGCTTATTAACCATTATGCCAAAGTGCTTCCTTCTTTGTTTATACATTTTTCATAAGCCAAGAAAACCTTGTATAGCCAATCAGATGTCAACAAAAGAAAATTAAAAACAAAACATAAACATATATGAATTTCAGACCTTCTCCCACCTCTAAATAGTACGTTCCCATTTTGTTTTTTTACTTTAAAACAAGGTATGTGTCGTGTGCATAGGGATTTGTTCATAGTTTTTTTTTTATAGTCCGGCCCTCCAACAGTCCAAGGGACAGTGAACTGGCCCCCTGTGTAAAAAGTTTGGGGACCCCTGCTCTAAAAAATACGGTATATTTCACCACTTCTGAAGCTCGAAAAGATGTCAGAATGGTAAATACTGTTTAACATTAGTCATGTTGGACACACACACACACACAAAATCCATACTTCATATTATATATTAATGGGCTGAGAACAACCAAGGCCTGATTAGGAAAGGAATAGTGATGAGTCCATGAAATTATCAATCTAGTTAATATGTTGGGTAAAAAACCCATCCCTGTAATCATTTATATTTTTGGTTGCTTTTAAAAAAACATCGCATTCTTCTCAGTAAAAGAGATTAATGGACCCATTTTCACAGTACCTCCATTTTACCACCTGTTCCAAAAATTGAAATTGCGTTTACTATTTTATAGACTTTAGGAATAAACATAGATGTTAAATTGCAATCTGGACCCAAGGTTTTTTTTTTTTTTTTTAAATTATCATGTATGTTTACAGTTTTGTCTCCGTCCATCTCATTCTTATCCTTTAAAAGTCACTGCTCATGGTCACTCATGCCCTTATCACCTTAAGGTTCGACTACTGCAATGCTCTCTACATGGGGCTACCCTTGAAGAGTGTTCGGAAACTTCAGCTCGAGCAAAATGCAGCCGCGTGAGCAGTCTTGGCCCTTCCAAGAAATGCCCATATCTCACCATCACTCCGCAGACTGCATTGGCTACCAATTTGTTGCCGGACACAATTCAAAGTGTTGGTTATGACCTATAAAGCCCTACATGGCATAGGACCAGATTATCTCCGAGACCACCTTCTGCCACATGAATCCCAGTGACCAGTGAGGTCCCACAGAGTTGGTCTCCTTAGAGTCCCGTCGACCAAACAATGTCGGCTGGCGGGACCTAGGGGAACAGCCTTCTCTGTGGGGGCCCGGCCCTCTGGAATCAGCTCCCCCCAGAGATTCGCACTGCCCCCACCCTCCTTGCCTTCCGAAAAAGTTTAAAAACTCACCTTTGCTGCCAGGCCTGGGGTTCCTTAGACCTTCCCCAATAACCGATGAATGCTTAGTTTGACTGCTGAATGAACGATATTGATAGTTTTTAATTAGAATTTTAAGATTGTTTTTTAAGGTATAATTGGATTGTTATTATTTGTTTCCTGTTTTTCTGTACATGCTGTGAGCCGCCCCAAGTCCTCGGAGAGGGGTGGCATATAAATCCAATTAGATAGATAGATAGATAGATAGATAGATAGATAGATAGATAGATAGATAGATAGCCAGCTCCAGAATGACAATTGGTTTTACATCCCCAGCAATGCAGAGAACGAATGTTCTGCTCTTTTTTTTCCAAGCTAGACAAGGCAACGCAAATTACTCAAGTCATACAAGGTTGGGAGATAGTTTGATAGGAGGAAAGTGGAATTTTGGCACAGGGATCCCACTGGAGAGAGTGCAAGTATAAATTCAGAGCAGAACAGTTGCAGGAATCTTGAGTACTGTTTAAGGCAGTGTTTTTCAACCATGGCAACATGGAAATGTGTGGACTTCAGTGGAATTCTGGGAGTTGAAGTCTTCACTTCTTAAAGTTGCCAAGATTGAGAAACACTGGTTTAAGACAGTGTTTCCTCCCCTAGGAAGAAGTAAACATTTTGTGTGCCCCCAGCTCTCTGATCTGGCCCCCCGGTGGAGTTTTAGTGTTAATATTTATTATTTTACTTATTACAGTGGTACTTCTACCTACAAACGCCTCTACCTACGAACTTTTCTAGATAAGAACAGGGTGTTCGAGATTTTTTTGCCTCTTCTCAAGAACCATTTTCCACTTACAAACCCGAGCCTCCCAAACTGTAACCGGAAAAGGCAGGGAGAAGCCTCTGTGGGGCCTTTCTAGGAATCTCCTGGGAGGAAACAGAGCCGGAAAAGGCGTGGAGAAGCCTCTGTGGGGCCCGTCTAGGAATCTCTGAATATGTTAAATATGTTAAAGGGTTAAATAAGGTCCAGGAGGGAAGTGTTTTTAATAGGAAAGTGAGCACAAGAACAAGGGGACACAATCTGAAGTTAGTTGGGGGAAAGACCAAAAGCAACATGAGAAAATATTATTTTACTGAAAGAGTGGTAGATCCTTGGAACAAACTTCCAGCAGACGTGGTAGATAAATCCACAGCAACTGAATTTAAACATGCCTGGGATAAACATATATAAACATATATCCATCCTAAGATAAAATACAGAAAATGGTATAAGGGCAGACTAGATGGACCATGAGGTCTTTTTCTGCCGTCAGACTTCTGTGTTTCTATGGTTTCCACAGGACCATTGACAACTATCCCTGAAACCCACATTTATGCAATGTTATGCTTTTATGTTCCAATAAATTGAGGTTGTGTTTGCCTCCCTTTGATTATTGCCTCTACTGCTTTTCCCACAACTATATTCCTGCTTACGGTACAGTGATACCTCGTCTTACAAACGCCTCGTCATACAAACTTTTCGAGATACAAACCCGGGGTTTAAGATTTTTTTGCCGCTTCTTACAAACTATTTTCACCTTACAAACCCATTGCCGCCGCTGGGATGCCCTGCCTCCAGACTTCCGTTGCCAGCGAAGCACCCGATTTTGCACTGCTGGGATTCTCCTGAGGCTCCCCTCCATGGGAAACCCCACCTCCGGACTTCCGTGTTTTGTGATGCTGCAGGGGAATTCCCAGCAGCGCAAAAACGGGTGCTTCGCTGGCAACAGAAGTCCAGAGGTGGGGGTTTCCCACGAAGGGAGCATCAGTGAAATCGCAGCATCACAAAAACACAGAGGTCTGGAGGTGGGATTTCGAGGACTTCGGTGTTTTTGCGATGCTGTGATTTCACTGATGCTCCCTTCGCTGGGAAACCCCACCTCTGGACTTCCGTTGCCAGCAAAGTGCTCATTTTTGCGATGCTGGGATTCCCCTGCAGCATCGCAAAAACACGGAAGTCCAGAGATGGGGTTTCCCATGGAGGGGGGGCCTCAGGGAAATCCCAGCAGCGCAAAAACAGGCGCTTCGGCTGGCAAAAGGGGTGAATTTTGGGCTTGCACGCATTACAGTGATCCCTCGAGTTTCGCGATCTCGAGCTTCGCGAAACGCTATATCGCGAGTTTTCTACCCGGAAGTAACACCACCATCTGCACGCATGCGTAGATGGTGGAGTTTGCATTACCGCCGGGCAGATCAGCTGCTAGGCGGCCAAAGGAACCTTCCCTGGGTCTTCCCGCCGGCATGGGAGGCTTCCTAGCACCCCCCCGAACCCCCAACCCGGGTTTGGGGGGGTGCTAGGAAGCCCCCCATGCCGGGGGAGACCTTTTAAAACACCCGTGCCGCTTCCCAGCTGAGTCCTGAAGCCAAGCGCAGAAGTTCCAAAGGCGCTTGGCTTCAGGACTCAGCTGGGAAGGGCGCGGCTGTTTGAAAAGGTGGCAGTCGGCCTGGGGGGCTTCCCAGTACCCCCCCCCCAACCCTGTCTCCTGCCGCCGGTTTAGCCAGGAGAGGAGCGGCAAAGTGACTTGGAGGAATGGGAAACTCAAACCGCCCAGTTTCAGCTTTCCATTCCTCCACGTCACTTCGCCGCTCCTTCTGGCTGGTGGGGGGGGGGGAGTTAGGAAGGTTCTACTTCTCCCCCCCAGCCAAAAACTCAAAGCCTGTCTCCTGCCACACAGTTTAGCCAGGAGAGCAGCGGCGAAGTGACTTGAAGGAATGGGAAACTCAAACCGCCCGGTTTCAGCTTTCCATTCCTCCACGTCACTTTGCCGGGGGAGTCTGGGAGGGAAGATGACGCGCCGGCAGCACAGGGGCGAGGGGTGGGAGGCAAAGCTCTGCGGGTACAGCCCCTTTCGGCCAAGCCTCCCCCCCCCCCCCGCCAAGCAGCCAGGGAAGCCGAGCCGGGCGTGACGGCGGCGGCGCTGCTGCTCCGGTCGCCCGATCGTGTCCTGCCTCCTGCGCCGATGTTCCACGCCCGGCTCGGCTTCCCTGGCTCCGTGGCCGGGGAGGCTTGGCTGAAAGTGGCTGGAGCCGCAGAGCTTTGCCTCCCCCCCCCCCCTGTGCCGCCCGCGCGTCATCTTCCCTCTTGCTGGCGTTGCCCCCGAAGGAAGCCGCCGCCACCACCGCTTCTTCTTCCTTGCGCCCCCGCTGCCTCTCCGCTCTCTTGGGTGGCGGAGCGAAGGAAAACAAAAAGTTTCCCTTTCTGCAGCTCCTGCCTCCCGCCCACCCAAGACAATAAGAGCGGAAGAAGACCCTCTTCTCCAACACGCCCGGAGGAAAGCGGGGGGAAGGGAGGAGAGAGAAGGAAGCCAGGCACGAAGAGTGTCCCTCTTGCTGGCGTGCGTGGGCGGTGGGGAAGACCCTCAGCTGCTAGGCGGCCCAAGGAATCTCCCATGGGTCTTCCCCACCGCCCACGCACGCCAGCAAGAGGGGGAAGACCTCTCCTCCCTTCCCCCCGCTTTCCTCCGGGCGTGTTGGAGAAGAGGGTCTTCTTCCGCTCTTATTGTCTTGGGTGGGCGGGAGGCAGGAGCTGCAGAAAGGGAAACTTTTTGTTTTCCTTCGCTCCGCCACCCAAGAGAGCGGAGAGGCAGCGGGGGCGCAAGGAAGAAGAAGCGGTGGTGGCGGCGGCTTCCTTCGGGGGCAACGCCAGCAAGAGGGAAGATGACGCGCGGGCGGCACAGGGGGGGGGGGAGGCAAAGCTCTGCGGCTCCAGCCACTTTCAGCCAAGCCTCCCCGGCCACGCAGCCAGGGAAGCCGAGCCGGGCGTGACGGCGGCGGCGCTGCTGCTCCGGTCGCCCGATCGTGTCCTGCCTCCTGCGCCGATGTTCCACGCCCGGCTCGGCTTCCCTGGCTCCGTGGCCGGGGAGGCTTGGCTGAAAGTGGCTGGAGCCGCAGAGCTTTGCCTCCCCCCCCCCCCTGTGCCGCCCGCGCGTCATCTTCCCTCTTGCTGGCGTTGCCCCCGAAGGAAGCCGCCGCCACCACCGCTTCTTCTTCCTTGCGCCCCCGCTGCCTCTCCGCTCTCTTGGGTGGCGGAGCGAAGGAAAACAAAAAGTTTCCCTTTCTGCAGCTCCTGCCTCCCGCCCACCCAAGACAATAAGAGCGGAAGAAGACCCTCTTCTCCAACACGCCCCGAGGAAAGCGGGGGGAAGGGAGGAGAGAGAAGGAAGCCAGGCACGAAGAGTGTCCCTCTTGCTGGCGTGCGTGGGCGGTGGGGAAGACCCTCAGCTGCTAGGCGGCCCAAGGAATCTCCCATGGGTCTTCCCCACCGCCCACGCACGCCAGCAAGAGGGGGAAGACCTCTCCTCCCTTCCCCCCGCTTTCCTCCGGGCGTGTTGGAGAAGAGGGTCTTCTTCCGCTCTTATTGTCTTGGGTGGGCGGGAGGCAGGAGCTGCAGAAAGGGAAACTTTTTGTTTTCCTTCGCTCCGCCACCCAAGAGAGCGGAGAGGCAGCGAGGGCGCAAGGAAGAAGAAGCGGTGGTGGCGGCGGCTTCCTTCGGGGGCAACGCCAGCAAGAGGGAAGATGACGCGCGGGCGGCACAGGGGGGGGGGAGGCAAAGCTCTGCGGCTCCAGCCACTTTCAGCCAAGCCTCCCCGGCCACGCAGCCAGGGAAGCCGAGCCGGGCGTGACGGCGGCGGCGCTGCTGCTCCGGTCACCCGATCGTGTCCTGCCTCCTGCGCCGATGTTCCACGCCCGGCTCGGCTTCCCTGGCTCCGTGGCCGGGGAGGCTTGGCTGAAAGTGGCTGGAGCCGCAGAGCTTTGCCTCCCCCCCCCTGTGCCGCCCGCGCGTCATCTTCCCTCTTGCTGGCGTTGCCCCCGAAGGAAGCCGCCGCCACCACCGCTTCTTCTTCCTTGCGCCCCCGCTGCCTCTCCGCTCTCTTGGGTGGCGGAGCGAAGGAAAACAAAAAAGTTTCCCTTTCTGCAGCTCCTGCCTCCCGCCCACCCAAGACAATAAGAGCGGAAGAAGACCCTCTTCTCCAACACGCCCGGAGGAAAGCGGGGGGAAGGGAGGAGAGAGAAGGAAGCCAGGCACGAAGAGTGTCCATGAGGGGGAAGAGACCCCCGCGCCGGGCAGGCCCACCGAAGCGGGAAGAGGGGGCGTGCGCCCGGGCCTGGCTAGAGCGCTTGATCTGCGGGCGCCTTAAAAGGGGGTGTGGACTCCTGGGAGACCTTGGCGGTGGAAGGGGACACACTCGAAGCCTCAGCCGCCTGTCATAAGCGTCCTCTGAGGGAAAAAGAAAGAGTCCGAGCTTGCCGTCCGGAAACGTTGAAGCGCCCTCACAAGCAAGAGGGGGAAGACCCATGGAAGGTTCCTTGGGCCGCCTAGCAGCTGATCTGCTCGGCAGCGCAGGCTGCTGCTGCGCTGCCGAGCAGATCAGCTGCTAGGCGGCCCAAGGAATCTTTCATGGGTCTTCCCCTCTTGCTGGCGAGGTGAGCGGGCGGGCAGCGGACAAGTGGCGGGCAGCGGGCTGGCGGTGCGGAAGTAAAAACACCATGGAAAAGTGGCACGCATGCGCAGATGGTGTTTTTACTTCCGCACCGCTATATCGCGAAATTTCGATTATCGCAAGGGGTCCTGGAACGGAACCCTCGCGATAATCGAGGGACTACTGTAATCGCTTTTCCATTGATTCCTATGGGAAACATTGTTTCGTCTTACAAACTTTTCACCTTAATAACCTCGTCCTGGAACCAATTAAGTTTGTAAGACAAGGTATCACTATACTGTACAGTATTTGGAAAGTGGTACAGTTTAACTTGGAAATAGTCCATTTTGAGAGAAGGTGGCCTTCAACAAATTAGTGTGCTGAGGCTTTTGTTGGTCATTGATTTGTTGTGACCTTTTCTCTCCCCTGGTTGTCGTTGTCCCAGTTTAAAAAACTCTGGATTTAAACTTGCAAAGAATTGGGTCGTAATTTTTTGGGGTTTTGCTTCTTTGGCCTTGCTATTTTTTGCAACTGGGTTTTTTTGGGGAGGGGGGAAGATTTCTGGATTCAAGTTGCACAGTATATTGGGCATTCTATTTTTGCTTCCGGTTATTATTTAATCATATTGTTACTCAGGTTGTTGGTGCTGTTGCCATAAAGGGAGTATCTTTTAAAACCTTTTATAACAATCCGGATTTATTTATTTTTTTGCCTACAGCCATGAAAGATCACAAGAAAACAAGCAACTAGTACAAACAGCAAAAGGCCGCCAATAACCTTGGGGCTTTGAAACTTTGCAAGTGTTTGTTAGAGTGAAATTATCCTGTGCATCACCAAATAAGAATGAGCTGAGGTCACTCTTGGCAAGAGCAGGCCTGTTATTTTCCACACAAACAGCACCATATGAGAAGTGGCGTCAGGCAGGAGTAAGGAGGAAGTAAAAGGCAACTCGGGTTGAGTGAAGAGCAGTTTATAAATATACTTTATTTGTGTTCATGACTGTGTGTTTGCGTACATTATTGTGCATGCGTGTATTATATGTCTGCATATATATGGAGCTATTTTTTTCTTTCTTTACAAACTTAGAAGAAAAAGATGCTTTGGAATAGTCTTCAACATTTGGAGCAGTGCTTGTCCCAGAGTTCCCTCTTTAAGGTTTCATAATTCTTTTTGGAAAGGCTGTTATCCTTGAGCAAGCCATAGTTTAAGCCTCCAGATTCCTGGCTGCTTGTATATGGAGCTATTTTTTGTTCTTTACAAACTTAGAAGAACGTAGTCTAAAGATGCTTTTGAATAGTCTTCAACATTTGGAGCAGTGCTTGTCCCAGAGTTCCCTCTTTAAGGTTTCATATTTCTTTTTGGAAAGGCTGTTCTCCTTGAGCAAGCCATAGTTTAAGTCTCAAGATTCCTGGCTGCATATATATGGAGCTATTTTTTGTTCTTTACAAACTTAGAAGAACGTAGTGTCAAGATGCTTTTGAATAGTCTTCAACATTTGCAGCAGCAACAACAACAATAATAATAATAATAATAATAGTAATAATTTATTGAATTTGTATGCCGCCCCTCTCCGTAGACTCGGGGCCGCTAACAACAATGATAAAACAACATGTAACAATCCAATAATACCCTTATTATAAAACCAAACCTACACACAAACATACCATGCATAACTTGTAATGGCCTAGGGGGAAGGAATATCTCAACTCCCCCATGCCTGGTGGTATAAGTGAGTCTTGAGTAGTTTACGAAAGACAGGGAGGGTGGGGGCAGTTCTAATCTCCGGGGGGAGTTGGTTCCAGAGGGCCGGGGCCGCTACAGAGAAGGCTCTTCCCCTGGGGCCGGCCAAACGAGATTGTTTAGTCGACGGGACCCGGAGAAGGCCAACTCTGTGGGACCTTATCGGTCGCTGGGATTCGTGCGGTAGCAGGCGGTTCCGGAGATAATCTGGCCCGGTGCCATGAAGGGCTTTATAGGTCATAACCAACACTTTGAATTGTGACCGGAAACTGATCAGCAACCAATGCAGACTGCGGAGTGTTGATGTGACATGGGCTTATCCATCACAGTTGTTTTCCTCTTCTCCAAATTGGAAAAACACAATCCATGGAAACAGGGTTTCTAGGTCTACCTATCACAAGAGTTATTTGCTTTGTAGGGAGT
Source organism: Erythrolamprus reginae (assembly GCF_031021105.1). Classification (NCBI taxonomy): domain Eukaryota; kingdom Metazoa; phylum Chordata; class Lepidosauria; order Squamata; family Dipsadidae; genus Erythrolamprus; species Erythrolamprus reginae. Next base: position 11,175,464 of record NC_091955.1, on the reverse strand, counting down.
TTTGTTTGTTGTCATTATTTGATTGATAAAAGGCTCTGCTGGAGAGTGTATTTCTATTGTAGCACAGCAATGGGCCACCAATGCTTTGTTGGCATTGATCAGGGTGCTTGTGTACCAGGATGTTTTCACACAGCCGTTCCCATTTGTGGCTTGGCTTTACATACTTTATATGTTAAATATACTGTACACTGCTCAAAAAAAAAATAAAGGGAACACTTAAACAACAGAATATAACTCCAAGTAAATCAAAGTTCTGTGAAATGAAACTGTCCACTTAGGAAGCAACGCTGATTGACATTCAATTTCACATGCTGTTGTGCACATTCAACTTTGTACAGAACAAAGTATTCAAGGAGAATATTTCATTCATTCAGATCTAGGATGTGTTATTTGAGTGTTCCCTTTATTTTTTTTTTGAGCAGTAGATAGATAGATAGATAGATAGATAGATAGATAGATAGATAGATAGATAGATAGATAGATATTCTTTGTATGAAACTGAAGATGTTAAAAATATAGGTTGAAGTCCCAGAAATATACAGCTAATTTCATGCATGTTAAAAAGCTATTTGGAATTTCCTCAATCTGAGTATCGTATTGGCAGTTCTGTGTTAGTAAAAACTTCAGAAGAGAAGGATTTAGGGGTAGTGATTTCTAACAGTCTCAAAATGGGTGAACAGTGCAGTCAGGCGGTAGGGAAAGCAAGTAGGATGCTTGGCTGCATAGCTAGAGGTATAACAAGCAGGAAGAGGGAGATTGTGATCCCCTTATATAGAGCGCTGGTGAGACCACATTTGGAGTGCTGTGTTCAGTTCTGGAGACCCCACCTACAAAAAGATATTGACAAAATTGAACGGGTCCAAAGACGGGCTACAAGAATGGTGGAAGGTCTTAAGCATAAAACGTATCAGGAAAGACTTCATGAACTCAATCTGTATAGTCTGGAGGACAGAAGGAAAAGGGGGGACGTGATCGAAACATTTAAATATGTTAAAGGGTTAAATAAGGTTCAGGAGGGAAGTGTTTTTAATAGGAAAGTGAACACAAGAACAAGGGGACACAATCTGAAGTTAGTTGGGGGAAAGATCAAAAGCAACATGAGAAAATATTATTTTACTGAAAGAGTAGTAGATCCTTGGAACAAACTTCCAGCAGACGTGGTTGGTAAATCCACAGTAACTGAATTTAAACATGCCTGGGATAAACATATATCCATTGTAAGATAAAATACAGGAAATAGTATAAGGGCAGACTAGATGGACCATGAGGTCTTTTTCTGCCGTCAGTCTTCTATGTTTCCATGTTTCCATTCCTTCTACAGCAGCAGTACCCATTAACCTCAAATAAACTGCATGTTTTTTAAAAAAAGTTTCCATTAGCAGTTTTTAATGGCGTACTGCAAAACAAGACTAATCAGTAATATCCTAAGCTTGGACAATTCTAAGATTATGTCTGGAGTAAGCTCTCTGAAGCCCTTGTGTGAATTACAAATGACTTTGCTTCTTTAAAAAGGTAACCTGCATTGAACAGGTACCCCCACTGATGATTGGGGGGGGGGTGTCAAATTTAAATCCTTAATGAGTTTTCATTTGATACAAATCCATTTATCTTGCTGTGCAATACTAACCTTACACTAAATGGGTGCAGTGTTTCTCAACCTGGAGAACTTTTCAGATGTGTGGATTTCAACTCCCAAAATTCTACTATCAGTTTAACAAACCGCTGTTTGTAGAGCTGTCTGAATTGATACTTTCTGGTTCACATTACCCCACTAAAACTTGAATAAAAGGACATTTTAGAATAAACTAGGTAAGCAGTGCCCTGTTAACTCATCATGTCCGACATACAGTAGTCATTGACATACAATCGCAATTGACCCCAAAATTTCTGTCGTGAAGTGAGGCATTTGTTAAGCGAATTTTGGGCCACGTTATGACCTTTCTTGCCTCAGTTGTTAAGTGAATCACTGCAGTTGATAAGATAGTAATCCAGCTGTAAAGTGAATCTGGCGTCCCCCTTGACTGCTTATCAAAAGATCATAAATTACTATTGTACACTGTTTTATTGTCTCTGCTAGCCGCCCCGAGTCTCCGGAGAGGGGTGGCATACAAATCCAATAAATAAATAAATAAAAAATCAACACATGACCCCTGGGACACAGCAACTGTCATGAATGTTGGCTTGTCTTGGTTAGCTAAGCTATGAAACCTTCGACAATACCGAACAGAGAATTTTACAGAGCGTGGATGTGTGATAAAGCCAAGACACAGACTTAGTTAAATAAGTATTATTTACATATAAACAAAATATAAACAATCCAGAATAAGCACGAAGCAAAATACAGAATAATACGCACTGAGCAATTACAAGATTAGCACAAAGCAAAACACAATATAGATAAAAGCACAAAGCTTATACAAGCACGAAGCTTAAACACAACATAGATAAAGCATGAAGCTAATACAAGCACAAAGCTAATACCACTCCCCCGTCTCAGACAAAAGTAAAGTAAAAAGGAAGTGACCGAGCAGAATAATGAGCTTTTATAGCTTCAATGAGGAAGTGAGGAAACAGCCTTGAAGATATTAACTCTTCAAGTACATGTTAACTCTTTGAGTGACAGTACAGTTTTACAGTAGCAACTGTAACATTTAAAGTGACAGTACAAGTTTGGTACAGTTTATAATATGCAGTTTACAATGGCAATCCCTAACACACATGTACTCCTGTACTAACAACATGCCAGTTGCCAAGCATCTGAACTTCGATCACGTGATCCTGGGTGAAGAGTTGCAAAGGATTCAAAGAATAGGCAAAGTTCATTGCGGGAGTGAAAAAAGGCAAACTTTATTTCACACAGCCCTCTTTTTATAATTCACTGTTCTTTATGCCCTAATTCAGCTAATACACATGCGCATGATGCTGTAATTTATAAACATACCAATATGTCATAGATAACGATACAGGTGTAGTGATAGAATCTTAGAGAGTTTGTAGGAAAACCTTGACAGCTAGGTAAAGGAATGTGTTTTGATGGTACCAGCTAGCACGCCCATTCCTTTTGATGATATCATTCAGCACTGTCCATTCCTGAGAGCATGAACTTTCCCTCAACTTCCCAGGCCTACAAATCCAGGCCTACCTGCAAAGCCTGAGCAAAAGGTCATGCTAGCCTAATAATGTGAGCTAAGCACCCATGTGCGGCTTCAGCCATACTTGGGCATGCCCAACCATATGGCTTTGACCTACACAAGGAATAATACACCTGGGGATGCTGCAATGGTCATAAGTGTGAAAAACAGTGATAACAACTTTTTTCAGTGCCGTTGTAACTCTGCTCACTAAATGAACTGTTGTAAATTGAGGACTTCCTACATTTCCCTGTTTAAATTGTTGTGGTTAGCTTTGGCCCTGCTCCTGCCCCAAGGACTGTGGGTGTGGGGGAGACATCCACATGCTGCAGGCCTGTTTTGCCCCCGGTGGAATCTGCTGATGGAGGCTCTTCTGACCAAGAAGACATGAGTGACAGGGAGGAGGAGAGTGTGGCAGACAACTCAAAAGGAGATCAATTATCTAGCTCCTCCTTGGATTCAGAACAAGAGTTAATGATACAGCCATGCATGTGGCGAGCGATGCATAGGCAGCAACAACTGAGAGATTATTATCAAAGAAAATGAGGCCACCTGTGTTTGGGTGGGGCTGTGGTCATTAGTGAGGCTGCTATAAATAGCAGCCTGTGCGTTTCACCATTGTGGAGGATTATCAGAGGTTGTGTTTCGTGACTGCTTTACTGACTTTGACTTTTTGTGTGCTGATTTTCCCCCGCTTTGAAACTAAACCAGAGCAAAGTGTGTTTCACTTTGTGAAAGAAGAAGGACTGTGAATTGCCTCACAGCTGCAAGCTAAGTATCACAGAACTGATAAGGGACTTGTACAAATTACCAGTTTGTTTGGAGACCAGTGCTCTTTGCTATACCAAAAGAGGGCTTGGTTTAAGTGAATTTTCATTATGGTTTAGGTTTATTGGATTTATATGCCGCCCCTCTCCGCAAACTCGGGGCGGCTCACAACAATAATAAAAAACAGTACAGTACACAATACCAAATCCAATGCCCACCCATCCAGATTCCAATTGAAATTAATAATCTCATAAAAAACAGTATATATAAAAAAAAATTATAAAGAACATTGTTTTGAATTTTCAAACGTGTGTATGTCTGAAATTTGTACCTGTGAATTTTTGGGAGGAGTCTACCAGAGAGCCCGACAGAACGTAAATAGAGAAACAGAATGGCCAAGGTAGGTGAAAAAAAAATCGTCAAACAGGCAACCCGGAAGTTCATGAAAACACAACTTCTAGTTTGCCATTGTGCTGTTTTTTCCACTCCAGAGGGATCAGGGAAGCTTACGGAAGTTCCCGAGTGCAAAAAACAGCACAACGGGCAAACTGGAAGTTCGGAAAACGCATTTCCGATTTGCCCATTGTGCTGTATTTTGTTCTCCGGGGCTTCAGGAAGCTTCCCTGAATCCTCCACAAAAAACCAGCACAAGGTCGCAAATTACTCAAGACCCAACTTTGTGGCTAGGCATGGGGGAGTTAGGATATTCCTTCCCCTAGGCCAGAGGTCTCCAAACCTGGCAACTTTAAGACTTGTGGACTTCAACTCCCAGAATTCTCCAGCCAGCATTTTTAAATTACTTTGGGTAGCTATGCTGGCTGGAGAATTCTGGGAGTTGAAGTCCACAAATTGTAAAGTTGCCAAGTTTGGAGACCCCTGCCCTAGGCCATTACAAGTTATGTATGGTATGTTTGTGTGTATGTTTGGTTTTTATAATAAGGGTTTTTAGTTGTTTTATTAAATTGGATTGTTACATGTTGTCTTTTGTCATTGTTGTTAGCCGCCCCGAGTCTGCCGAGGGGGGCGGCATACAAATCCAATGAATGAATGAATGAATGAATGAATGAATGAATGAATGAATGAATGAATGAATGAATGAATGAATAAATAAATAAGTCAAAATGGCAGCTGCACCCATGCCATCAAAACAGGTGCTTGTCAAGGTTTGTCCAAGAAGATGGTAGACTTCTTATTTAGTAGTGGGCTACTTACTTACTTACTACTAAGTAAGTAAGTAAGTAAGTAAGTAAGTAAGTAAGTAAGTAAGTAAGTAATCAAACAAACAAACAAACAAACAAACAAACAAACAAACCGGAAGTGTGTTTTTCCAAACTTCCTGTTTGTCCGTTGGGTGATTTTTCGCCTCCGGGGCTTCAGGGAAGTTTCCCTGAAATGTCTGGAGGGCGAAACGGCCTTTCTCAAGGCTGAAAACCAGCAGGCCAGTGTACACACACACGCTGGAGCTGAAACATGGCAAACTCTCGTGTGCCCTCCGATATGGCTCCGTGTGCCACCTGTAGCATGCATGCCATAGGTTCACCATCCCGGCCCTAGGATGCACTGTTTCTTCTAGTGAACGGTCATGGCAATAAGAGTTTTAGCAGTATAGAAATTATCAGGGCCCACAGCTCTTGCATTACGTTGAAACTCTGGGTAGCTGTGCCTTAATCTAAATCAGACTTGGGGAAGCCATGCTCCTCCAGATGTTATTAATATGCAATGCCCAGCAGGGTGTGAAAAATGTTCTCTTTGAACTCTTTCAAGCATAAAGCTTCTTTAAACTACAAAAGTCCCAATTTCAAATGCTAAACTGATTATCTGAGTGCGAAACAGATTGTTCTGATTATTTTAGAAATGATTTGAAGCAGCCATGCACGCTTAATACACCCTGGTTAATATTAGAAAGTGTCAGAATACTCAAAACTGCCCATTTTATACAAGAAACAGGGAATTTGGTTATACTTTCCTGCTTGAAGTTGGTTCAAAACCAATATGGTTTACACTTGATTAGCAACAAACATCTGTCAATGTTCTTTTGCTGTTTCAGTTCTTGGAAATTGAAACTCAGAAAAAAAGCTGCAAGACTTGATTTCTCATTATTCCCAGATATACTTCAAAATGACTCGTACCTGCCAATAAACCTGAATCCAAACTAAAGATACATTTTGTATGCATGTATTATTGTTTCTGAAGTTCCTTCAAGCCCCTAAAGGGAGATATATATATATATATATATATATATATATATATATATATATATATATATATATATATATATATATACACACACACACACACACACACACACACACACACAGTGATCCCTCGATTTTCACGATCTCGATCTTCGCGAAACGCTATATCGCGATTTTTCAAAAAATATTAATTAAAAATATTTTCCCACCCGATGACGTCACTCTCTTCCTTTCTCATCTTTCTTTCTCTCTCTCTTTATCTTGCTTCTTCCTCTCTCACACTCTCTTCCTCCCTCTCTCATCTCTTTCTTTCCTTCTCTCTTTCTCTATCTCTCCCCCTCTTGCTCTCGAGCGGTGCGTGGGCGGCGGGGAAGACCCAGGGAAGGTTCCTTCGGCCGGCCAGCAGCTGATCTGCTCAGCAGCGCCGCAGCAGCGAGGAGCCGAAGATCCGGGTTTCCCCTTTGCGTGGGCGGCGGGGAAACCCGGATCTTCGGCTCCTCACTGCTGCGGCGCTGCCGAGCAGATCAGCAGCTGGGCGGCCGAAGGAACCTTCCCTGGGTCTTCCCCACCGCCCACGCAAAGGGGAAACCCCGATCTTCGGCTCCTCGCTGCTGCGGCGCTGCCAAGCAGATCAGCGGCTGGGCGGTGGAAGGAACCTTCCCTGGGTCTTCCCAGGTGCGGAAGTAAAAACACCATCTGCGCATGTGCGACCATGGAAAAAAGGGGCGCGCATGCGCAGATGGTGTTTTTACTTCCGCACCACTATATCGCGAAAAATCGATTATCGCGAGGGGTCTTGGAACGGAACCCTCGCGATAATCGAGGGATCACTGTAGTACTGTATATAGTATAGTATATATATATGACGGTCTTGGTATATTCGGGTTTCTTCCCGCGTAGGATTTGGAAATTTCTGGCAACGTTTCGACGAGGTCCCACTCGTCATCTTCAGGCTGGTGTTTCTGTCCTTGTTATGAAGATGACGAGTGGGACCTCGTCGAAACGTCGCCAGAAATTTCCAAATCCTACACAGGAAGAAACCCGAATATACCAAGACCGTCATACCTGTACCTGTGGAAATCTACTAAAACAAATAAATATATATATACTATATATACAAATAAACCATTAACTAATCAGCATACTTCAGCTACATCAATGACCCCAGATGTTACCCCACTGACTCACCAGGAAGTTTCTACACAGCAGGCAATTGCTGAGCCATCAAACTACACCCAGCCACCAGTATTTATAGAAGGAATGCAGCTCAGGTCTCGCTGTGTTCGCCTTAGAACAAGGACAGAAATACCAGCCTGAAGATGATGAGTGGGACAATGAATAATACTGTCTGGAAAGAACTGAAGAAGCTTCTTGCATGAGAAGCGAAATGTCTAAGGAAAAACAAAGGAAGTCCAGTTGCTTTTTTGAAAAAGCATCTTTGAAAAAACCATGATTTCGATAACAGGATCTTCATAGACAATACTCTGGAAATATTTATCTGCATTCATTGTACAGATAATTTTAAAGATCAATATTCAATTGAAGCCAGAACTTTTAAAAATGATTAATGGATAAACAGCTAGGGGGAAAAAAGCCATGGACAGTTATTTAAATCTTAAAAAAAAAAATCTAAATTTATTGTATTCATAGAGATGGAAAGATTTGACATGACAGAAGAACAGTTGGTGAAGGTGAAGTTGAGACCAATTTTGCAGACATGGATAATTTAAATTCTTTGATTAGAGAAAAGACATTTACATTCATTACTGACTAGAAGCCTCTTAATGGATATTTTGTATAAAAATGAAAAAAAGGCAGTTTTCATTATTAGACAATTATGGAAAGGAGAGTAATATGATGTAACTTTAGAGAGATTAAAATTATTTGTACTTGGGTCTGTAAAGAGTATCGCAGTATAAAGAAGCCATTTTATAGTGTTTTTTTCTCTTTTTTCTACTTTTCTTTAACTTTTTTCTTTTCTTGAACTATTCCCTTTTTAAAAAATATTTTTAACTTTCCCTTCCTTTCTGTCTGTAATATTAGTTTGTGTAACCTTTTTGTTTAACACTTTTAATCAATAGTTATAGTGAAAAAAATGTCTTCACATTTAGATAATGATGTGGGTATTTTTCTTTGGCTAACTTACCAAATTCACATTTCATCATGAATGATTTCATCCCGTTGTTACTTTTACAGAGGTCTGTGTTTTCTTTTATTGTACATCATCAATACAAATGTTTATTTTCATATATTTCATAAATGTTTATTTTCTTCTGACTCATTCTGAACAGCACTACATTTATCTCCTTTAAATGTAATCAGAAATCCCTTTTCTGCTAAATACCTCACTGACAAAAAATTCTAAATATGGAATATTGCCCAGTGTATTTTGAATGCCCCAGTTTTCATTACTGCATTTAAAATTACCATGTCCATTTTATTTTAGCTTTAATATTGCTAATCACGTGATATTGAACATCATGCAATCGGAAGACATAACAAAGGCTAAATTTCCCCTTTCCCCTTATCAAACAGAGTTGGTGTAACCCCACCAAGTTCCCAAAGGTGGTGTAGATAAGTGATTTCTAATACTATTTATTTATTTATTTATTTATTGGATTTGTATGCCGCCCCTCTCCGGAGACTCGGGGCGGCTAACAGCAATAATAAGATGGCGTATAACAATAATCCAATACTAAAAACAATTAAAACCCATTATAATAAAAAACCAAACATACATACAGACATACCATGCATGGAATTGTAAAGGCCTAGGGGGAAAGGGTATCTCAATTCCCCCATGCCTGGCGGCAGAGGTGGGTTTTAAGTAGCTTACGAAAGGCAAGGAGGGTGGGGGCAATTCTAATCTCTGGGGGGGAGTTGGTTCCAGAGGGCCGGGCCCCCCACAGAGAAGGCTCTTCCCCTGGGTCTCGCCAACCAACATTGTTTAGTTGACAGGGCCCGGAGAAGACCCACTCTGTGAGACCTAACTGGTCGCTGGGATTCGTGCAGCAGAAGGTGGTCCCTGAGATAATCTGGTCTGGTGCCATGAAGGGCTTTATAGGTCATAACCAACACTTTGAATTGTGACCGGAAACTGATCGGCAACCAATGCAGACTGCTGAGTGTTGGTGTAACATGGGCATACCTAGGGAAGCCCATGATTGCTCTCGCACGATCTGAAGTTTCCGAACACTTTTCAAAGGTAGCCACATGTATAGAGCGTTACAGAAGTCGAGCCTCAAGGTGATGAGGGCATGAGTGACTGTGAGCAGTGACTCCCGTTCCAAATAGGGCCGCAACTGGTGCACCAGGCAAACCTGGGCAAACGCCCCCCTCGCCACAGCTGAAAGATGTTTCTCTAATGTGAGCTACTCCATAGATACAAGGAAAACTACCTCAAGAGATCAATTTTACTAGTTGCATGTGCCTTTTTGAGGTAGTCAGTTTTAAGGACAGGCAGAAGCTGCTTGTGGTGAACAGCCTGTGATAGCCATTTAAAAATCCATGGATGTCACCTGAAGACCAATGTTGACATTCTTAAGAATTTCAATTTCCATAATTGCAACAGCATTTTGACTTACATACCGCTTCACAGTGCTTTTACAGCTCTCTCTAAGTGGTTTACAGAGTCAACCTATTGCCCCCAACAATCCGGGTCTCAATTTACCCATCTCGGAAGGATGGGAGGCTGAGTCAACCTTGACCTGATGAGATTTGAACTTCCAAATTGCAGTCAGCCGGCAATCAGCAGAAGTAGCCTGCAGTACTGCACTCTAACCACTGCGCCACCGTAGCTCTTGGGACATCCAGATTACCTTGTGGGTTCATGGCCTCTGTGTTAAGCATGGGGTTATGGCAGTAATAGCAATAGAATAGCATTATTTAGACTTATATACCGCTTCACAGTGCTTTTACATCCCTCTCTAAGCGGTTTACAGAATCAGCCTATTGCCCCCAACAATCTGAGTCCTCATTTTACCCACCTTGGAAGGATGGAAGGCTGAGTCAACGGTTGAGTCGGTGGTGAGATCTGAACTGCTGAACTACAGCGAATGGTTAGCTGAAGTAGTCTGCAGTGTTGCACTCTAACCACTGCGCCACCCCAGTCCCAATACAGTTAAAAGCTGAGGTGGTGCAGTGGATCTACTATTAGATTTGTTTCGCTATAATATTGTTTTTTATTATTGTTGTGAGCCGCCCCGAGTCTTCGGAGAGGGGCAGCATACAGATCTAACATAAATAAATAAATAAAAAATAAATATACCATGCATCTGAATTTTGATCCACGTGAACATGGAGATGTTGCAGGGGTCATAAATATGAAAAACGGTCATAAGTCACTTTTTTTTCAGAGCCATTGTGACTTTGAAATGGTCACGAAACACATTGTTGTAAATAGAAGACAGTTGTACACCCAGGCTCTGCATTTGTATTGGCATTTGGTCTTTATTTTGGAGCAGATGAGATGCAATATGAATGTGGAGGACATCCTTTGCCTAGCCAGAGCACTTTGTTATTGAGATGCTCATAACATATTCCAGACCCTCTGTATGGGAGGTTGGATCCATAGCTTCTCAGAGTGGAGGGAAGGCTTCTAACAATGTATGGCAGTAGTGAGATCCAAATTTTTAAATGACTGGTTCTGTGGGCATGGCTAAGTGGGTCTGCTGTGGCTTGGTGGGCATGGCGGGGGAAGGATATTGCCAAATCCCCATTCCCTCCCCACTCAGGGGGGCAGCTAGAGGTGGCATTTACCAACTACTCAAAATTTCACGAACTACTCTGTTGTGGTTAGCTCTGGCCCAGCTCCTGCCCCAAGGACTGTGGATGTGGGGGAGACATCCACATGCTGCAGGCCTGTTTTGCCCCCGGTGGAATCTGCTGATGAAGGCTCCTCTGACCAAGAAGACATGAGTGACAGGGAGGAGGAGAGTGGGGCAGACAGCTCAGAAGGAGATCAATTATCTAGCTCCTCCTTGGATTCAGAACAAGAGTTAATGACACAGCCACGCATGCAGAGAGCGATGCATAGGCAACAACAACTGAGAGATTATTATCAAAGAAAATGAGGCCACCTGTGGTTGGGTGGGGCTGTGGTCATTAGTGAGGCTGCTATAAATAGCAGCCTGTGGGTTTGGCCATTGTGGAGGATTATCTGATCATTGTGTTTCGTGACTGCTTTACTGACTTTGACCTTTTGGATGCTGATTTCCCCCCGCTTTGAAACTAAACCAGAGCAAAGTGTGTTTCACTTTGTGAAAGAAGAAGGACTGTGAATTGCCTCACAGCTGCAAGCTAAGTATCACAGAACTGATAAGGGACTTGTACAAATTACCAGTTTGTTTGGAGACGAGTGCTCTTTGCTATACCAAAAGAGGGCTTAGTTTAAGGGAATTTTCATTATAAAGAACATTGTTTTGAATTTTCAAACGTGTGTGTGTCTGAAATTTGTACCTGTGAATTTTTGGGAGGAGTCTACCAGAGAGCCCGACAGAACATACTCAAAATTTCTGCTACTGGTTCTCCAGAACCTGTCAGAACCTGCTGGGTTTCACCCCTGACGGATGGCCTTTCGTCTCCAAAGAAGTGACTCATTGGAGTTAAGTGCCTACTGGGAAAATATATTTTAAAAGAATGAAGTAGCTTTATTTTGAGCCAAAGATTGAGCGTTTAGTCACATTTTTACAAGGTGGAGCTGATGTAATTGTTTGCATGTACCATAAACTTGCTGTACAGCAGCTTTTTTTCCCCAGAGAACCTGTCCCCAAATAGTAATGTGATCTTTTAAGTTAAGTTACTGCTATCAAATTGTGTAAAGAATCCAGGTCTTAATTTTAATCAGCCTTAATGAAAACCTTGAAGGTCAGTGACATTGGTTATTTTTTCACCAAATCTTCTGATTTGCTTTTGTCTCAAAAGGAGAAAAAGAGAAAACAATGGAAACATTCCAAAATCCCCCTTCCTGGTTTATCCTTTTATTTATCTTAAGCCAGGGTGGCTCATTGAGTGCCATTCAGAAAGTGAGATGATATCCTCATTATTTCCTTGTCAGGCTGGTCTTTCTGGTTTGCTGTGTCACCAGGATCAAATCAAAGCGACTGCGAGGGACTAATCATACTAGCATTTCACCGCCTTGAACAAACAACAATTTTGGCTGCCACTTTCCAGCATGACTTAAAAATGTGGCTTTTGAAAAAAAGACAGGGCTTTTAAACATTATTTTGACCGTAATAATTTTCACATTTCTCTTACAAAATTTGAAGAATCTGGTGCAATTTAGTATTTGTTTGTTTGTTTGTTTGTTTGTTTATTTATTTAATAAAAGACAAAACAAAACAGAAATAAACATACAAACGTACTTACAAAAATAAAACAAGCACAAAGTGAATCAACTTAATATGTTACAATTCTGTCTGATTCTTTCTTTTCCTTAAATGTTAAATTCAATTCTTTTTTCTTTTCTATCCAACTATATAGTTTTCCCCAAACTGTGTAATAGTCTTTATTTTGTTTATTCAGTAATTCATATATTAATTTGCTTAATTGGGCACAATCTAGCATTTTCCTAATCACCCTTTCTTTGGCGCAGTTTGGTTTTTACTTTATGTACAAATACATAGAGCAGCTTAGCAGACCATAATAAGCTTGGAACACCTGGATGGAAGGTGCCTCGCCCAATGTTTCTCACCCTTGACAACTTTAAGGTAGGTGGACTTTTAACTCCTGAATCCTGACAGGGAATTCTGGGAGTTGAAGTTCACCCAAGTTGAGACTCCAAAATAAAGTTGAGAAATACTGGGGGTGGACAAAAGAATGGAAACACCTTGCAGCTCTTCCGTGGAATCCAGATTTGTGAAGCTCCCTTCTAGCAGTTTTTGTGGAAACTGGGTTCTGTACGTGTCCATTGAGCTCTGCAGTGATTTTAGGAGCTGCAGTCTTGCGATCCGCTCTAACAATTCTCTTTAGAGTCCGACGGTCTCTCTCAGACAACTTCGACTTTCGACCAGACCTGTGCTTGGCTGAGGACGTTTTTCCTTCTCTTTCAAAAGCAGTCATGACTTTTGAGACATGACCTCTTGAAACGCCAAACATTCAGGCACTTCCTGTTACACTAGCGCCTGCCATTCGAGCATCAACAATTTGGCCTCTTTGAAAGTCTGAGAGGTCTGCCATTTCTAGAAGGTTATAACCAATTTCCTTAAATTTCTGTAAAAAAAAAAGGTAGTTTAAAATAACAAATAACAGATAACAAATAACTCCCAGGAGAGTCCTAGAGAGGCACCACGGAGGCTTCTCCCCGCCTTTTCCAGTCCTTTTTCCTTCCAGGAGATTCCTAGAGAGGCCCCCACAGAGGCTTTTCCCCACCTTTTCCGGCCCTTTTTCCTCCCAGGAGATGTCTAGAGAGGCCCCACAGAGGCTTCTCCCTGCCTTTTCCGGCCCTTTTTCCTAGAGTTTCCTAGAGAGGCCCCACAGAGGCTTCTCCCCACCTTTTCTGGCCCTGTTTCCTCCCAGGAGATTCCTAGAGAGGCCCCACGGAGGCTTCCCTCTGCCTTTTCCGATTACAGTTTTGGAGGCTCGGGTTTGAAGTGGAAAATGGTTCTCGAGAAGAGGCAAAAAAATCTTGAACACCTGGTTCTTATCTAGAAAAGTTTGTAAGTAAAGGCGTTGGTACTGTACTCAAAATTTCCACTACTGGTTTTCCAGAACCTGTCAGAACCTTCTGGATTTCACCCTTGATTTTAACCTGCCCTTTACAGTACTGTTATTCATTGAAGACCGGGCCATTTGAGTTAATTGTCACATGGGGAGCAAGTCTTCAATTTGTGACAATCCGTTTTTTGTCCGGGTTGTTTATAGACGGACTGGTTCACCCAGATATCTGGAACATCCTCACAGTATCATCATTGTACTTGCACATTTTAATTTGGAGGCATTCAGCTCCCCTCCTCCCCCCTCCCTCTCCCCCTTCCTCCCCACTTATTTGGAGGTAGAGGGAATAAATCTTACAAGGAAGTTTCAGGGGCATTTCAGATTCAAGTTCGAAGCAGCTGATAAGGCAGCACTATAATTGGAGACATAAACAGCCAAGCAAAGGAAGTAGCCTGATATAATTGGGTGTTCCTGCTCTGTCCCACTTAAGCACATCAATAATATTATGACTTTTATGCTCGGTTTACATAGATGAGAAGAATTTGAAAAGCCGCTCAAACCCCAGTCATGCCTTGACAGGAAATAATGAACGGATATGGCAGCTAAGAATGCAGAGATTTCCTGCTCATCCATATAAACGGTATTTTAATCGGAACTGAAGTCTGAATCCATTCTGGTGTCCTTGATCTTGGAGATCACTCCTAAGTTCCTAACATACCCACCTCTGTGAGCAGAATTAAAATAGTTGCTTTGCATGAATGAGCTATGGTTATCAGGTTAAATTGCCTTTGTACCTGCTTGCAGGGATTGAATTAATTTACAGTGGTACCTCTACCTACCTATGCCTCTACTTACGAACTTTTCTAGATAAGAACCGGGTGTTCAAGATTTTTTGCCTCTTCTCAAGAAACATTTTGCACTTACAAACCCGAGCCTCCGAAACTGTAACCAGAAAAGGCAGGGAGAAACCTTTGTGGGGCCTCTCTAGGAATCTCCTGGGAGGAAACAGGGCCGGAAAAGGCGGGGAGAAGCCTCCATGGGGCCTCTCTAGGAATCTCCTGCGAGGAAACAGGGCCGGAAAAGGCGGGGAGAAGCCTCCGTAGGGCCTCTCTAGGAATCTCCTGGGAGGAAACGGGTCTGGAAAATGTGGGAAGAAGCCTCTGTGGGGCCTCTCTAGTAATCTCCTGGGAGGAAACAGGGCTAGAAAAGGCGGGGAGAAGTGTCCGTGGGGCCCCTCTAGGAACCTCCTGGGAGGAAACAGGGCCAGAAAAGGCAGGGAGAAGCGTCCGTGGGGCCTCTCTAGGAATCTCCTGGGAAGGAAACAGGGCCGGAAAAGGTGGGGAGAAGCCTCCGTGGGGCCTCTCTAGGAATCTCCTGCGAGGAAACAGGGCCGGAAAAGGCGGGGAGAAGCCTCTGTGGGGCCCCTCTAGGAATCTCCTGGGAGAAAACGGGTCTGGAAAATGTGGGGAGAAGCCTCTGTGGGGCCTCTCTAGTAATCTCCTGGGAGGAAACAGGGCTAGAAAAGGCGGGGAGAAGTGTCCGTGGGGCCTCTCTAGGAACCTCCTGGGAGGAAACAGGGCCAAAAAAGGCAGGGAGAAGCGTCCGTGGTGCCTCTCTAGGAATCTCCTGGGAGGAAACAGGGCCGGAAAAGGTGGGGAGAAGCCTCTGTGGGGCCTCTCTAGGAATCTCCTGGGAGGAAACAGGGGCGGAAAAGGCGGGGAGAAGCCTCTGTGGGGCCTCTCTAGGAATCTTCTGGGAGGAAACAGGGCCTCCACCCTCCTTGTGGTTTCCACAATCGCACGCTTTTACATTGATTCCTATGGGAAAAATTGCTGCTTCTTACAAACTTTTCTACTTAACAACCCGGTCACAGAACAAATTAAGTTCATAAGTAGAGGTACCACTGTATTTATTTTTTTCGAGATGCCCATCTCAAGCAAATGACCCTGGGTTAGGGTTGGGTATTGTAGTCAACTCTTTGACAGGAGTAGATTTTCAGAATACAGGGTTGTCCTTGATTTACGACCACAGTTGAGCCCAAAGTTTTGTCGTTAAGTGAGGCATTTGTTAGGGGAGCTTTGCCCCGTTTTCCGACCTTTCTTTCTGACCTTTCTTGCTGAGTGGATCACTGCAATTGATAAGCTAGTAACACGGTTGTTAAGCGAATCGGGCTTTCTTGTTGATTTTGCTTGTCAGAAGGTTGCACAAGGTGATCGCATGACCTGTCCAATCACCACGAGGCCTGATCGGTCCTCTCTTGTTTTTTAGTCTTTTGGAACAAGTGCCCAATAGTGTAGAATCGAGCTTTAATGGAATGTGTATGATGTATTATTATTATTATTATTATTATTATTATTATTATTATTATTATTATTTATTGGATTTGTATGCCGCCCCTCTCCGCAGACTCGGGGTGGCTAACAACAATGGTAAAACAACATGAACAATCCAATTAATAAAACCAACTAAAAAACCCTTATAATAAGAAACCAAACATACACACAAACATACCAAGCATAACTTGTAATAGCCTAGGGGGAAAGGATAACTTAACTCCCCCATGCCTGGCGACGAAAGTGGGTCTTAAGTAATTTGTGAAAGACAAGGAGGATGGGGGCTGTTCTAATCTCTGGGGGGAGTTGGTTCCAGAGGGCCGGGGCCACCACAGAGAAGGCTCTTCCCCTGGGGCCCGCCAAACGACATTGTTTGGTCGACGGGACCCGGAGAAGGCCAACTCTGTGGGGCCTTATCGGCCGCTGGGATTCGTGCGGTAGAAGGCGGTTCCGGATGTATTCTGACCCAATGCCATGTAGGGCTTTAAAGGTCATTACCAACACTTTGAATTGTGACCGGAAAACGATCGGCAGCCAGTGCAGGCCGCGGAGTGTTGCAGAAATGTGGGTGAATCTAGGAAGCCCCACGATGGCTCTCGCGGCCGCATTCTGCACGATCTGAAGTTTCCGAACAAGTATGCGCTTGAGAATGATATACATAACATGGAAGAAGACAGAGGTAGCTTCCCAGCCACGCTCTCAGCTGTTCTGGCTTTCGTTGCTTGTTTTGTGCTGCCCCGGGATGCTACTTATTCAACATTTTTTGCAACGATTTTTGTTCATTGGGAGTTGTTCTGGTTAGCTCTGGCCCAGCTCCTGCCCCAAGGACTGTGGATGTGGGGGGGACATCCACATGCTACAGGCCTGTTTTGCCCCCGGTGGAATCTGATGACGAAGGCTCCTCTGACCAAGAAGACATGAGTGACAGGGAGGAGGAGCATGTGGCAGACAGCTCAGAAGGAGATCAATTATCTAGCTCCTCCTTGGATTCAGAACAAGAGTTAATGATACAGCCACGCATGCGGAGAGTGATGCATAGGCAGCAACAACTGAGAGATTATTATCAAAGAAAATGAGGCCACCTGTGGTTGGGTGGGGCTGTGGCAATTAGTGAGGCTGCTATAAATAGCAGCCTGTGGGTTTGGCGATTGTGGAGGATTATCTGATCCTTGTGTTTCATGACTGCTTTACTGACTTTGACCTTTTGTGTGCTGATTTCCCCCCGCTTTGAAACTAAACCTGAGCAAAGTGTGTTTCCCTTTGTGAAAGAAGAAGGACTGTGAATTGCCTCACAGCTGCAAGCTAAGTATCTCAGAACTGATAAGGGACTTGTACAAATTACCAGTTTGTTTGGAGACGAGTGCTCTTTGCTATACCAAAAGAGGGCTTGGTTTAAGTGAATTTTCATTATAAAG
Organism: Erythrolamprus reginae; assembly: GCF_031021105.1. Lineage (NCBI taxonomy): Eukaryota > Metazoa > Chordata > Lepidosauria > Squamata > Dipsadidae > Erythrolamprus > Erythrolamprus reginae. The sequence continues at coordinate 11,157,969 of NC_091955.1, read as the reverse complement.
AACATTGTTTTGAATCTTCAAACGTGTGTGTGTCTGAAATTTGTACCTGTGAATTTTTGGGAGGAGTCTACCAGAGAGCCCGACAGAACAGGAGTGACTTATTTTTTCCTCCCTAGCTGCTTCGAGGTTTTGCTTTTTTGGGTAGGAAAACAGCTATATATTTTCACATAGTCAGACAAGTCTGACAACTTGGTGTCAGCAGAGATGGGTGGAAAACATGATTGAGCAGTCTTTGGCAATCTGGCGTCTTGCTTTTTGTCTGGAAGTGTTATGGCCAGGTGATTGCTCAGCAGACGTTAGACACGCCAGCTTTGCTTCTCAGCTGACTGTATAACACTGGTAAAACAGAGGTCTTGAAACTTGGCAACTTTAAGACTTGTTGTGGACCATAGCTGGCTGGAGAATTCTGGGAGTCGAAGTCCACGAGTCTTAAACTTGTCAAGGTTGAAGACGTCTGCTGTAAAAGGTATTATTCAGAGTATAAGACACACTCCCCCCCTCAAAGGAGACTGAATATACAGTGTTCCCTCACTTTTCACGGGGGATGTGTTCCGATACCGCCAGCGAAAGTTGAATTTCCGCGAAGTAGAGATGCGGAAGTAAATACACTATTTTTGGCTATGAACAGTATCCCAAGCCTTCCCTTAACACTTTAAACCCTTAAATTGCAATTTCCCATTCCCTTAGCAACCATTTAGATTATTACTCACCATGTTTATTTATTAAAGTTTATTAAAAAAAATATTTATTAAAGGCAGACGAAAGTTTGGCGATGACATATGACATCATCGGGTGGGAAAAACCATGGTATAGGGAAAAAACCCCGCAAAGTATTTTTTAATTAATATTTTTGAAAAACCGTGGTACAGTGTTCCCTCAATTTTCGCGGGTTCGAACTTCGCGGAAAGTCTATACCACCGTTTTTCAAAAATATTAATTAAAAAATACTTTGCGGGTTTTTTCCCTATACCACGGTTTTTCCCACCCGATGACGTCATATGTCATCGCCAAACTTTCGTCTGCCTTTAATAATTTTTTTTTTTAATAAACTTTAATAAATAAACATGATGAGTAATAATCTAAATGGTTGCTAAGGGAATGGGAAATTGCAATTTAGGGGTTTGAAGTGTTACGGGAAGGCTTGTGATACTGTTCATAGCCAAAAATAGTGTATTTACTTCCGCATCTCTACTTCGCGGAAATTCAACTTTTGCGGGGTGTCTCGGAACGCATCCCCCGCGAAAAGCGAGGGAACACTGTATAGACTTTCCTCGAAGTTCGAACCCGCGAAAATCGAGGGAACTCTTGCCTCACGATCAGGAGGCTGTTGGTTTGATCCTAGGTAGAGGCAGATATTTCTCTCTCTCGGCACACTGGTGGGGTGGCACAGTGGTTAGAGTGCAGCACTGCAGGCTACTTCACCTAACTGCTAGCTGTAGTTCAGCAGTTCAAATCTTATCACCAGCTCAAGGTTGACTCAGCCTTCCATCCTTCCGAGGTGGGTCAAATGAGGACTGAGATTGTTAGGTGCAATATGCTGACTCCGTAAAACTGCTTAGAGAGGGCTGTAAAAGCACTGTGAAATGGTATACAGTGTTCCCTTGATTTTCGCGGGTTTGAACTTCGTGAATAGCCTATAACACGGGTTTTCAAAAAATATTAATTAAAAAATACTTCACGGTTTTTTTCCTATACCACGGTTTTTCCCACCCAATGACGTCATATGTCATCGCCAAACTAATAATTTTTGCAAATAAATAACAAAAAAAAATATTGTTAATAAATAATTATGTTTATAAATATCAGGGTCATTAAATGTCTTATTCAATGGTGAGTACTAGTAATAATGGTGAGTAAAAGGTTGTTAAGGGAAATGGTAATTTAGGGGTTTAAAGTGTTAAGGGACGGCTTGTGATACTGTCCATAGCCAAAAATGGTGTATTTACTTCCGCATCTCTACTTCGCGGAAATTCAACTTTCGCGGGCGGTCTCGGAACGCATCCCCCGCGAAAATCGAGGGAACACTGTATAAGTCTAAGTGCCATTGCTGTTGCTACACTGAGAATATATCTGCTGAAAAAAACCTGCTCTGGTGACAGGAAAGGCATTCGAGTCTTCGGAGAGGGGCGGCATACAAATTTTAATAATAATAATAATAATAATAATAATAATAATAATAATAACAACAACAACAATAATTATCTATCTATCTATCTATCTATCTATCTATCTATCTATCTATCTATCTATCTATCTATCTATTCATTTTTATGCCGCCCTTCTCCTTAAACTCAGGCGGCTTGCAACATGTTAGCAATAGCACCTCTTAACAGAGCCAGCCTATTGCCCCCACAATCCGGGTCCTCATTTTATCCACCTTGGAAGGATGGAAGGCTGAGTCAGCCTTGAGCCGGTGATGAGATTTGAACCGCTGACCTTCAGATCTACAATCAGCAGTACAGCACTCTACCTGCCGCGCCACCCCGGCTCATTATTATTATTATTGTTGTTGTTGTTGTTGTTATTGTTGTTGTTGTTATTGTTGTTATTATCCAGCCAGTAAACACTCAGTTCCATTCAGTTGCCCAGACTCCACCCTGCAAGGGATTACGGGGTCATTAAAAGAGGATTGATTCACTTAACAGCAGTGGCAATTGAAGTCATAAAATGGGACAAAACTCACTTAACAAGTTTCTCACTTAGCAACATAAATTCTGGGCTCATTTGTGGTCGTACCTGTACAATAGTCATGTTATTTATTGCTAGTTGTCTCTATATAAAAAGAGTTATGAATGGTCCCAGGCTTCTTGGAACCAATGTAGCTCACCTACCGTGTTTCCCCGAAAGTAAGACAGTGTCTTACTTTCTTTTTACCCCCAAAAGCCCCACTACGTCTTACTTTCGGGGTATGTCTTACATTGGAAAAAAATTGAAAGGGTCGCGTTCCCGAAGGCATCTCCCCAGAGTCCAGAAGGGCAGCCGCGGGACAGGAGCCTCGTGAGCCCTTTTCCAAGTTCAACCTCAGGGCTCCAAGCGGCGTGCATGTGTGGAGCCGCAGATGCGTGTCAGGGAAGTGTGTGTCTGGAGGGGAGGAGCCGCTCTGCGCAGTTGGGCAGCCCCACCTGCCTGCCGGAAAGGAGGCGGGCGAAGGAGGGCGCAGCTCTGGCCGCTCGCCTCGGAGCCGGTCGGCCTCACTGGCCGCTTGCAGCCGAGCCTCGGCAGGACTTGGTTGCTGGGACGAGCGCCTTCGCTGCAAGCCGCCGCCCGCTCGGCTCACTTCGGACCAGCGCCGTCCTTCGCTTTGCCAAGCCGGGGAAGAGGCGGTGGCGGCGAGGCAAAGGCGAGGGGCGCGCGGGGAGCTTGGAAGCGACGTCATCGGGCTCCCCCCCACGGCAATACCCCCATGTTTCCCCAAAAGTAAGACATATGTCTTACTTTCGGGGTACGGCTTATATTAGCCGACCCCCCTGAAACTCCCGATACGTCTTACAATCGGGGAAACAGGGTATGTGTTTTCAGAAGGCTTTTTACAGATCAGTTAGGTTTAGAACATGGTCTCCTGGGGCTCCTATCCATTACATAGCTTTCCAGAACATTGAAATAGGATCTTTTTTCGAGCGTTGATGAATTTGGGGGTAATGCCTTGATTTTTAGCCAGAATGATGAACTTGGGAAAAAAAATATTTCACCCTAATACTGTTTCAGTTGAATATCAGAAATAAATAAATAGGCACAGAACTGTAAAGAGGAAATTAAAGCAGTGTGTTAATAGGAATAAAATCTGATGTGGTTTGAATGGATTTTTTTTCCCTTCGGGGGCTTTTATATCTTCAATATGCTGCATAAATAAACATTGCTATATCGATTTTATTCAAGCTTCTGGTACAAATATGCCAGAAACTCTTGGAGCATCTGTCTTCCTTAGCTCCCCTCCAAAACCTGCATTGCTAAAATAGCTGCTTTGGGAGAGTACTTTCCCCCTCCCCATAAATATTTATTTATTTATTTATTTATTATTTGGATTTGTATGCCGCCCCTCTCCAAAGACTCGGGGCGGCTCACAACAAGTGAAAAACAATCCAATACATAATCCAATTAATTAAAATATTTAAAGATTTAAAAAACCCCATATACTAACATACACACACACAAGCATACCATGTATAAATTCAACGTGCCCAGGGGGAGATGTTTAGTTTCCCCATGCCTGACGGCAAAGGTGGGTTTTGAGGAGTTTACGGAAGGCAGGAAGAGTAGGGGCAGTTCTGATCTCCGGGGGGAGTTGGTTCCAGAGAGTCGGTGCCGCCACAGAGAAGGCTCTCCCCCTGGGGCCCGCCAACCGACATTGTTTAGTTGACGGGACCCGGAGGAGGCCCACTCTATGGGACCTAATCGGTCGCTGGGATTCGTGCGGCAGGAGGCGGTCTCGGAGATATTCTGGTCCGATGCCATGAAGGGCTTTAAAGGTCATAACCAACACTTTGAATTGTGACCGGAAACTGATCGGCAGCCAGTGCAGACTGCGGAGTGATGGTGAAACATGGGCATACCTGGGTAAGCCCATGACTGCTCTCGCAGCTGCATTCTGCACGATCTGAAGTTTCCGAACACTTTTCAAAGGTAGCGCCATGTAGAGAGCATTACAGTAGTCGAACCTCGAGGTGATGATGAAAGTAGAGGTGGGAGAACATAATCGTTCCGTTTCTGGCTTTAAACACCTCCAGAAACTTTGGAAAAATATCCTGGAATTGTGACACCAAAACTGAAGCCATTTTGGTTCTATTTTATTTATTGATTGATTGATTGGATTTGTATGCCACCCCTCTCCGTGAACTCGGGGCGGCTAACAACAGTGGTAAAAACAACATGTGACAATCCAATACTAAAAAACAGCTAAAAACCCTTGTTATAAAACCAATCATACATACAAACATACCATGCATAAATTGTAGAAGCCTAGGGGGAAAGAATATCTCAGTTCCCCCATGCCTGACGGCAGAGGTGGGTTTTAAGGAGCTTATGAAAGGCAAGGAGGGTGGGGGTTATTCTAATCTCTGGGGGGAGTTGGTTCCAGAGGGCTGGGGCCGCCACAGAGAAGGCTCTTCCCCTGGGTCCTGCCAAACGGCATTGTTTAGTTGATGGGACCCGGAGAAGGCCCACTCTGTGGGACCTAACTGGTCGCTGGGATTCGTGCGGCAGAAGGTGGTCCCGGAAATAATCTGGTCCGGTGCCTAAAAGTTATTGTGAGCTGTTTTTCACATTTTGGTCCTAGTGACGATTGGTTTAGAATGAGTCTGGGAACCTAAAACCTCTTGCTTTCATTTTCACCCTTGACCACCTCCTTATTTAAAATAATACTAATAATTAACATTCAAAAACCCTGACCTTCCATATACCATATTTTTCAAGTATAAGCAACATCTTTCTACCCCAAAAAAGAGGCTGAAAATTTGAGTGCATCCAGTCCTAACAAGGTGCTAACTCTCTTCCCAGCGCTTCTTAGCTTGCAGGCTTGTTTTCATTGCTACTCCCTTGGAAAAAGGCTTTTTTTTTTAGCCTTAAGGTGTTGCTAACTATCTTCCTGGCTTAAGACAGTGCTTCCTCCCCTAGCAAGAAGTAAACATTTTGTGTGCCCCCAGCTCTCTGATCTGGCCCCCAGTGGAGTTTTAGTGTTAATATTTATTATTTTACTTATTACAGTGGTACCTCTGCCTACAAACGCCTCTACTTATGAATAACTTTTCTAGATAAGAACCTGGTGTTCAAGATTTTTTTGTCTCTTCTCAAGAACCATTTTCCACTTACAAACGCGAGACTCCGAAACTGTAACCGGAAAAGGCAGGGAGAAGCCTCCGTGGGGCCTCTCTAGGGATCTTCTGGGAGGAAATGGGGCTGGAAAAGGCGGGGAGAAGCCTCCGTGGGGCCTATCTTGGAATCTCCTGAGAGGAAACAGGGCCTCCACCCTCCCTGTGGTTTCCCCAATCGCATGCATTATTTATTGTTGTTGTTGTTGTTGTTGTTATTATTATTATTATTATTAATTGGATTTGTATGCCGCCACTCTCCGTAGACTTATTTGCTTTTACATTGATTCCTATGGGGAAAATGGCTTCTTCTTACAAACTTTTCTACTTAAGAACCTGGTCACGGAACGAATTAAGTTCGTAAGTAGAGGTACCACTGTAAGTGGAAATGAAGAATGCATTAAAGTTATCACTGCCTTGCCCTTAATCCATAAAACAAGCTTTTTTCTTCTTGGCTAAAGTTCAGCTCTTATCTGGATCACCCTAGCAATGTTTTAAGTCAACATATCTCAACCTTGGCAGCTTGGAAGGCGTAGAACCCGAACTCCTAGAATTCTGAAATTGTAATCCACACATCTTGAAAGTTGCCAAGGTTGAGAAACACTGTTTTCAGTGACTTTACCATGTAGGCAGATAATATTTGGACATTTTGTTTTGTTTCCCCCCCCCCCTTCCTTTCCCATCCCTTGTTTCTTAGCGATGTCCTTAATTCGCCTCTGGTTTCTTTTCTATCCTTTCTAGGTCTTCTTAGCGGGCAGATGTCCCCTACCAACATTAAGCTAGAAAAACTTGATTCTCAGCAAGTACTACAGCTGTGTCTCCGGTACCAGGACCACCTCCACCAGTGCGCAGAAGCTGTGGCCTTTGACCAGAACGCGTTAGTCAAACGGATTAAAGAGGTGCGGCCATGTTGGATTTGGAGAAGGGGGGTGTGGGTCTCCAGTAGTTACAGCTATGAAGTCCCGAACGATACGAGGAAGTGAAATCTTGTGCGAAGATGCTCATGCACGAGAGAGATTTCCCCAATTTTAGGCATTTTTTTGCTTCCTGTGCATGCATCTCCCTTCCTCCTTTCCCTCCTTCCTTCCTTCCTTCCCTCCCTCCCTCTTCTTTCCCTTCTCTTCCTTCACCGTCTCATATTCCTTCCTTCCCTCCCTCCCTCTCTCCTTTCTTCTCTCCCTCTTCTTTCCCTTCTCTTCCTTCACCTTCTCACATTCCTTCCTTCCCTCCCTCTCTCCTTTCTTCTCTCCCTCTTCTTTCCCTTCTCTTCCTTCACCTTCTCACTTTCCTTCCCTCCCTCTTCTTTCCCTTCTCTTCCTTCACCTTCTCATATTCCCCCCTCCCTCCCTTCCTCCCTCTCTCCTTTCTTCTCTCCCTCTTCTTTCCCTTCTCTTCCTTCACCTTCTCATATTCCTCCCTCCTTCCCTCTCTCCTTCCTTCCCTCTCTCCTTCCTTCCTTCCTTCCCTCCCTCCCGCCCTCCCGCCCTCCCTCCCTCCCTCCCTTCCTTCCTCGTACTTTTGCTAAATATTCTTCCATTTGGTGCCTGCGAGCCAAGTTGTACTGACCTGTCTCTCTTTATAGGGAGGGGGGGAGAAATAAATCCTCCACCAGCTCAGTGGGTAAACGTGATTAATGTAAATAAACAAAAAGTCCAAGCCTACAAAAATAAACATGAAATGCAGTTTATACAAACTTTCTAAGTTTGAAACACAAGTAATTCACGACAGGTTCACTCATATAAACTGAGCTAGATTTCTAAAGTCGGCAAGAAGGTGCATTGTATGAGTGTTTGTGGGGTGGGGGGGTGGGAGAACACTAAGACGGGAACGGAGACAGTTCTTGATAAATTGCGTACTTGGGGAGCAAAACAAGGATTAGTCATCCTGATGTGCTGGAATAAACCCAGCATTGGCTTTAATGATAAATGATCACTATATATAACAGCTTTCCAGCTGTGTCTGCATCTAGGATTTCTGGGGATGACTCATGTGCTGTTATTATCGGAAGCCGAGGAGCTGGAAAATTATAGGCTTATAATACTAGGGTATAGAAAATATATAATGTCTCTCTATACTCTATCCAATTTTCTCTTGGAAAATTGCTTCCTATTTTTTTCTCAGAACCCACCTCTCCCAGAGTTCATGAAGAGCAATGTATCGGGCTAGAGCAATGCTTCTCAAATAGTGGCACGCCCCCTGGGTGGGGGCACAGACTAAGGCCGGGGGGGGGCACGTGCCCCCAAGGGAACATGTTTTCTTTTGCCGCGAGGAGTAGGGTTTTTTTGTACCAAACAATAGCACAACAGCACAGAGCAGGAGATATGAAGTGTAGATAACAAACCCTTAAGAGACACCATGGAAAAATATTTAACAGGGATGAAAAGAAAGGAGGAGAGGGACGGAGATGATGAGACAAATGTAAATCTCCTGAAAACTAAGACGAAGAAGTATGACGAAAAGTATGTAGCGCTTGGCTTCACTGTGACTATGGTGGGAGATGAGGAAAGACCGGTATGTTTGCTGTATCTAAAAATGTTGGCAGAGGACAACATGAAGCCAAATAAATTAGGGTGTCACTTAAACACATTACACCCCATGATAAGCTGCTTGGGTTTTTCCAGCAAAAACGTGTTGAATATTGCAAACAATCGACCTGGCGGAGAGTTGAGGGCACGCATAATGTTTACTCCTCTTCCTAGGGGGGGTGTAACAGAAAATAATTGAGAAGCACTGGGCTAGAGTAAGAGGGGAGGTTTATCTTTTTGGACGATAATTGAACTTCCAGAGACCACATGTGACCACATGCCCTCATCACCTTGAGGCTCGACTACTGTAATGCTCTCTACATGGGGCTACCTTTGAAAAATGTTCGGAAACTTCAGATCGTGCAGAATGCAGCTGTGAGAGCAATCATGGGCTTCCCTAGGTATGCCCATGTTTCACCAACACTCCGTAGTCTACATTGGTTGCCGATCAGTTTCTGGTCACAATTCAAAGTGTTGGTTATGACCTATAAAGCCCTTCATGGCATCGGACCAGAATACCTCCGGGACCGCCTTCTGCCGCATGAATCCCAGCGACAAGTTAGGTCCCACAGAGTTGGCCTTCTCCAGGTCCTGTCAACTAAACAATGTTATCTGGCAGGGCCCAGGGGAAGAGCCTTCTCTGTGGCGGCCCCAACCCTCTGGAACCAGCTCCCCCCAGAGATTAGGATTGCCCCCACCCTCCTTGCCTTTCGTAAACTTCTTAAGACCCACCTCTGCCATCAGGCATGGGGGAATTGAGACATATTCCCCAGGCCTATATAATTTGTGTATGGTATGTTGTGTGTGTGTTTTTTAATTATGGGTTTTTTAGTTTTTTAAATATTAGATTTGTATTTTACATTGTGTTCATTATTGCTGTGAGCAGCCCCGAGTCTATGGAGCGGGGCGGCATACAAATTTAATAAATAAGTAAGTAAGTAAGTAAGTAAGTAAATATATATATATATATAGGCTCGTGTTTCGCCTTTCCCAGGCTCCAAAGGCTTCCCTGGAGCCTGGGGAGGGTAAAAACATCCTCCCCCATCCCCCCCGGAGGCTCCCTGGAAGCCAAAAACGCCCTCCCAGAGCATCTGTGCGAGCCAAAAATCAGCTGGATGGTAAGCACATGCATGTTGGAGCTGAGCTAGGGCAACGGCTCATGTGCCAGCAGATATGGTTCCATGTACCACCTGTGGCACCCATGCTATAAGTTCACCATCACTGCTTTATAGAGTTGCTAAATTGGGTAGTACTACTAGATACTAGAAATAACTATATATATGTGCATATAAAGAACACTACTGAAGCTGAATACAAAAAGATATTGACAAAATTGAATGGGTCCAAAGACGGGCTACAAGAATGGTGAAAGGTCTTAAGCATAAAACGTATCAGGAAAGACTTCATGAACTCAATCTGTATAGTCTGGAGGACAGAAGGAAAAGGGGGGACACGATCGAAACATTTAAATATGTTAAAGGGTTAAATAAGGTCCAGGAGGGAAGTGTTTTTAATAGGAAAGTGAACACAAGAACAAGGGGACACAATCTGAAGTTACGGTAGTTGGGGGAAAGATCAAAAGCAACATGAGAAAATATTATTTTACTGAAAGAGTAGTAGATCCTTGGAACAAACTTCCAGCAGACGTGGTAGATAAATCCACAGTAACTGAATTTAAACATGCCTGGGATAAACATAGATCCATCCTAAGATAAAATACAGGAAATAGTATAAGGGCAGACTAGATGGACCATGAGGTCTTTTTCTGCCGTCAGACTTCTATGTTTCTATGTTTTATATGTTGTTTGTTTTTCTTGTTTTTCATTCTTTCTTTCTTTTTGTATGTTTTGTTTGTTTAATTTTTCTCTTTTCTTTCTATTTTTATATGTAGAAACTTAATAAAGATTTTTTTAAAAAAGAAATGTGATCTAGTGGACTTTGCACACGAGACAGATGGTTTTGTTGGCAATCATAAGTCCTCTGCTCATTGGAGGCTGGTTGATGGTTCAGGAGAGCAAGGTATGACTTCATAAGGTTTGGTGGTGAGATTGTTTGCTGACTGCCACAATTTTAAACAGTAGAAGCAGGATTCGGGTCTGCTGTGAGTTTGTTATAAATGTCAAACAACTGAACCTCTGGATGGGATTTGTATTTTTGAAAGGGCTTTAAGATAAACGAGAGATGATAGATCATTAGCTTTCTCTGTTTCCAGCTCTTCTGGGAGAATCCGTTTGGGAAGACTAATACAGATTGGATCAGATTGTATATACACTGCTCAAAAAAAATAAAGGGAACACTTAAAAAACAGAATATACAGTGATCCCTCTATTATCACGAGGGTTCCGTTCCAAGACCCCTCGCGATAATCGATTTTTCGCGATGTAGGGTTGCGGAAGTAAAAACACCATCTGCGCATGCGCACCCTTTTTTTCTATGGCCGCGCATGCGTAGATGGTGGAGTTTGCGTTCCCCGCCGCCCACGCAAAGGGGAAACCCCGATTCGGCTCCTTGCTGCTGCTGCGCTACCGAGCAGATCAGCTGCTGGGCGGCCGAAGGAACCTTCCCTGGGTCTTCCGCCTCTTGCTGGCGGGCGGGCGAGCGGCGGGCATCAGCGAGGAGCCGGGGTTTCCCCTTTGCGTGGGCGGCCGGGAAGACCCAGGTTGGGGGTTCGGGGGGGTGCTGGGAAGCCCCCCAGGCCGGCTGCAACCTTTTAAAACAGCCGCGCCGCTTCCCAGCTGAGTCCCGAAGCCAAACGCGGAAGTGGTTTTTTTTTTAATTAATATTTTTTTTAAAATCGCAATATAGCGTTTCGCGAAGATCGAGATCGCGAAACTCGAGGGATCACTGTAACTCCAAGTCGATCAAACTTTTGTGAAATCAAACTGTCCACTTAGGAAGCAACACTGATTGACAGTCAATTCTAATCTCTGGGGGGAATTGGTTCCAAAGAGCCGGGGCCACCACAGAGAAGGTTCTTCCCCTGGGTCCCGCCAAACGACACTGTTTCGTTGACGGGACCCGGAGAAGGCCCACTCTGTGGGACCTGACTGGTCGCTGGGATTCGTGCAGCAGAATTATGGGTGTGGGCACTCGGGCATGTGCGATAGCATGCGAGCAAACTCTTTCGGCACCCGAGGGGAAAAAGCTTCGCCATCCCTGCCTTAAACCATGAAATGACTTAGTCAAACCTTAGTCCAAATAGCCAAGCGCTATTTCTGTTGTTGTTTATTTTTGCAGATGGACCATTCGGTAGAAGCCCTGTACACTTTAATGCAGGAGCGTCAGAAAAGGTACGCGAAGTATGCCGAGCAGATCCAGAAGGTCAACGAGATGTCCGCCATCCTCCGCCGCGTTCAGATGGGCATTGACCTAACTGTCCCACTGATGGAGAGGCTGAACGGCTTGCTGCCCGAGAACGAGCGGCTGGAACCTTTTTGTATGAAGCCGGACAGGGAGCTCAAGTTATAGCTTCCGTCCGGCTGTCTACTCTCAGGCTTGACTGCAGGACCTTGCTTTGAAGCTCCAGGCTCTGGGTGAGTAGAAGACCCTCCAAGGACGGATAGAGAGTGCAGCTGCTTAGGAGGGCATGAATTTGGCTACTTTCACAGGTTTTGACCGCTTGCTTACCACTATTGTCACCAAGCAGAGTGGGTTTTTTTTAAAAATCAAGCTGAGATCTCTGTCTTTCCTTCCATCTAACTGTGATTTTTAACTTTTTATTACTTGGACACCGTTTGACCTTCAGGGACAAGTTGGTGTCCAAGGTGGGTGCTTTAAAACCATTGTTGAGGGCACAGGGTCAGTATCTACAGCATCTGGGGCAAAACTCTTCGATCTCCCTGTGCTTTGCAAATGTTAGCTTCCCCAGCCTTCTCTGGCCTTTTAAGCAACAATTGCCAGTGGTGGCCAAATGGACTTTCAGGAGTCTTTGTTCATCGACTGCCATCATATTGAGTAATTCCTAATAAAGGTCTATTTTAAAAACTCCCACTGGTTTCCCGTATGACATTCTTTTTCCTTTTTTTCATTGGGTTGAAGAGTCTAATTACCGTATTTTTCAGAGTATAAGACAGACCTCAGTTTTGGGGGAGGAAAATAAGGGGAAAAAATCTGCTTACCAGGTATTTATCTGCCCCCAGGCTTCTCCCTGCCTTTTCCAGCCCTGTTTCCTCCCAGGAGATTCCTAGAGAGGCCCCACGGAGGCTTCACCCTGCCTTTTCCGGCCCTGTTTCCTCCCAGGAGATTCCTAGAGAGGCCCCACAGAGGCTTCTCCCCTCATTTTCCAGCCATTTCCCCACAGGAGATTCCTAGAGAGGCCCCACAGAGGCTTCACCCCGCCTTTTTCGGCCCTGTTTCTTCCCAGGAGATTCCTAGAGAGGCCCCACAGAGGCTTCTCTCTGCCTTTTCCGGTTACGGTTTTGGAGGCTTGCGTTTGTAAGTGGAAAATGGTTCATGAACACCCGGTTCTTATCTGGAAAAGTTCGTAAGTAGAGGTGTTTGTAGGTAGAGGTACCACTGTTTTTAAAATTGACATGTTTTAGTCATACCTTAGTGCAGGGGTCTCCAACCTTGGCAACTTGAAGACTTCTGGACTTCAACTCCCAGAATTCCTCAGGGAATTAATTTGAGATCTTAAATACAGACTAGGGAACATAGGAACGTATTTAAGTAATTTCTTGAAAATTCTGCAGAAGATGCTCTGGGTACAAGAGGTATTTTCCTTTGTTGATAATACACGATTTTCATCATTTGTCTTATTTTTTTGGCTTGAATTTCCTTCTCTGAACGGTGTGTGATCATTACTTGACATATTTATTAATAAACATGCAAAATATAGATAACCTGATACCGCATCTGCCTCCTTTCTTCTGGGTGGTCTCTGCTTTCGTGCTGCAAGAGAACGGCTTTGCCGAGACGGTCCAGGGCTTGGCAGTCTTTTAGCCTTGTTTCCCATTACCGCACACCACCACCACCCGACTTTTCACTCATAAACTAGTGTTTCCTTAGTGAACTGGACCCTGAGTTGCTGTGTCCTGTCTAGAGATGCTAAGAGGTATTTCCACAGTTGGGTAAGCACAGATTATTTACCCACGAAATCATTCTGAACAAATGATGACTTATGTGATTTGTAATAAATGTGGAGAGCAGTGGTAGAAACATAGAAACATAGAAGACTGACAGCAGAAAAAGACCTCATGGTCCATCTAGTCTGCCCTTATACTATTTCCTGTATTTTATCTTAGGATGGATATATGTTTATCCCAGGCATGTTTTAATTTAATTACTGTGGATTTACCAACCATGTCTGCTGGAAGTTTGTTCCAAGGATCTACTACTCTTTCAGTGAAATAATATTTCCTCACGTTGCTTTTGATCTTTCCCCCAACTAACTTCAGATTGTGTCCCCTTGTTCCCCTTGGTACCATAGCAGATGGATCTGTTTATGGTTGTACATTACTTAGAAGTAAGGGGTGGCATACAAATCCAATAAATAAATAAAATAAATAAATAAATAAAATATGGAGATAATCCAGACCAAATATTTGAATGTGGAAGTAGTGGAAATGCTTAAAGAGTTTTGTGCTGTAATAAAATATGGATGTGAATTACTTTACCCTCATCACCTCGAGGTTCGATTACTGCAACGCTCTCTACATGGGGCAACCTTTGAAAAGTGTTCGGAAACTTCAGATCGTGCAGAATTTCATTTATTTCATTTCATTTATTGGATTTATATGCCGCCCCTCTCCGAAAACTCGGGGCGGCATATAAATGAATACGGCCGCGAGAGCTATCATGGCGATTCCTAGATTCGCCCACTTTTCTACAACACTCCGTGGCCTGCACTGGCTGCTGATCGGTTTCCGGTCACAATTCAAAGTGTTGGTAATGAGATAAAATTTTTTTTTACAGTTTTTACATCAATAGTAAAAAAATGGATGCTTAAAAACAGGGGAGAAAAAAATGAGAGCTGCTGCTGATGCAATTCTTCGACAGTATTCTCGTCCCCACTGTGTATCTGATTTATTGTTTTATTTTGTTATTGTGTTTAAATTCTGCCCTATGGTATTCTCTGTTCCTCTGTAAATGTGTCCCAGGCCCTCCTGCTGCATGGATTTTTGAAGGAACAAAAGCAGAATTATCTCCTCTCCGAGAACAAACACCACAAGAGAAACTTTGCACTAGGGTGTTTCGTCTTTTGTGTGTTTGTGTGTGTGTGTATGTAGAACAGCAGAGAACCACTGACAGTTATTTCTTATTTCTTCTACATTTTGAGTGGCACATTTTAAAGTTCAAGGTGCTAAATTATTATATTTTGCTATTATTATTATATTATTAAAAACACTCCCCTCCTGAACCTTATTTTGCAGCTTTACCCAAGTCGCTTTCGAACTGTGAAACGATGCAAAGCCAACCCCCCCCCCCAAAAAAAACAACAACACCAAGCCTAGTGGCCACAATTCATAGAAACATAGAAGTATAGAAGACTGATGGCAGAAAAAGACCTCATGGTCCATCTAGTCTGCCTTTATACTATTTCCTGTATTTTATCTTACAATGGATACATGTTTATCCCAGGCATGTTTAAATTCAGTTACTGTGGATTTACCAACCACGTCTGCTGGAAGTTTGTTCCAAGGATCTACTACTCTTTCAGTAAAATAATATTTTCTCACGTTGCTTTTGATCTTTCCCCCAACTAATTTCAGATTGTGTCCCCTTGTTCTTGTGTTCACTTTCCTATTAAAAACACTTCCCTCCTGAACCTTATTTAACCCTTTAACCTATTTAAATGTTTCGATCACGTCCCCCCTTTTCCTTCTGTCCTCCAGACTAGACAGATTGAGTTCAATTAAGTCTTTCCTGATACGTTTTATGCTTAAGACCTTCCACCATTCTTGTGTCCCGTCTTTGGACCCGTTCAATTTTGTCAATATCTTTTTGTAGGTGAGGTGTCCAGAACTGAACACAGTATTCCAACTGTGGTCTCACCAGCGCTCTATATAGTGGGATCACAATCTCCCTCTTCCTGCTTGTTATACCTCTAGCTATGCAGCCAAGCATCCTACTTGCTTTTCCTACCACCCAACCACACTGCTCACCCATTTTGAGACTGTCAGAAATCACTACCCCTAAATCCTTCTCTTCTGAAGTTTTTGCTAACACAGAACTGCCAATGCAATACTCAGATTCAATTCCCAGACACTCCACCTGGATGAATGAGAATTTTTCGTAAGACGTGTTTCTTGGGGAAAAATACGGCACCGAAGAGCACAAACTCTGTTTTTCAGTCACTTTTCAATCAAAACTTTAGCAGAAACAAACACCAAGTCCGCTTAACAAAGGCTGATTCGTAAAAGACATTAAGGATGTGAAACTTTTGTGTCACTGCTTCATTTGTTAAGGGGAATTTAGGAAAATAGTTGCATATTTATTTTTATTTTATTACTTTTTGCCTTAAGGTGGTGAGAACATGGAAGGCAAGAAAAAGAGCCGATTGTCTATATTGCAAAAATTAAATTTTTACCATTTAATCTCTCTGGAATACAGTCACGAGGCCCCTGCGGGTGCGAGTGCACACACAAAAGCCACAAACGCACGCACACACATGCACGCCACACGCAGTCAGTTTTGTTAATTTTGTCCATACCGTAGCCGAACAGTATTCTGAATTTTTCAGATTTACAGGGAATTGTTTTATAGAAAATTGGAAAAGGAGGAATGGGGGGAAAAACAAAACAAAAAAAACCCAAATCATCGACCAGAGTCAAGATACTTCAATAATCTCCATGCTGCCCGAAAAGCTAGATTGGCTTCCCATTTTCCCAAGTTCCTCTCGGGACCTGTTCTCTGACATGAGACTTTCCCCAAATTCCATCTGGCAACTCCTCCGCTTGAACTGCTTCTCGAAAGAGCTCTCCTCGTGCCAGCTGCGCCGCGAGTTGCCCCGCTCCCCGTGTTTTTCTCTCCTGCGCACCCCGTACGTTTGCTCGCACCCCGTGGGCAGCTGGCTGCAGCTGAAGGCCGAATAGGCGGCGCTCCTCCCGTAGATGGCGGAAGCGGAATAAATATGGGAGGGGTCGGCGGTGAAGTACCAGCCGCCGGTTAGGGAAGCCGCGGAGGTTTGCGGAGACAAGATGTCCGAATGCCAGCCTTTGAGACCCAGCCCAGCGGCAGACTTGGCCAGATGCTGCTGACTGGCCGAAAGGCCGAAGAGGAAGTTGGTTCTGTAATTATCTTCCATGCTTCCGCTTCGATGCAACGGGAACAGGGAGGACCTCTGCGCGGGGCAAGTCGTCCTCCCCAAATGCTGCCGCTTGCTCTGGCTCTCCGGCTGCCAGCTCTGGCGGGGCTTCTCCGGCAGCTTAACGTGTTCCTTATTGGGGCTGCCCTCGGGTGTCTGTTCCGAAACTTCCTGCACAGGAGAGAACTGGCATAATTTGCTGCCCGCTTCCAACGTGGACGAATGCTTGTAGAACTCCAGCGTGTCTTCTAAGGAAGGGTACCCGGCTCCGGGAGCGGTAAGGCAAGTGTTGCCGGCGGCGCAAGAGACCGATTTGATATCCAAGGAAAACGACCGCTTCAACCTGTTGCTGTCTTCAACTTTATCGGAGGAGGCGTTTAACCCAGTTCGGCTTGGCACCTCTGCAGGGGGTGGGAGAGCGGGAGCTGGCGGGCTCCCCAGATCCAAGGCTTTTGGCTCCACGTTCTCTGAGGTAGAAGAAGCACAGAGCTGGGAGGGCGCCCACAGGGCTCCAGCCCCTGCTCCGTGGTTGCTGCCGTTTTCCAAATGCAAAAGCTTGAGTTTGCTTACAAGTCCGCTCGTCCCTCCTCCCGGGTTCTTGATCTTCTTTTCAAAGTCCAGAAGTTGACCGAGAAAGTTGAAGTTGGGAGAAATGGTGGGCCTCTTCTCTTTCACAAACCTAAAATGGAATTTCAAAAGGAAAAAAAGGGGAAATCAGCCAACTGACGTTGAACTCAAGGCTCGAATAACACATATAAAATATTCGCTGAGGTCGGCTCGGCTGTAAAGCATTAATTTCCAAGGTAATGTAAGGTCACCCGTTGTGCAAAGTGCCACACACCCCTCTTGGCTGGGAGCAAAGTCACCTTTGACTGACCACATATGTTCTGCTCCCTTAAATAAAGATCTGGCAATTCCACGTAGGGCTCTCTGATCTGGTCACATGGCAATCCTTTTCTGAAATCACTCTTTTCTGAATCCTTTAGCACAGGGATAGGCAAAGATGGCTCTTCTGTGACTTGTGGACTTCAACTCCCAGAATTCCTGAAACAATCATGCTAGCTCAGGAATTCTGGGAGTTGAAGTCCACATGTCATAGAAGAGCCAACTTTGCCAACCCCTGATTTTGCATATACTAAGTTGATCATCTATCTACTATTATCTGTATCTATCCATCTTTCTCTATTGTCTATATCTCAATGAATCTATATTTATCTATATCTATTGTCTATTATTGTCTATCATCTATTCCTGCCTGCCTGTCTGTGTTTGTCTATTATCTAATTATATCTGTCTGTCTCTATACAGTATATAAATCTACGAAAACACACACACACACACACACACACACACACACACACACATATATATAACATGTTTTTTTGCTGAATTTGAAAATTAAGGGAGACTAGGATAGATCTATTTCGGCCTTATTTTGGCCTCATCATATATATAGTCTATTATCTATAGTCTGTCCTCTATATCTAAATATATCTATCATCTATTATCTGTCGATATCATCTATCGATCAGTCTAATTATATCTATCATCTATCTTCTTTCTATCTATTTATTCCTACCTTCCCACATACCTAAATCCATTCATCCTTTTCTATTGGTGTGTGCATTGGGAAATACCACATATTATTATAGCATGACATTATGATTTTACAAACTTTTTGTGCACTCCAGTGACCCAAGAAGGATGGGGAACTACTGCAAAAAAGGGAAACCCAGTCCCTGGATTCTAAAAATCGGGTCTGCCGTAAGTAGCCTCTAAGCCACTGGTTATCAGTCAAAGGCTACCCTGTTTTCCCCAAAATAAGACCTCCTCCTGATATAAAGCCCAATCAGGCTTTTGAGTACATGGCAATAAGGCCAAGCACTTATTTCAGAGTTCCAAAAAATGTAAGACAGGGTCTTATTTTCAGGGAAACGCGATACCTATTCAGGCACAATAAATAATAACAGTAAAGTAGATAAATCAGAGATGCGTTCCATTAGATCAGTGGTGCTCAACCTGGGGGTCGGGATCCCTTTGGGGGTTGAACGACCATTTCACAAGAGTCACCTAAGACCACGGGAAAAGACAAATTTAGGAACTAAAGCTCCTATTCTGGCACCTTGGAACATATTTTTACAATCCGACCAATCAGGCGTTTACAGTGGGCGTGTCCCTCTGACCTTTTTGCCAATCAGCTTCAAGCTCTGTTGGGAGAATTGGCGCTAGACTTATGGTTGGGGGTCACTACAACATGAGGAACTGTATTAAGGGCTCGTGGCATTAGAAAGGTTGAGAACCACTGATCTAGAGGTCCTTAGGAAAGGCAGAGATCCAAGATAATGCCACTCTTAATGAATGAGAAACGGGATCTGACCCCGCCTTGACCCCATGGAAACCATTTTTCCAACCATGATGCTGGAAATAGTCACCGTGTTTTTCAGACTATAAGAAGCACTCAAGTATAAAATGCACCTTTATTTTTGGGGAGGAAAATAAGAAAAAAGCTGATGGTGGGGGGGCAGATGGGCTCCCTGAATATCTTCAGAACTGCAGAAAAAACAATTGCTGCCAACCTGCCTTCCATTGAGGACCTGTATACTGCACAGGTCAAAAAGAGGGCGGAGAAAATATTTACTGACCCCTCACATCCTGGACACAAACTGTTTCAACTCCTACCCTCAAAACGTCGCTACAGAGCACTGCACACCAAGACAACTAGACACAAGAACAGTTTTTTTCCGAACGCCATCACTCTGCTAAACAAATAATTCCCTCAACACTGTCAGACTTTCTACTAAATCTGCACTTCTATTCTACTAGTTTTTCTCATCATTCCTATCACCCTTTTCCTCCCATGTTGACTGTATGACTGTAACTTGTTGCTTGTATCCTAAGATTTTTATTAATATTGCTTCTTCATTGCTTATTTGACCCCTATGACAATCATTAAGTGTTGCACCATATGATTCTTGACAAATGTATATTTTATTTTACGTACGCTGAGAGCATATGCACCAAGACAAATTCCTTGTGTGTCCAATCACACTTGGCCAATAAAAATTTTATTCTATTCTATTCAATCAGCTGTTCCCAGAGGTGAACTTTAGCAACAGGTACCTTGGCTGTGAGCTCTGTGCCTTGCTATTTCAGCCTGTGAAAACTACGTTGTAGCCCCATCCAGCCTCTCAAATAGAGGATTCAGAGGCTGGAAAAATAGTTTCTGAAATTGAGGTTTCATGGGCTTTTTTCAGCCTCTGAAACCTCCATTTGAAAGGCTGGGCGAGGCTACATTCGGTGTATGAGACACACTCAAATTTTCACCCTCTTTTAGAGTGGAGGAAAGGCGCATCTTATACAGTGATACCTTGTCTTACAAACTTAATTGGTTCCGGGACGAGGTTCTTAATGTTTCCCATAGGAATCAATGGAAAAGTGATTAATGTGTGCAAG
Organism: Erythrolamprus reginae; assembly: GCF_031021105.1. Lineage (NCBI taxonomy): Eukaryota > Metazoa > Chordata > Lepidosauria > Squamata > Dipsadidae > Erythrolamprus > Erythrolamprus reginae. Next base: position 11,137,942 of record NC_091955.1, on the reverse strand, counting down.
CCCAAAATTCACCCCTTTTGCCAGCCGAAGCGCCCATTTTTGCACTATTGGGATTCCCTTGAGGCCATGGGAAACCCCACCTCTGGACTTCTGTGTTTTGCGATGCTGCAGGGGAATCCCAGCAGGGGAATCCCAGCATCGCAAAAACACAGAAGTCCGGAGGTGGGGTTTCCCATGGAGGGGAGCCTCAGAGGAATCCCAGCAGCGCAAAAATGGGTGCTTCGCTGGCAACAGAAGTCCGGAGGCGGGGCATCCCAGCGGCGGTGGGTTTGTAAGGTGAAAATAGTTTGTAAGAAGAGGCAAAAAAATCTTAAACCCCAGGTTTGTATGTCGAAAAGTTTGTACGATGAGGCGTTTGTAAGATGAGGTATCACTGTACTCCCAAAAGTACGGTAAATCCCAACCTCCCCAGCTGAGTTTATTTATTTATTTATTTATTATTTAGATTTCTATGCCGCCCCTCTCCGAAGACTCGGGTTTCTTCAGGATGCAAAGAGCTCTTCCCTTTCCTTACCTGTAGGCCTCATCTAAGGACATGTCCATCCTTTTCATTATATAGGCAATGGCAATTGTGGCTGAGCGGGATATTCCGGCTAAACAGTGGACTAAGACACAACCGTTTGAAGCTTTGGCTTTTTCTGTGGCAAGGAAAAAGGAACAAAAAAAAAATCAATTTAATAATTTAATTATAATAATTTATTAGATTTGTATGCCGCCCCTCTCCGCAGACTCGGGGTGGCTCACAACAACAATAATAAAAAATATGACAATGTAACAAATCTAATTTTTTTTAAAAAAAAATCTTAAAAAACTGTCATTTAAAACCATACAACACAAGCATACCCTACATAAAACTATAGTCTGCAGAGAGGGGCGGCATACAAATCTAATAATAAATTATTATTATTATAAGCCTGGGGGAGATATCACAGTATTTATTTATTTATTTATTTATTTTATTTATTTATTTATTAAATTTGTATGCCGCCCCTCTCTGCAGACTCGGGGCGGCTCACAACAGTAACAGAAAACAATACATAATACAAATTCAATAATTAGAAAGCTAAAAACCCATAATTTAAAAAAAAAACATGCACACAACATACCATAAATAAACAGTATAGGCCTCGGGAAGATATTTCAGTTCCCCCATGCCTGACGGCAGAAGTGGGTTTTAAGGAGTTTGCGGAAAGCAAGGAGGGTGGGGGCAGTTCTAATCTCAGGGGGGAGCTGGTTCCAGAGGGTCGGGGCCGCCACAGAGAAGGCTTTTCCCCTGGGACCCGCCAAACGACATTGTTTAGTCGACGGGACCCGGAGAAGGCCAACTCTGTGGGACCTAATTGGTTCCCCCATGCCTGGCGATACAGGTGGGTCTTAAGCAATTTACGAAAGACAAGGAGGGTGGGAGCAGTTCTGATCTCTGGGGGGAGTTGATTCCAGAGGGCCGGGGCCGCCACACAGAAGGCTCTTCCCCTGGGGCCCACCAGACAACATTGTTTAGTCGACAGGACCCAGAGAAGGCAAACTCTATGGGACCTTATCGGCCGCTGGGATTCGTGTGGCAGAAGACAGTTCCGGAGGTATTCTGGTCCGATGCCATGTAGGGCTTTAAAGGTCATAACCAACACTTTGAATAGCGAACGGAAACTGATCGGCAGCCAGTGCAGGCCGCGGAGTGTTGACGAGACGTGGGCATATCTCAAAGGCCATGAGTTTGACACCCCCAGGTGTAGACAGAATCTCCTGTTTATCCATCTATTTGCAGAGTGTGGTACAAAACAAAAATCGAAGTGATTGATGCCCCTATGCTTGTTCTTCTGGAAGACTTCAACAAATTGGCTATTTAAACATCCCTGAGTTAAAATAGCCGAAATTGGAGAAGAAGGAATTTATCAAAAAGTAACTCAGCATTTATGGAAAGCAGACATAAATGGGCAACTCAGGTGTCACTCCACATTCCTGTGTACGCCAATCCTTAATAATTGTGACATGCTTCTCTGCTACTCCAGGAGCATCGGCAGGAGGGAGTTGGAAATTCAAGATGGCAGCTACAACTGCCCAATTCACACCCTTTAAAAAATGAATTGTGACTTTGGTTATGTTCTGCCGGCGTGTTTCAACCGCCCGTAATTACAGGGTAATTAGTCCAGGAAGACACACACCATACGATAAAAGGAAAACCCAAATGTTTTTATAAACAGAAAAGCAGAAAAAACTCCCTTTTTAAATGTCAAAGAGATTTTCTGGTACACACAAGGCACAGGTTAAATGCAGTCCAATTGCTCATCCAATAACTGGGAAATTGTGTCCAATTCTAAAGTCCAGAGAGTCCACACACAATCTTGAACAGCACAAAAACCACGATCTTGACGAAACAATGAATCAGATAAACTGCCATGAGGCTAAAACAACAGGCTGCACTTTTATCTGTAGCACTAATTACCGCAGCCCCACACAACCACAGGTGGCCTCATTTTTTCTTGTAATAATCCTTCAGTTGTTGTCTCCTATGCATCACTCTGCACATGCGTGGATGTGTCATTAATTCTTGTTCAGAATCCAGGGATGATACTGATGATTGATCTCCTCCTGAGCTGTCTGCCAAACTCCCCTCTTCCCTGTCACTCATGCTTCCTTGGTCAGAGGAGGCTTCGTCGGCAGATTCCATCGGGAGCAAAACAGGCCTGCGGCATGTGGATGTTTCCCCCACATCCACCTGCACATTCCTTGGGGCAGGAGCTGGGCCAGAGCTAACCACAACAGCTTATGTAATTGGAATCTTTTGACTTTGGATCCTCCCTGAATGTTTCTGCTGCTGCTCAGGTGGGAGCCCTTTCTCAATACCTAGAAACGTACCCGAAAACAGTGGATGGAAAAGCATTCCTGTGTTGCAGTATAGCAAATTATGTTAGAATAGGATTGTATTAAATCTGGATTTCTAGCATAAAAAATACTCTATTTCTATAAAACCCAGGACAAGGAAGGGCAATAAACTCGCCTAATCTGCATTCCTGGCAGTTACAACAGGGAAACAAACAGGGCTCAGATAAACAGCTCAAATAAACAAAGTTTTCACCACTCCGGACAGGACCTTATAGGACCAAAGGGGGGGAAATTTTCATTGCCTGGAGCACACAAACAGCAGGGCAATTAAGGAAAATTAGCCAGATAAAGGAGAAGCCTTCAGAGAAATTAGGTGTGAATAAACATCTGCTTTTAGGAAGTTCCAAGAAGATTGTTTCTTGATATCTATGGGAAAGGAAGAACTCAAAGATACGTTTGAAGTTGTATGGTTGATGTATCATTTTGACATGTATATGTAATTATACCCCACTTCCTTATGTTCCCAAATAAAAAGGAGCGCATGGCTCTACTCCATGTCACTCCACCCAGAGAGAGAATGTGTCCAGGTTCCTCTGTCTAGGATTCGCTTTCGTGGGTGACCCGACACACGGCTGGGTCGCACTTAGCGTCTTTTGAAGGCATAGCTTTCATTAGGGACTCAGCAGCGTCCACATTCCTGGAATTGTAAAAAAAAAAAAAAAAAATCAGGTTAAAACTGAAACCGTTACCTATGAAGTCAACGGACTTGTCCAGCCAAGGAAAGATTTTCTCACAGAAGCTGTCATTGACCGGCACTCTTAAGAAGTGGGACTCTGGGATGAAGTCAGGTTTGGGACAGGTATTGCTGGCGTTTAACACATAGCCAATCTCATTCTGTTGCATTAGCTCCTGTGAAAAGAAATCATATTTATAAATATCTTTGATTTCCACGTGGTTCATCTCTCTGCGCTCTTAATGGGGAATTCTTCATCCAAGCCACAGTACAGTGGTACCTCTACTTATGAACTTAATTCGTTCCGTGACCAGGTTCTTAAGTAGAAAGGTTTGTAAGAAGAAGCAATTTTTCCCATAGGAATCAATGTAAAAGCAAATAATGTGTGCGATTGGGGAAACCACAGGGAGGGGGGAGGCCCTGTTTCCTCCCAGGAGATTCCTAGAGAGGCCCCACAGAGGCTTCTCCCCACCTTTTCCGGCCCTGTTTACTCCCAGGAGATTCCTAGAGAGGCCCCACGGAGACTTCTCCCCGCCTTTTCTGGTCCTGTTTACTCCCAGGAGATTCCTAGAGAGGCCCCACGGAGGCTTCTCCCTGCCTTTTCCAGTCCTGTTTCCTCCCAGGAGATTCCTAGAGAGGCCCCACAGAGGCTTCTCCTTGCCTTTTCCAGTCCTGTTTCCTCCCAGGAGATTCCTAGAGAGGCCCCACGGAGGCTTCTCCCAGCCTTTTCCGGTTACAGTTTCAGAGGCTCGGGCTTGGAAGTAGAAAATGGTTCTTGAGAAGAGGCAAAAAAATCTTGAACACCGGGTTCTTATCTAGAAAAGTTTGTAAGTAGGTAGATGTACCACTGTACAGTACTTGGACAAACTGTCCCCTTTCTTAAAGCCTTCCAAAAAGACCACCTGGGTTGGGGTCAGATGAACATGGGAAGAGCAAGGGGAGATAATACCTAAAAGCAGGCTGTCAGGTTCCGATAATTTGCACAAAGAAAGCAAAGAACACAGTCCTGGTTCGCAATATTTTTATCTTTGTCACGAATAATTCTGGCACAAACTCCGACAATCTCCATGTGAAAATAGTTAGGGCTAACCAGACCTCTACCATTTAAGCCTCTCCCTGGCCCCGCCCAACCACCCAGGCGTGACTCCACCCCTCACGCAGAAGCTATCAATCTCCTAATGGCTAGGCTATCGGTAAGCAAAGTTGGCTCTTCTGTGACTTGTGGACTTCAACTCCCAGAATTCCTGAGCTAGCATGATCGCCTTAAGAATTCTGGGAGTTGAAGTCCACAAGTCACAGAAGAGCCAACTTTGCCTACCCCTGGGCTAGGCAGAGCTGCTGCGCAGGCGCCCGTCGCTCAGCTGTTTGGCCGCTTCTCAGCTGTGTGGTTATAGATTCAGCAGTGGCAACAGGGTCTGGTCTGTCCTTGCCCATCCGGCCAGTGTCCTTATGTGGTTTCATTGGTCCGGGCAGTATGGGGTTTGGTGTGTGTGTGATCATTCCATCTCCTCTTCCTCTTTCGCTGGCCCGTGGAGAAGAACTGCAATACTGATCCGGCCCTCAAAGAAATCCAGTTTTTAAACCCCGATCTATAATCAAGGATGGCCTCAATTTATGCAGAGTTTAGAGAGCTTAGGAAGCCTTAATAATGTAATGTAATGTAATATAATATAATAATAATGTAATATAATGTAACATAATGTAACATAATGTAATATAACATAATATAATAATAATAATAATAATAATAATAATAATGTAATATAATGTAACATAATGTAACATAATGTAACATAATGTAACATAATGTAACATAACATAATACAGTAATAACAGAGTTGGAAGGGACCTTGGAGGTCTTCTAGTCCAACTCCCTGCTTAGGCAGAGAACCCTACACTACTTCAGACAAATAGTTATCCAACATCTTCAGTTTTGGAGCATTCACAACTTCTGGAGGCAAGCTGTTCCATGGATTAATAGTTCTGTCAGGAATTTTCCTCCTTAGTTCTAAGTTACTTCTCTCCTTGTTTTGTTTCCACCCATTTGTTTCTTGTTCTGCCCTTGCCCTGCCCTGTTTGCTATGGGGCTAAAGTGCCCTGTGATCTACTCCCCCCCCCCCCCAATTCCCATTTCCCACCTACCTTGTTGAGGACGTCTCTTTGGCACCCCAGATATAGGTGGGGAAGGATCCGGGTGGGACCCATGTTGGAAACTGGTAAGCAAGGTTGAGAAATGCAGGACGGCACCAAGATAGATTTTCCTTCGCAAAGGCCAGGGAAACAGTTGGAAAACTCAGCAAATCCACCTGGAAGGAAGGAAGGAAGGAGGGAGGGAGGGAAGGAAAGAAAGAAAGAGAAAGAAAGAGAAAGAAAGAAGGAAAGAAAGAGAAAGGAAGGAAGAGAAAGAAAGGAAGGAAGAGAAAGAAAGGAAGGAAGAGAAAGAAAGAGAAAGAAAGGAAGGAAGAGAAAGAAAGAAAGAAAGGTAAAGAAATTAAGAAAGAGAAAGAAAGAAAGAAAGAGAAAGAAAGAAAGAGAAAGAAAGAAAGGAAGGGAGAAAAAGAAAAAGAAAGAAAGAAAGAGAAAGGAAGGAAGAGAAAGAAAGAGATAGAAAGAAAGGAAGGAAGAGAAAGAAAGAAAGAAAGAGAAAGAAAGAGAAAAAAGAAAGACAGAAAGAAAGAAAGGAAGAAAGAGAAAGAAAGAAAGAAAGAAAGAAAGAAAGAAAGAAAGAAAAAAGAGATGAGGGTTCCAATTTTTTTTCCTTACAAGAACTAAAGTAACAACATTCCTGGTGAAACCATGTACGTCAGGTGAAGAAGGGTGGAACAACTGAACAACATTTCCCCCTCTTTCAGTTTAGTGATACAGTAGGCTTGGATAGGTTCTTATTTTTATTTATTTTATTAGTTCGACTTCTAAGCTGCCCTTCTCCTGGGACTCCGGGGCAGCTTACAACAGATTCTACCATCTACTCTGGTGTGCTACAATCCGGTTTCTCGTGGTTTGCCTAATCAGAGCCCTCCGCAGACTCGGTGTTTGCTCAACAGAGCTGCCACCCAAACTGCAAGCGAATATATTTTACTATTTTACTATGAGTATCTCCTCTATAACCTTCATCATGTATTTTACTATGTGTATATAGATATATACCCACTAAAACCCTCATTGTGTATTGGACAAAATAAATAAATAAATATAAATAAAATAAAATAAAAAACTGGAAGATGACAAAGCCACGGAGAGTCACTGAAGAAACCCCCACCCTAAATGTGCCAAGACGTAAAGGCCAACATTTCAAAATATTTTGGCTGATTTTGCTTACGATGGAAAATCATGGTACTCTAGTTGGCTAGGAGCTATTCCTATCCTCCTCACTAAGTCTACGTCTGCGCCAGCTCAGGAAGCACAAACTGCCCAAGGAGCTACTGATCCAGTTCTACAGAGTTAATCATTGAGTCTGTCATCTGCACCTCCATAACTGTCTGGTTTGGTGCTGCAACCCAACAGGACCGACACAGACTTCAGAGGAGAATCAGAACTGCAGAAAAAACAATTGCTGCCAATCTGCCTTCCATTGAGGACCTGGATACTGTATGAGTCAAAAAGAGGGCGGGGAAAATATTTACTGACCCCTCACATCCTGGACACAAACTGTTTCAACTCCTACCCTCAAAACGTCGCTACAGAGCACTGCACACCAAGACAACTAGACACAAGAACAGTTTTTTCCCCGAACGCCATCACTCTACTAAACAAATAATTCCCTCAACACTGTCAGACTTTCTACTAAATCTGCACTTCTATTTCTACTAGTTTTCTCATCATTCCTGTCATCCTTTTCCTCCCATGTTGACTGTATGACTGTAACTTGTTGCTTGTATCCTAAGATTTTTATTAATATTGATTGTTTCTTCATTGCTTATTTGACCCCTATGACAATCATTAAGTGTTGTACCACATAATTCTTGACAAATGTATCTTTTTCTTTTAGGTATGCTGAGAGCATCTGCACCAAGACAAATTCCTTATGTGTCCAATCACACTTGGCCAATAAAATTCTATTCTATTCTATTCTATTCTATTCTATTCTATTCTACAGAAGTAGCTCCGATAATCACAGAAGCTGCTCGGATATTTTATTTATCTATTTATTTATTAGATTTCTATGCTGCCTTTCTCGAAGCGACTCAGGGCGGCGTACAACATTATAAATGGAACAATAGGTAAAGAAATCTAAATGACTATAAAACTTATACAAACTACTAAAAAGTATTTAAAACCCCATATACAGTCATGGGCATTCATCCAATTCAATCATTCATAACATTGGCCGGAGACAATCTCACCACTCACTTGCCCACCGGTAGAGGTAGGTCTTAAGAGCTTTACGAAAGACCAGGAGGGAGGGGGCAGTACATATCTCCGAAGGGAGTTCGTTCCAGAGGGCTGGGGCCACCACAGAGAAGGCTCTTCCCCTAGGCCCCGCCAGGCGACATTGTCTGGCCAACTGGACCTGGAGAAGGCCAGCTCATTGGGACCTAGCCGGCCGCTGGGATACATGAATAGAATAGTAACCAGTATCATGGTCCCATTATTTCGTGTAATGGTTTCGGGTTTTTTTTAATATAGAAATTATTTTTCACTAAATTACGACCCAACGAAACCACGCAGATTGTGAAGTTTCAAGATTTGAATGTGACTTATGGGAGAGTTGAAATTTGCAGAAGGAAATGCCAAGATTTAAATCACAGCGGATGTCCTGGTCAATTGCACGTTATTGTAGATATCTGATTTTCCATCAAGGAGGTTGTGTTAATGAACATTGCAGCACAGCCGAAAATGTCCGTTTTTGTCAAACAATTTCTTAGCATTTTGTTTAGAAGATGTCTTAACTTGGGAGGTTTAAGAATAACTTCAATTCTCTTTATCGGTTTGCAAAAACAGAGATTTGGGGGTATATTTTACCCCCTTAATCCGTGGTTCTTCAGTTTGTCACTAACCGACTTCCAGCTGTTTTATTTAGCTGGTGGTTTCTGGACATTTCCCCGTGTTAATATAGCGTGCAGCATTTCCAGCGCTGGCTTGTCTAGTTTATTACTTGTGGCTGCAATTCTCGGAGGAGTGTTTCACGAAACCAACTCAAGGCGCCAAAAGCCATTTGTGGTGAAGAAAACTCCAATGGCTTTTGTTTGGCTTTTCAGAAACCCAACACCTCCTGTAACTCTGCACACACAATCGAGTCTTGCGGGCTTTCCAAGTATTTAACGATCTGGCTGTTGAAAATGGGGGAGAAAAACCGGGGAGAGGGTTTCGAAGCCTTGCTCTGATTAACGCCCAAAGTTTTCCTCTGACTAGGGTACGTTCAAGTTCAAGATCCATTGGTTTTCCTTCAAGGAATTCTCTACGGTGCAGAAACGGGCAAAGGTTAGCCCTTAGGAATAGAATAGAATAGACTAGAATTTATTGGCCAAGTGTGATTGGACACACAAGGAATTTGTCTTGGTGCATATGCTCTCAGCGTACGTAAAATAAAATATACATTTGTCAAGAATCATATGGTGCAACACTTAATGATTGTCGTAGGGGTCAAATAAGCAATGAAGAAGCAATATTAATAAAAATCTTAGGATATACGCAACAAGTTACAGTCATACCGTCAACATGGGAGGAAATGGGTGATAGGAATGATGAGAAAAACTAGTAGAATAGAAGTGCAGATTTAGTAGAAAGTCTGACAGTGTTGAGGGAATTATTTGTTTAGTAGAGTGATGGCGTTCGGAAAAAAAACTGTTCTTGTGTCTAGTTGTCTTGGTGTGCAGTGCTCTGTAGCGATGTTTTGAGGGTAGGAGTTGAAACAATTTGTGTCCAGGATGTGAGGGGTCAGTAAATATTTTCCCTGCCCTCTTTTTGACTCGTGCAGTATACAGGTCCTCAATGGAAGGCAGGTTGGCAGCAATTGTTTTTTCTGCAGTTCTGATTATCCTCTGAATAGCATTGGAGAAAAAAGAAGTGTTCATATTGGCCTCCGTTTCCACCTCCTTTTCTCCCTCCTGAATCACTCACTGGAACCATTATTTAAGGAAAAGACTTGGGGGTTTTTGTTTTTTTTTAGCCCAACCATAGATAAACAACCAAAATCTCTACTGACCTTTCTCCAGACTTTGATTGTGTAACTATCCTCTGTCTGGGGAGAAAGGAAAAATTCCACCGAAAAACCTTGGCGTTCGGTGGAGATGTTCTTGGTCCATTCCTCCAACTTGAGGAACACAGCCAAGCCTTGAGATCCTGGGATTCTACATGGATGTTTCTCAATGTCGGCAATTTTAGTTCTGGGACTTTATTTATTTATTTATATATTCAGTATTTATGCCGCCAAATTCTCTAGGGTAGTGATGGCGAACTGTTTTTTCCTTGGGTGCCAAACAATGTCGGTTGCCGGGACCTCGGGGAAGAGCCTTCTATGTGGTGGCTCCGACCCTTTGGAATCAACTGCCACCAGAGATCTGCACGATCTCCACACTACCATGGACCTAGAATTAGGCTGATGTTGTTTTTTATGTTATTACTGACTTTTATTATTAGATTTTTAACTGTTTCTATTATTGTTGTTTTTATTCCTATTGTTAGCCGCTCAGAGTCCGTTTGGAGCGAGCGGCACATAACTAACTAACTAATTATCTAACTAACTAACCAACTAACTAACTAAATAAATAAATAAATAAAAACGTGGGCATGCTATATCATGCATGCGCAAGTGCCCACATCCATAATTCAATGCCTGGGGAGGGCCAAAACAGCTTCCCACACCCCTTGGAGGCCCTCTGGAGGCCGGAAACGGCCTGTTTTCCAACTTCTGGTGGGCCCAGTAGGCTCGTGTTTCACCCTCCCCAGTCTCCAAAGGCTTCCCTGGAGCTGGGGGGGGGTTTAAAAACACCGTCCCCATCCCCCTGGAGGCTCTCTGGAAGCCAAAAATGCCCTCCCAGAGCCTCTGTGTGAGCCCAAAATCAGGTGGCTAGCACACACATGTACATTGGAGCTGAGCTAGGGCAACGGCTCGCGTGCCAGCAAATATGGCTCCGTGTGCCACCTTTGGCACCCGTGCCATAGGTTCGCCATCACTGCCCTAGGGGCTCTAGGCAGCTCACAACCAAAAATATAAAACATCCAAATAATACTAAAACTTCTAAAAACAGTTTAAAAATAAATTAAATACAATAGTTAAACATGGCATCGGACCGGAATATCTCCGGGACTGCCTTCTGCCGCAAGAATCCCAGCGGCCAATCAGGTCCCACAGAGTTGGCCTTCTCCGGGTCCCGTCGACTAAACAGTGCTGTTTGGCGGGACCCGGGGAAGAGACTTCTCTGTGGCGTCCCCGGCCCTCTGGAATCAACTCCCCCCTCAGAGATTCGAACTACCTCTACTCTTCCTGCCTTCCATAAGATGTTGAAGACCTATCTATGTTGCCAGGCAAGGGGGGAATAACTATCTTGTTCCCCCAGCACCACATTTTTTTCTGACTGTAATATATGAGAATGGTATGATTGTGTAGTAATGATTGTTTTTTTTTAATATTTATGGGTTTTAAATTGCTATTAGCTTATATTGGATTTGTACTTTGTATATTGTATTGCTGTTGTTGTGAGCCACCCCGAGTCTTCGGAGAGGGGCGGCATACAAATCTAACTTAAAAACTTAAACTTAAACCCATGCATACCACTTATGGCTGGGTCTTGATGGTTATCACCATCAGATCAATGGCCCCAGGCCTGCCGGAAAAACCAAGTCTTTACCGCTTTCCGGAAGGTCAGTAGGGTGGGGGTAGTCTAGATCTCAGGAGGTAACTGTCAGGATCAGGGCCTACCTGATGCAATATTCCAAATTACAGAGAGAAGAATTGTAATGACTTCAACCATGTAAAACTGCTTAGTCATGGCGAATATGCAGATTGTGATGCAATCTGATTGGCTGACAAAAGTATATACATGTAATGCACCCTTGCATAGGCGTGGCTTGGGGCTTGGCTTGAAGGTATTGCGGCTTAGTGGCTTGTGAATTAGTGTGGGTTGTGGTGGCTGAAGACTTGTCGCTGAATATTGTAACTGAGAACAGTACTGTAGATAAAAAATTGTGAATACAGTACTTTGTAGAGTAACTGCTAGAGAGATAGCTACAGTGTAAATAGTTAGTGTAGGTTTGCTACAAAAGAAGTAAATATTTTCCTATTTTCTGCAGTACGTGTGTCTTCAATTATCTTCAAGACAAGGGTTCCTGATATCCTGGTCTGAGGCAGGCTGCTTAGCTGCTTTGGCTATCTGGGTAGGCTAGCTTCTGCAAAACGTTACTCCAACAGTAACTGGTTCCAGAGAGTTGGAGTAGCCACAGAGAAGGCCCTCCTCCGCGGACCTGCCAGCCGACACTGTTTAGCTGACGGGACCCGAAGAAGACCAACTCTGTGGGCCCTTACCGGTTGTTGGGAGCTATGGGGTAGGATTGGAGGTCCACAAAGCTTAAAGTTGTCAATGAGGCATTAACAATATTCCTGATATACAATTGCAACTATGAAAGACGATATCTATATGTCTGTATAGGTCGTGTTTTGTTTTTTATTTCTGTTTGTTTTGTGGTATTTATGTTTTTTTTCTTAATGTAAATAATTAATAAAGATCATTTTAAAAAAAACAATCTTCCTGGCTTGCAGAATTTCTTTCATTGCTGCTCCCTCCGAAAAAATGTTTTTCAGCCCTAACAAGATGCTAACCATCTTATTTATTTATTTATTTATTTATTTATTTTTATTCATTTGTCCAAAACACAATACATATGGAAGAGAATAGACATGAAGTAATATATATATACAGTATATAAAGATAATATGTAAAAATAGAGAAGATGTATGAAAGGAAGAAAGAAAATATATATGATATATGAGATAAAGGAAAGAAAATTGGACAGGGGACGAAAGGCACACTAGTGCACTTATGTATGCCCCTTACTGACCTCTTAGGAACCTAGAGAGGTAAATCGTGGAGAGTCTAAGGGAGAAATATTGAGGGTTAGGGGTTGACACTATTGAGTCAGGTAATGAGTTCCATGCTTCGACAACTCGATTGTTAAAGTCATATTTTTTACAGTCAAGTTTGGAGCGGTTCATATTAAGTTTGAATCTGTTGCGTGCTCTTGTGTTGTTGCGGTTGAAGCTGAAGTAGTCATTGACCGGTAGGACGTTGCAGCATTCCTGGCTTGCAGGACTTTTTCATTGCTACTCTGAAAAAGTTTTTTTCCAGCCCTAATACTTTGCAGGCGTGTTTTCATTGCTACTCCCTCCAAAGATTTTTTTTCAGCCCTAACTAAGGGATAAAAAGATGACCAGGTGAAGCTGAAGTTGACCAGACTAAGGAGATTAGCCAGATGAATACCTGGCAAGCAGATCCCCCCCCCTGTTTTCGTCCCCCAAAACTAAGGTGTGTCTTACACTCCAAAAAATACGGTATTCTATCCTCCAAGAATTTTGACATTTGCAACTTTCCCAACCGGCTTCCAACAAACGAAGTCAATGGGGAGAAACCAGATTTACTTAATGAGCTCTTGAACTGCTTAACAACTGCAGTGATTTGTTTAATATCCATGGCAGAAAAAGTGATAAAATCAGCGTGACTCACCAAGCAAACTGCCTGGCCTAGCGACACAAATTCTGGTCCGAATTATAATCGTAAATCTAGGAGTATCTGTACTCAACAAGAGAGAGTCAATTGACTCTAATTGTAGCTTCAATTATTATTCATTCCCTTACATTTTTATGACTACACTTTGCAGATTGTCTCAATGCAAAGTGAGGTCGTTCTAAGAAAATGTTGTTTAGAAAGAAGAAATAAATTTTAGAAAAGCAAGTAGGATGCTTGGCTGCTTAGCTAGAGGTATAACAAGCAGGAAGAGGGAGATTGTGATCCCCTTATATAGAGCGCTGGTGAGACCACATTTGGAATACTGTGTTCAGTTCTGGAGACCTCACCTACAAAAAGATATTGACAAAATTGAACGGGTCCAAAGACGGGCTACAAGAATGGTGGAAGGTCTTAAGCATAAAACGTATCAGGAAAGACTTCATGAACTCAATCCGTATAGTCTGGAGGACAGAAGGAAAAGGGGGGACATGATCGAAACATTTAAATATGTTAAAGGGTTAAATAAGGTCCAGGAGGGAAGTGTTTTTAATAGGAAAGTGAACACAAGAACCAGGGGACACAATCTGAAGTTAGTTGGGGGAAAGATCAAAAGCAATATGAGAAAATATTATTTTACTGAAAGAGTAGTAGATCCTTGGAACAAACTTCCAGCAGACGTGGTTGGTAAATCCACAGTAACTGAATTTAAACATGCCTGGGATAAACATATATCCATTGTAAGATAAAATATAGGAAATAGTATAAGGGCAGACTAGATGGATCGTGAGGTCTTTTTCTGCCGTCAGTCTTCTATGTTTCTATACACCCAATAAATGTGCTTCAGAACTAATTTAGGGCAATGGACACAACTACTGTACTCAGGTACGCACATACATCATATCAAGCAGTAAGAATTTATATTTGCATTAATTAAAATCAATCCTTACTAACATGACTCAAATGTTATTTCTACAGTCACCCATTGGCCAATTTTAAAATAGACTTTAGTTATACTTTCAGATCAGTAAACATTCAAAAATCTGTTGGCATTAAACACTCATCCCCAACTATTAGAGTTCATTTCTGAAGTGGATGGACTTGATCGAAGTGTATAAAATCATGCATGGGATAGAAGAGGGGGACAGATAAAAATTATTTTCTCTACCACACAATACTAGGACAAGGGAACACTCCCTAAAGCTCATAGGTAAGAAAGTGAGGACAAATCAAGGGAAATATTTCTTCATCCAGAGGGTCGTTTGTTTATGGAATTACTACTGTACCGTCTGGAACCCATATCACATCTCAGACATCAACACCCTTGAAAATGTCCAAAGATATTTCACCAGAAGAGCCCTTCACTCCTCCACTCGAAACAGAATATCCTACGAAAATAGACTAACAATCCTGGGCCTAGAAAGCCTAGAACTACGGCGCCTAAAACACGATTTGAGTATTGCCCACAATACCCGTCAACGACTACTTCAGCTTCAATCGCAATAACACAAGAGCAAGCAACAGATTCAAACATAATACGAACCGCTCCAAACTTGACTGTAAAAAATACGATTTCAACAATCGAGTTATCGAAGCGTGGAACTCATTACCGGACTCAATTGTGTCAACCCCTAACCCCCAACACTTCTCCCTTAGACTCTCCACAATTGACCTCTCCAGGTTCCTAAGAGGCCAGTAAGGGGCGTACATAAGTGCACTGATGTGCCTTTCGTCCCCTGTCCAATTGTCTTTCCTTTCTTCCACCTACCTTATATATTCTCTTCCTTTCATATATCCTCTCCTCTAAGTTCACTTTCACCCTCATTTATATTATCACATGTCTATTTTTCTTCCTATGTATTTGTGTATTGGACAAATGAATGAATAAATAAATAAAATAAATAAATTCCCTTCCAGAAGAGGTCATGACAGCTGTCAGCCTTGATAGCTTCAAGGCAGGATTAGACAAATTCATGGATTCCAAGTGTATCGGTGGTTATTGAAACGGATGTCCAAGTGCTGCTTCTATGTTGGTTGAGGCAGGCAAGATTCCCTTGGGTACCGTTTGTTGTGGGTCAAGGGAAAAGGAGGGTTTTGCCTTCTCCTTCTGCTCAAGATCCCCATGGACAATTGGTGGACCACTGTGTGACACAGAATGCTGGACTCGATGGGCTTTGGCCTGATTCCGCATGGTTCTTATGTTCTTAAATTGATTATTACCCATGAAATAAATGAGCAAGTCACAGAGAAATAGAAGATTGAAAGAGCTCAATGGTAGAGAATAAATAATAATCGTCTCTTGCTCTGGCTACTATGCACACATGTTTTGAATTTTTAAAAGCAGTTCCAGTCATCTCCCATCCGTACCAAAACAAAGAGATGTCTCCCCAGATCGAAAACATTTGTGATACGTCTCGGAGCATTCCATTTCAACGTCTTTTATTTTTTATTTTTGCAAAACTCTCCCAAATTTACACCACAGTCAGATCACAGATGCCATTCACATAGTTTCCAGGTCTGGCTGTCCAGAAGGAGAAGCCAGCAGACATTTTGGTGTGGATTGAAATGTTCCAAATGAATAACAAAACTAAAAATAAAAAATTAAGCCCATAGAAGCTGAAATATTTAGGCAGGAGAAGCTCAGGTAATGTGGTTTACAAAGGGTCAAAACAAGAGATTAGCAATTGTTGTGATTCAGCTTGAGGCTCCTCAGGGACCGGCTGGATCTCTGCCGGATCCATGCCCAGAGGAGGAGGACAGTGACCAGGAGGGGGAGGACCAGGCAGACGGGGGAGAGGAACGTCAGGAAGAGGAGGAGGGAGAGCAGCCTGAGACCCCCGGGGGGGGGGGCTCACCCCAGCTAGTAGCCTGTATTCATTGGATGAAGACGCACAGGCTATAATAGACATGAGGCAGCGACGTGCAGCTCAAAGACGGGGCCAATTAGAAAGGTATTTCCATCCCTGAATTGGCAACAGCTGGGTTTGGGTGTGGTTCTCCTCAGCAGGGTGGAAAAGGCAGGCCCGCCCTTACAGTCTTGTGGAGAGTTATCAACTGGGAGTCCTGTGACCTTGCTTCGATTCTCGGCGTCTCTGATCTTGGCTTGTGGCCTAGAAGTCTGGAAGACTTGGGGGAGGCGTGGGTTTTATTATCTTCAGCGTTGTTTTTGCCAGCAAGAATCCTGTTTTATTGCCTGGCCTTCGTGAAACCTCTGTGAAGCTTCATAGTGTTCCTGTCTGTAAGAACAGTGTTTGTTACCTGTGTTTGCTTTGAATTATATAAACTGCCTTTGCTTTTTACCAGCGTGTCTGGCTACTCTTTTTGGTTGGTGTTGGCGTCTGGGGGGCCCCAGACAGAACAAGCAATAATGCTAATCTAATCCAATCAATACAGTGGAACCTCGACATACGAGCAGCTCTACTTACGAGCTACTCGAGATAAGAGCTGGGAGGGGAGCGACATTTTTGTTCGCCTCCCGAGCTCACATTCGGGATACGAGCGCCAAGGAGCTGTCTCCTGAAGCCGAACGCTAACTTCCGCGTTCGGCTTCAGGAGACAGCTCCTTGGCGCTCGTATCCCGCGTGTTTTAAAAGGTTGCAGCCGGCCTGGGGGGCTCGGGGGGGTGCTGGCAAGCCCCCCAGGCCGGCTGCAACCTTTTAAAACGCGCGCCGCTTCGCAGCTGTCTCCTGAAGCCGAACGCTAACTTCCGTGTTCGGCTTCAGGAGACAGCTGCGAAGCGGCGCGCGTGTTTTAAAACGTGGCAGCCGGCCTGGGGGGCTCGGGGGGGTGCTGGCAAGCCCCCCAGGCCGGCTGTGACGTTTTAAAACACGCGCGCCGCTTCGCAGCTGTCTCCTGAAGCCGAACGCTAACTTCCGCGTTCGGCGGCAGTGGTTTTTTTTGTTGTTGCACGGATTAATTGACTTTACATTGTTTCCTATGGGAAACAATGTTTCGTCATACGATCGTTCCGACTTACGAGCCTCCTTCCGGAACCAATTAGTCTCGTAAGTCGGGGTTCTACTGTAGTGGGTTGTAAATCCCGTCGCTACTGGTTTGCACATGCGCGACACTTCTGAGCATGCTCAGAAGCGTCCCAGGTGGCTGGGCGGAGCCTCCTTCTGCCATCACTACTGGTTCGCTGAACTGGGAGCAACTCTTTGCTGCATCCAGTACAATCCAATCCAATCCAATGATTTAGAAGTATAGGTAGAGCAAGCCTTTGAGAGAGCCCAGAGCTTTTCCTGAAGAGTATTTTCTGCTTCCGTAGGATGGTGGATTTTTTTTTAGTTTTGTTACCATCCCCTGAGCCTGATTTAGATTGAACGGCTAAATATCTTTTTCTTTTATGTACGCTGAGAGCATATGCACCAAGGCAAATTCCTTGCGTGTCCAATCAAACTTGACCAATAAAAATTCTATTCTATGTATTTATGTATTTGTATTTATTAGATTTGTATGCCGCCCCTCTCCGAAGACTCGGGGCGGCTAACAACAATAAAAAAGACAATGTGAACAAATCTAATATTAAAAATAATCTAAAAAACCCCAATTTAAAAAAACCACTCATACATACAAGCATACCATGTATAAATTCTATAAGCCTAGGGGGAAGGGAAAATCTCAATTCCCCCATGCCTGACGACAGAGGTGGGTTATAAGGAGCTTGCGAAAGGCAAGGAGGGTGGGGGCAACTCTGATATCTGGGGGGAGCTGGTTCCAGAGGGTTGGGGTCACCACAAAGAAGGCTCTTCTCCTGGGTCCCGCCAAACGACATTGTTTAGTCGACGGGATCCGGAGAAGGCCAACTCTGTGGGACCTAACCGGTCGCTGGGATTCGTGCGGCAGAAGGCGGTCCCGGAGATATTCTATTCTATTCTATTCTATTCTGCTCAAAAAAATAAAGGAAACACTCGAAGAACGCATCCTAGATCTGAATGAATGAAATATCCTCATTGAATACTTTGTTCGGTTCAGAGTTGAATGTGCTGGCAACATGTGAAATTGATTGTCCTTCAATGTTGCTTCCAGAGTGGACAGTTTCATTTCACTGAAGTTTGATTTACTTGGAGTTATATTGTGTTGTTTAAGTGTTCCCTTTATTCTGTTTGAGCAGTAGATTTCCTTCTTTTTTTCGCAAATGGTGGTCTCAAGCTATAACCAACCCTTGGTTACTAATGTATTATAATGGATTGGCTTAGATCAGTGATGGCGAACCAATGGCACGGGTGCCACAGGTGGCACGCGGAGCCATATCTGCTGGCACGCAAGCCGTTGCCCTAGCTCAGCTCCAACGTGCATGTGTGTGCCAGCCAGCTGATTTTTGACTCGTACAGAGGCTCTTGGAGGGCGTTTTTGGCTTCCGGAGAGCCTCCAGGGAGGCACCAGAGGATAAAAAGATTTGCCATCACTGGCTTAAACCTTAGACAGAAATCTCAAGGCAGAACGGGGGTTTGGAAACCGTTAAGAGACGTGAGCAAAATAGGACCAGATCGGGATAAATTCCTTTGAACTTGGAAGGAATGGAAACGGACTCAGAGAAAGCCAAGAGGAATTCCTGAGACATCTTTTTCTCAGTCTGTCTGAGCTGAGATTATAGAGCCGGGGTGCGCAGTGGTTAGAGTGTAGCATTACAGGCTACTTCAGCTAACTGCTAACTGTAGTTCAGCAGTTCCAATCTCACCAACGGCTCAAGGTTGACTCAGCCTTCCGTCCTTCCGAGGTGGGTAAAACGAGGACCCAGATTGTTGGGGGTAATTTGCTGATTCTGTAAAACTGCTTAGAGAGGGCTGTAAAAGCACTATGAAGCGATAGAAACATAGAAGACTGACGGCAGAAAAAGACCTCATGGTCTATCTAGTCTGCCCTTATACTATTTTCTGTATTTTATCTTAGGATGGATACTGTATATGTTTATCCCAGGCATGTTTAAATTCAGTTACTGTGGATTTACCAACCACGTCTGCTGGAAGTTTGTTCCAAGGATCTACTACTCTTTCAATAAAATAATATTTTCTCATGTTGCTTTTGATCTTTCCCCCAACTAACTTCAGATTGTGCCCCCTTGTTCTTGTGTTCACTTTCCTATTAAAAACACTTCCCTCCTGGACCTTATTTAACCCTTTAACATATTTAAATGTTTCAATCATGTCCCCCCCTTTTCCCTTCTGTCCTCCAGACTATACAGATTGAGTTCATTAAGCCTTTCCTGATAGGTTTTATGCTTAAGACCTTCCACCATTCTTGTAGCCCGTCTTTGGACCCGTTCAATTTTGTCAATATCTTTTTGTAGGTGAGGTCTCCAGAACTGAACACAGTATTCCAAATGTGGTCTCACCAGTGCTCTATACAGCGGGATCACAATCACCCTCTTCCTGCTTGTTATACCTCTAGCTATGCAGCCAAGCATCCTACTTGCTTTCCCTACCACCTGACTGCAATGTTCACCCATTTTGAGACTGTCAGAAATCACTACCCCTAAATCCTTCTCTTCTGAAGTTTTTGCTAACACAGAACTGCCAATACAATACTCAGATTGAGGATTCCTTTTCCCCAAGTGCATTATTTTACAATTGGAAACATTAAACTGCAGTTTCCATTGCTTTGACCATTTATCTAGTAAAGCTAAATCATTTGCCATATTACAGACGCCTCCAGGAATATCAACCCTATTGCACACTTTAGAGTCATCGGCAAATAGGCAAACCTTCCCTACCAGACCTTCCCCTATGTCACTCACAAACATATTAAAAAGAATAGGACCCAGAACAGTCCCTAGTGGCACACCGCTTGTAACCTGTCTCTGCTTAGAATACTCGCCATTAACAATAACTCTCTGATGTCTATGCTTTATCCAGCTGCAAATCCATTGAACTATCCAGGGATTAAGTCTATCCAGGGATATATAAGTCAAAATGTTATTGCTAAATGCTATTTTCCCAATGGAGAGAAGAAAAATCCATGGTCATAAAGATTCAGAAGAGGAAAAAAGATTGAATATATTAAAGTCATCACGGATGGTATAGAAGGAGGTCATCTCAATTCTCAAAAACTTAAGGCCTTCTCAATCATGCAGCTGAAAGTCTTATCACAAAAGGAAAGGAAGTTCTACCAGACAGGAACCTCAAATCTTCTGCCCAGGTCCGGTTTGAATATGGCTTGGGTCTGCGGGCAGAAACATGGATTTCTAAGAAAAGGTGACACGTAATTTAGCCAAGGTCCGCTGGCTGAGGAATTCTGGGAGTTGAAGTCCACGAGGCTCAAATTGGCCGACTTTGGAGTCCCCTGAGCTACAAGATATGGAAAAAGAACCCCAACCCCATAAATCTCTTTTGAAGGACAAAACAGGCTGTTCTCCAGAACTTATGGAAGTCATTAGTTTTTTTTCTTGTGGACTGCAGAGAGATACTGACAAGGCTTTGGCAAGTCTCTTTCGTTCATCCTAGCTCAGTTATACTTCATTTACCCTGTTCGATCCCTCCCTCAGGAACCCACGAAGTTTGTTTTGAATCATTCCGGCATCACATCTGACATTACTCCTGAGTTTCTCAAATAATAACACAATTCAACCTTGAGATGGTCCCAGCAGAATTTTTTTTTTAAAAAAAAACCCATTAATGCTGAGTTGAGAGGAAAGGGGACTGAACGCGATGTGCTTTTGAAATATTTTCGATAAAACTGCCCACTTCTCCAGGGGATTGAGACATGGCTTTACTTTTTATTCTATATTTTAAAAAATCTTTATTATACTGTATTTATTTATTTATTTTGTCCAATACACAATGAGGGTTTTAGTGGGTATATATCTATATACAGACTCAAACTCAACCCTGATAAGACGGAGTGGCTGTGGGTTTTGCCTCCCAAGGACAATCCCACCTGTCCGTCCATCACCCTGGGGGGGAGAATTATTGACCCCCTCAGAGAGGGTCCGCAACTTGGGCGTCCTCCTCGATCCACAGCTCACATTAGAGAAACATCTTTCAGCTGTGGCGAGGGGGGCGTTTGCCCAGGTTCGCCTGGTGCACCAGTTGCGGCCCTATTTGGACCGGGACTCACTGCTCACAGTCACTCATGCCCTCATCACCTCGAGGTTCGACTACTGTAACGCTCTCTACATGGGGCTACCTTTGAAAAGTGTTCGGAAACTTCAGATCGTGCAGAATGCAGCTGCGAGAGCAATCATGGGCTTCCCTAGGTATGCCCATGTTACTCCAACAATCCGCAGTCTGCATTGGTTGCCGATCAATTTCCGGTCACAATTCAAAGTGTTGGTTATGACCTTTAAAGCCCTTCATGGCATTGAACCAGAATATCTCTGAGACCACCTTCTGCTGCACGAATCCCAGCGACCGATTAGGTCCCACAGAGTGGGCCTTCTCCGGGTCCCGTCAACTAAACAATGTCGGTTGGCGGGCCCCAGGGGAAGAGCCTTCTCTGTGGTGACTCTCTGGAACCAGCTCCCCCCAGAGATTAGAACTGCCCCTACCCTCCCTGCCTTTCGTAAACTCCTTAAAACCCACCTTTGTCGTCAGGCATGGGGGAACTGAAATATCTCCCCTGGGCCTATACAATTTATGTATGGTATGCTTGTATGTAAGTCTGCCTAATAATGGGGTTTTAAAAAATATCTTAAATTGTAAATTATTAGATTTGTCATGAACTGTTTTTATTGTGTTGTGAGCCGCCCCGAATCTACGGAAAGGGGCGGCATACAAATCTAATAAACATAAACAACATAAACATAAACATACACATAGTAAAATACATGATGAAGGTTATAGAGAGATACTCATAGTAAAATATATCTAAGAAAGAATAGAAAAGAAGATATAGGAATAGAACATGTCAATGAAAGAATAGAAGAAGAGATATAGGAATAGAAGAAAGGTATAGGAGATATAGGAGAGCAATAGGACAGGGGACGGAAGGCATCCAGTGCACTTGTATTCGCCCCTACTAACACTTGCCTGACCCTACTAACTCTAGGCCGATTAGTGTCCAGAATATAAGTGGCAAGTTATATGCTGGTCAGGTTCTGGTGGGAACAGTTATATGAGAAGGATGGGAGGCCAAGTAGAAATCATATAGAATGGTGGTTGGGTACGGGAAGATGGCTACAAATAAATGCAATATGTAAATATCTGAATGAAAGGGAGAATAAAGAAGCACTATTTAGGGAGGAGATAGAGTTAGAGAAAATAATAGGAGGAAAAAGTGAGGGTACCAAGGCGCAAGCAAGTAATATATATAAGATGTCTGTGCAGTCCGGACTTCAACTCCCAAGTAATATATATAAGATGTTTGTGCAGTCTGGACTTCAACTCCCAGAATTCCCCAGCCAGCACTACTTTGGAGAATAGAAACATAGAAGACTGACGGCAGAAAAAGACCTCATGGTCCATCTAGTCTGCCCTTATACTATTTCCTGTATTTTATCTTACAATGGATATATGTTTATCCCAGGCATGTTTAAATTCAGTTACTGTGGATTTACCAACCACCTCTGCTGGAGGTTTGTTCCAAGGATCTACTACTCTTTCAGTGAAATAATATTTTCTCACGTTGCTTTTGACCTTTCCCCCAACTAACTTCAGATTGTGTCCCCTTGTTCTTGTGTTCACTTTCCTATTAAAAACACTTCCCTCCTGAACCTTATTTAACCCTTAAACATATTTAAATGTTTCAATCATGTCCCCCCTTTCCCTTCTGTCCTCCAGACTATATAGATTGACTTCATGAAGTCTTTCCTGATAGGTTTTATGCTTAAGACCTTCCACCATTCTTGTAGCCCGTCTTTGGACCCGTTCAATTTTGTCAATATCTTTTTGTAGGTGAGGTCTCCAGAACTGAACACAGTATTCCAAATGAGGTCTCACCAGCGCTCTATATAAGGGGATCACAATCTCCCTCTTCCTGCTTGTTATACCTCTAGCTATGCAGCCAAGCAGAATAGGCTGACTCCTTCTTTGTGGCAACCTCTGAGATACTGGAAGACTGCTATCATGTCTCCCCTGGTCCTCCTTTTCATTAAACTAAACCTACCCAATTCCTGCAACTGTTCTTCATATTTTTTTTATCCTCCAGTCCCAACATCATCTTTGCTGCTCTTCTCTGCACTCTTTCTAGAGTCTGGACATCAGCATTTAATAAACCAGACTGTTTTCTCTCTCCCCCCCTCTTTCTTTGTCCTCTGTGCCCCTAAAATACTTTGCCCTATATTTGCAATAGCTCAGCCTGGAGAAATCTTTGCACCTTCTCTACTCTGTGCCTTTTTGTACGGCTCGCTAACCTTTGAACTCAAACATTTTAAGTGTTTGTCATCAACTTGCTGAGATAAGGGTATTCAGCCCTCCAGAGATAAGAGCCAAAGAAAGACTGTACACATGGGTCAGGCCATGTGATTTTGTTAATCTGTGCCTTTAAAAAATTATTCAAGGGAAGAGTGGCAAGCTGCCCTGATCGAATAGGCTCCTGCCTTCAAGGCATTCGAAGGAGGAAATGAAATGTTAATGTTGTTTAATTTCTTACAGCCTTGTAACCTACGCAGTGTTTGGGTAATAGCTGGCTCTTTTACATACCAACCTTGGGCTGAAAAGATAACAGTTGTTGACACTGTACTTTGTTTTTATCCCTTCCATTAATGTAAAAAGAGAGGCACTAGAATTGACATTTAAAAACAACTGCTTAGCAGTTAGCACAATCTGAAGAGAGGCAAGGAGAATTTTTTCTTCATTTCTTAATCGTTCTCCCAATGGTTTTTTTTAATATAAAGTGAACATAATTGCACAAAGCTGGGGGGGAGGCCCTTTTTTGAGCAAAATAAATAAATAAGCATTAATTTTTTCATTTCATTTCATTTGTTTATGATCAGGAATGTTCATATTACTATACCAATGCAAAAGGTATTCAGAAAATTTGGAACTTGCAGCCTAATCTATATATAAAGTGAACATAATTGTGCATAGCCGAAGGGGAGGGGGCTTTTCTGAGCAAAATAAACAAATCAGCATTAATTTTTTTCATTTCATTTTTCATTTGTTTATGATCAGGAATGTTCAAATTAGTATACCAATGCAAAAGGTATTCAAAAAACCCACGTTCAGTAGCTAAAATCAACTTTTTTTTAGTCTGGGTCTAAAAGGACCCGGAACAGTACAAGTACAGTAATACCTCGTCTTACGAACCTAATTGGTTCCAGGGGGAGGTTCGTAAGACGAAAAGTTCGTAAGACGAACCCGGAAGTTTGGCAAAAGTCCGGCGTTCGGGAGGCCGCTGGGAAGCCCCGCCGCCCGGCTGTCACCTTTTAAAACAGCCGGGGGGCTTCTCGGCAGCCTCCCGAACGCCGAACCCAGAAGTTCGGGTTTGGCGTTCGGGTTCAGGAGGACGCTGGGAAGCCCCCCGGCTGTTTTAAAAGGTGACAGCCAGGCGGCGGGGCTTCCCAGTGGCCTCCTGAACCCGAACCTTTGCCGAACTTCCGGGTTTGGTGTTCGGGAGGCCGCTGGGAAGCCCCGCCACCCGGCTGTCACCTTTTAAAACAGCTGGGGGGCTTCTCGGCGGCCTCCCGAATGCCGAACCTGGAAGTTCGGGTTTGGCGTTCGGGTTCAGGAGGACGCTGGGAAGCCTCCCGGCTGTTTCAAAAAGCGACAGTCAGGTGGCGGGGCTTCTCGGCGGTGGTGGGTTCGTAAGAAGAAAAAAGTTCGTAAGAAGAGGCAAAAATTTTCTGAACCCCGGGTTCCTATCTCGGGTTGTTCGTAAGATGACCGGTTCGTATCATGAGGTACCACTGTATATAGTCATTGCACCCAGCAAAAACTAAACAACCAAAACAACAACAACACCCTTAGAAAGAACCCCTCAAATGAGACAAAGTCATGTAATTTTAAGTTTCAGATATCCAGGGAAATTTTTTTACAGGATCTCAAACTTTGTTTTGGGTCTAAAAAGATCTGAGCAGTACCGCAGGGTTAAGCGCATTTATCTGATTTATGGATTCTTGATTTGTATGTAGATGTTTTGTATACGTTAAGGTATGTTTATTGATATTAGTGTATATAATTGCAGGAGTAATGCATATTATTTTATAATCTGCTGGTTGGTGTTCATTATTTTCTGTGTATATAGCAGCTAAGATAAATTTGTATAGTACAGTATTTCTATCGATTAGTGATGTGATTTTATGTTTTACGTTTCCTATGCATGAGGGGGGGCTGTTTGGTTTGGGTTTTCTTTTAGATTTTGCATGTATCTTTTCTGCTTCAACCAATTGTACCCTTTTCCCCAGGCACTATAAAAATCAGATGTCATGAAACGGCTTGTAACTGTTGCTACATAGAAGAAATAATCCACTTATGACATTGTATGTGCAGTATATGATTATGTTTATAAAGAAGTTAATGAATCCAGCTGAATCAGTTATCTGTGTGTGTTTCTGGTTTTGGTTTACGCAACAAACTCTGACACCCATCCTTTCCATTTTCTTTCTGAACTACCCTAACAGCCCACATTTGCTAACATTAGCATTTTCTTCAAATTGAAAAGAGAAAAGAGAGGACACGCCTTGGCAAAACAATGTCGGTGCCAGAGGTTATGCACGCTCATTCTTTGGAAGGACCTGTGCAATGACATGTGTACCTGCTCAGGTGTTCAGCCGTGAATCATACCTGCAAGCAAGTGAACATTGCTGAAGCTTTTCTCCAATTTTCTCAGCAGGAGGCTCAAGAAGGAATCGGAAGGGACAGTAGCCAGATCTGTTGAGTTTTGATCATACACCACAACTTCCTGACTGCCGTCGATTTCAACCTAAGACAAGTCATGGAGAAAATGCAAGAAATTTAGTTTTATTTTTTCTTTAAAAATCTTTATTAAATATATACATTACAAAGTAGAAATTTAGTTTTCAATTTAGTCCAAATTTTAGTTTTCTGTTATGGTTCTTTTGGATGACACCAAAATTGTATGCATTTTCAAACAGCATCGGACCAGAATATCTCCGGGACCGCCTTCTGCCGCATGAATCCCAGCGACCGATTAGGTCCCACAGAGTCGGCCTTCTCCGGGTCCCGTCGACGAAACAATGTCGTCTGGCAGGACCCAGGGGAAGAGCCTTCTCTGTGGCGGCCCCAACCCTCTGGAATCAACTCCCCCTGGAGATCAGGATTGCCCCCACCCTCCTTGCCTTTCGTAAGCTCCTTAAAACCCACCTCTGCCGTCAGGCATGGGGAAATTGATTCCCTTGGGCCATTCCGTTTTATGCATGGTTTGTCTGGGATGTATGACTGTTTTTATATTAAGGGTTTTAAACTGTTTTTAATCATTGGATTTGTACTGTGTTTTGTTGTTGTGAGCCGCTCCGAGTCTCTGGAGAGGGGCGGCATACAAATCTAATTAATAATAATAATAATAATAATAATAATAATAATAATAATAGCAACAACAACAATAGCAATAGCACTTAGAATTATATACCACTTTAAAGTGCTTTCTTAACAGTTTACAGAGTCAACCTATTGCTCCCAACTATCTCAGTCCTCATTTTACCGACCTCAGAAGGATAGAGTTTCCTTGAGTTTTTGGTGAAGGACGGCATACAGATCTAATAAATAATAAAAAATAATAATAATAATAGAAAGCTGGGCCAACCTTGAGCCGGTCAGGATCAAACTCCTGACAGTGGGCAGAGTTAGTCTGCAATACTGCATTTCTGGTTTCTTTCTCAGTACAGAAAAAAGTGTTAAGGAGGGAATATTAAAAGGCCTTTTGGATAGGGTTTTAGCACCAGGAACGCAGCAAAGATATATGGTCTCAAACTTGCATTATCTTGCAGAGATTTAACTGGAAAGCTGGCCAGTTCTTACCCTTTCGCTTTTGAGAATTGGATTACCTAATAACTGAAATGTATAATCATTGCTGGCATCAGCACAAAATTGTTCCATGTTTCCAGGCATTTAAAAGGAGAGAAAACAATATTTCTTATCAACAATGTTTTATTGCAAGTTAATGTTGGCAATTTCGTGCTGCGTTGGTTATTACTACGAAACTGGGCTGTTTTCAGGACAGGATCATAAAATGATGTGATTTCTTTGCCTCGTGGGTAAAAAAGTGGCTGAGGCCACTAGACCACTGTTTTTTATTTATTTTATTTATTTTATTTATTTTATTTATTTTACTTATTTTACTTATTTTATTTATTTATTTTATTTATTTTATTTATTTTATTTATTTTATTTATTTTATTTATTTTATTTATTTTATTTATTTTATTTATTTTATTTATTTTATTTATTTATTTTATTTATTTTATTTATTTATTTTATTAAGTCCAATACACAATGAGGGTTTTAGTGGGTATATATATCTATATACACATAGTAAAATACATGATGAAGGTTATAGAGGAGATACTCATAGTAAAATATATCTAAGAAAGAATAGAAAAGAAGGTATAGGAATAGAACATATCAATGAAAGAATAGAAGAAGAGATATAGGAATAGAAGAAAGGTATAGGAGATATAGGAGAGCAATAGGACAGGGGGCGGAAGGCACTCTAGTGCACTTGTACTCGCCCCTTATGACCTCTTAGGAATCTGGATAGGTCAACCATGGATAATCTAAGGGTAAAGTGTTGGGGGTTTGGGGATGACACTATGGAGTCCGGTAATGAGTTCCACGCTTCGAAAACTCGGTTACTGAAGTCATATTTTTTACAGTCAAGTTTGGAGCGGTTAATATTAAGTTGTGTGCTCTTGTGTTGTTGTGGTTGAAGGTGAAGTAGCCGCTGACAGGCAGGACGTTGCAGCATGTGAGAGTGCCGAATGACACATTCCTCCAAGTGCAAAAGGAGTACAGATCCTGGGTTTACTGCAATGGGCAAATTTAGTCATTGAATTCTTTGGGGAGCAGTAAAAGTGTGGGAGAAGGACAGGCAGGGCCTGGAGGTAGAGTCAAGGGAGCAATCAGCCTGGAGTTGTTATGTTGCTACAAGCAGCCTAAGTCCAGCCCCTCTTGAATTCCGTTGACTCTTAACTAGCACCAGTTTACTGCTGTTAGTTGACTACATTCTTGCATTCAGCATTTTACAATAAATCAGTTTGACTGGAATGTAACCGGATTCTTAAAGCTTGATAAATGCTTTCTGTATACAAGTGGCCCTTTCTCTTATTTTTTTTATTTTTTTTAAATTTATAACATAAATGATAAAACGAACAAACAAATAAACAGATTAACAAAACAGTAAATATGACACAACAGTAAATAAAACAAACAAAACATGTAAGTACAACATTTGGGGGGGGGGAAAGAAGTTTTCCCACTCTTTTAGAGTACAGTGTTCCCTCGATTTTTGCCAATTCAAACTTCGCGAATAGCCTATACCACGGTTTTTCAAAAAATATTAATTAAAAAATACTTTGCGGGTTTTTTTCTACACCACGGTTTTTCCTGCCCGATGACATCATAAGTCATCACCAAACTAATAATTTTTGCAAATAAATAACAAAAAAAATAATTATTGTTAATAAATAATTATGTTTATAAATATCAGGATCACTAAGTGTCTTATTCAATGGTGAGTACCAGTAATAATGGTGAGTAAATGGTTGTTAAGGGAATGGGAAATGGTAATTTAGGGTTTTAAAGTGTTAAGGGATGGCTTGTGATACTGTCCATAGCCAAAAATGGTGTACAGTGTTCCCTCGCTTTTCGCGGGGGATGCGTTCCGAGACCGCCCACGAAAGTCAAATTTCCGCGAAGTAAAGATTCGGAAGTAAATACACTATTTTTGGCTATGAACAGTATCACAAGACTTCCCTTAACACTTTAAACCCCTAAATTGCAATTTTCCCTTCCCTTAGCAACCATTCAGATTATTACTCACCATGTTTATTTATTAAAGTTTATTAAAAAAATATTTATTAAAGGCAGACGAAAGTTTGGCGATGACATATGATGTCATCGGGTGGAAAAAACGGTGGTATAGGGAAAAAACCCGCAAAGTATTTTTTAATTAATATTTTTGAAAAACCGTGGTATAGACGTTCCGCGAAGTTCGAACCCGCGAAAATCAAGGGAACACTGTATTTACTTCCGCATCTCTACTTCGCGGAAATTCGACTTTCGCAGGTGGTCTCGGAACGCATCCCCCGCGAAAATCGAGGGAACACGGTATTCGATCAGAGAATTTTCCCTCATCGCTAAGTATTATTTTACTAACATATTGCTTTGCTTTGCTTATATTTTAATCTGTTGTCTGAAAGTTTATAATTTGTTTATTACACCATTGTTCTTTGCTCTAGCCAGTTGTAGAGGTTTCCCTATATTTTATAATAATCTGACTCTATAAGATTATAGTATAAGGGCAGACTAGATGGACCAGGAGGTCTTTTTCTGCCATCAGTCTTCTATGTTTCTATGTTTCCCCTCTAATTTTTTAGACATCCTGTCCATCTCTGCACACTCCAACACTTTTTTGATTATTATACTTCCTTCCAGTGTTTTATAGGATTTCCATTGCTGTGCGTAGGCTATCCTAGCAGCTGTCAATATATGAATGGCTAAATATCTTACCTCTTTTTAATTTTTTTTTAGTAAAAATGCGCAATAAATCCAATTCTGAATGTATATTTGCAGAACATAATTTGATAATTGTGAAACACTAAAAATGAAGCAGAATCTTCTTTACTGTTTGGCAACGAAGCGGTGGAAGTGATGTGCCGGTTCCTGGAGGATGTTGGGGCCTGGATGAGTGTCAACAAACTCAGGCTCAACCCAGACAAGACGGAGTGGCTGTGGGTCTTACCTCCCAAGGACAATTCCGTCTGTCTGTCCATTACCCTAGGGGGAGAATCACTGGCCCCCTCAGAGAAGGTTCGCAACTTGGGCGTCCTCCTCGACCCACAGATCACACTAGAGAAACATCTTTCAGCTGTGGCAAGGGGGGCGTTTGCCCAGGTTCACCTTGTGCACCAGTTGCGACCCTACTTGGACCGGGAGTCACTGCTCACAGTCACTCATGCCCTCATCACCTCGAGATTCGACTACTGTAATGCTCTCTACATGGGGCTACCTTTGAAAAATGTTCGGAAACTTCAGATCGTGCAGAATGCAGCTGCGAGAGCAATTATGGGCTTTCCCAAATATGCCCATGTTACACCAACACTCCGCAGTCTGCATTGGTTGCCGATCAGTTTCCGATCACAATTCAAAGTGTTGGATATGACCTATAAAGCCCTTCATGGCACCGGACCAGATTATCTCAGGGACTGCCTTCTGCTGCACGAATCCCAGCGACCAGTTAGGTCCCACAGAGTGGATCTTCTCCGGGTGCCGTCAACTAAAGAATGTCGCTTGGCGGGATCCAGGGGAAGAGCCTTCTCTGTGGCGGCCCCGGCCCTCTGGAACCAACTCCCCCCAAAGATTAGAATTGCCCCCACCCTCCTTGCCTTTCGTAAGCTGCTTAAAACCCACCTCTGCCATCAGGCATGGGGGAATTGAGACCCTCTTCCCCCTAGGCCTTTACAATTCTATGCATGGTATGTATGTATATATGTTTGGTGTTTTTAAAAAAAAATATTAATGGGTTTTTAATTATTTCTAACATCAGACTACTATTGTACACTGCTTTATTGTTGCTGTTAGCTGCCCCGAGTCTCCGGAGAGGGGCGGCATACAAATCCAGTCAATCCATCCATACATACATACATACATACCGTGTTTCCCCGAAGGTAAGACAGTGTCTTACTTTCTTTTTATCCCCAAAAGCCCCACTATGTCTTACTTTCGGGGTATGTCTTATATTGGAAAAAAATTGTCGAATTTTTTGTTTTAACCATAAAATTAACATTTAGACGCGGTGACGTATGGAGGGGGGGCGGCGCGGAAGTGGGCAGGAGGCGGCGCTAATTAAGATCAGAGGGAGGTGGCAGATGCGGTGACGTATGGAGAGGGGGACGGTGCTGACGTGGGCAGGAGGCGGCGCGCAGCTAGATGAGAGGGAGGCGGCAATACCCCCATGTTTCCCCGAAAGTAAGACATATGTCTTACTTTCGGGGTACGGCTTATATTAGCCGACTCCCCTGAAACCCCCGATACGTCTTACAATCGGGGGTGTCTTACTATCGGGGAAACAGGGTACATACATACATACATACATACATACATACATACCAGAATGGTGCAAAGATGCTGGATGGTTGAGGTTGACATTGGTTTTAATTTATGCCTTTTGTTCGTTTTCTACTGTTTTGAATTTTGGCTTCTACTAAAAGTTAGCTATTTCAAGCGCACAATTCAACAGAAGAATGGAGGCGGGGTTTTTTTTTTTTTGCAAGTGTAATGAATTAATTAAATGAAAAAAAGGCCTCCGAATTTTCACACTGTGCTAAATCTGCCAATTGTTAGGCTTTGCCTCATCTTGACGTGTAAACCAAATCACCGTGGTTTGACGGCCAAGTGATGTATGGTCTCATTACAAATGATGACTCATTCAGACAATCGCAGCCAAAACATAATCGGGGGTTAAAATAAAAGCCCACTCGTTCTTTGAAGGCCTGATTTGCTAAGCTCGCCAGAAAGCCTGGAATGGGGATTTCATGCGCTCCGAGACAAATTTCCCTGACTCCGTTGAAGACTGGCATCCACAAGCATCCTCGCTTTAGCGAGGGGTCAAGTGAGAGCAACTGCGTCACTGTGGCTTTTCTACCGGACGCTCATGTTTGTATCAGCATGGCCACAAGTTGCGATCCGCTTAACCCGAGTTGAACCTTTTTTTTTTTTTTATGACAAAAGATGGCTAAACCTTGCGGCTATTTCAGTTCATGAAACATCAAACTCTTCCTCCCAAGAGTGTTTATTTTACTTTTTCCCCTGTCGCCACATTTTCAAGGACTGAGAGCAAATTGTGTTTGTTTGTCTGTTTGTTGATTTATTGGCGTTGTGGTTAGCTCTGGCCCAGCTCCTGCCCCAAGGACTGTGGATGTGGGGGAGACATCCACATGCTGCAGGCCTGTTTTGCCCCCGGTGGAATCTGCTGATGAAGGCTCCTCTGACCAAGAAGACATGAGTGACAGGGAGGAGGAGAGTGGGGCAGACAGCTCAGAAGGAGATCAATTATCTAGCTCCTCCTTGGATTCAGAACAAGAGTTAATGATACAGCTACACATGCGGAGAGCGATGCATAGGCAGCAACAACTGAGAGATTATTATCAAAGAAAATGAGGCCACCTGTGGTTGGGTGGGGCTGTGGTAATTAGTGAGGCTGCTATAAATAGCAGCCTGTGGGTTTGGCCATTGTGGAGGATTATCTGATCGTTGTGTTTCGTGACTGCTTTACTGACTTTGACCTTTTGTGTGCTGATTTTTCCCCATTTTGAAACTAAACCAGAGGAAAGTGTGTTTCACTTTGTGAAAGAAGAAGGACTGTGAATTACCTCACAGCTGCAAGCTAAGTATCACAGAACTGATAAGGGACTTGTACAAATTACCAGTTTGTTTGGAGACCAGTGCTCTTTGCTATACCAAAAGAGGGCTTAGGTTAAGTGAATTTTCATTATAAAGAACATTGTTTTGCATTTTCAAACCTGTTTGTGTCTGAAATTGTATCTGTGCATTTTTGGGAGGATTCTACCAGAGAGCCCGACAGAACAATTGATTTATTGATAGTGTTGGTTGGTTGGTTGGATTTCTATGCCGCCCTTCTCCGCGGACTCAGGGCGGCTCACAAAAATGAGACTAAAATACCAATACAAAATAGAGTGGTACCTCTACTTATGAACTTAATTCGTTCCGTGACCAGGTTCTTAAGTAGAAAAGTTTGTAAGTAGAAGCCATTTTTCCCATAGGAATCAATGTAAAAGCAAATAATGCGTGCAAACCCGTTAGGAAAGAAGTAAAAGCTCGGAATTTGGGTGGAAGGAGGAGGAAGAAGAGGAAGAGGACAGTCGCTGCCCAGAGTGAAGGGAGCGTTTCTTTTCTCTGGGTGCTGGCAGAGATTTATTCCCTCTCCATGCGCCCAGGAAAAGGAAATGCTTCGTTCTCTCTGGACTGCCAAAGCCTCCTTAAGCACCACCGTAAGGCTCCTCTGGCAGCCCAGAAAAGCCCGAGATGGCCGGGATTAAAGGGGGAATGGCAGGAAACTGGCCGGGCCTTCGTGCCGCTCTCAAATTTCCTGGGAAATTTTTCCAGGCTCAGGTTCTTAAGTAGAAAATGGTTCTTAAGAAGAGGCAAAAAAATATTGAACACCCGGTTCTTATCTAGAAAAGTTCTTAAGTAGAGGCATTCTTAAGTAGAGGTACCACTGTATAACAGAAAAAACCCAACTTAAAACTAATATAAAACCCCCAAGATGTAGAAAAACTAGGCATTCACAATCATTCTAACTACAATCAGTAGTTTAGTATTGATCATGATAAGACTGATATATTTAAAAAAACACCTCTTAGATTCTCCTTAAGGGTGAGAAAGTAAATGGGAAAGGGAATCATTCGTGCTAGATCTCACTTTTTAATACCTGCACCGCGTCGTGTTACAGCATTACAAAAAAAAAAAAAAAAGAAAGATGCTAAGACCATTAGTGGGTTTCAAATTACTGGAACTACCAGTTCTGTGGGCATGGGTTATTTGGTGGGCGTGACAGGGGAAGGATACTGTAAAATCTCAATTCCCTCCCCATTCCAGGGGAAGATTACTGCATAATCCCCGTTGAGAGCATATGCACCAAGACAAATTCCTTGTGTGTCCAATCACACTTGGCCAATAAAATTCTATTCTATTCTATTCTATTCTATTCCTTCCCGATCATACTCAGAGAAGTTAACTGGTAAATTAGCAGAAGTTAACTGGTAAATTCAGTGAGAGCAGTCAGATTAAACAGATCGGTTAGAGCAGTGTTTCCCAACCTTGGCGACTTGAAGATATTTGGACTTCAACTCCCAGAATTCCCCAGCCAGTGAATGCTGGCTGGGGAATTCTGGGAGTTGAAGTCCAGATATCTTCAAATTGCCAAGGTTGGGAAACACTGGGTTAGAGTACAGGCAAATTCCACCAGTGTTCCCTCTAATTTTTTGGGGGGGTGGGCGGAAAAGTATAGTGTCTGAGCGGCAGTCCCTTTGGGACTGGGCGGCACAGAAATAAACAAACAAACAAACAAACAAACAAAAAACAAATAAATAAATAATAGGGCAGCTCTATCAATATCAAAATGCCACTTAAATAGTTGAGCTAGTTTCAAACTAGATTTTGATTTTCTTTCTCTCTTCTTTACTCCCATTCTTTTTCTTTCTCTTTTCCTTCCTCTCTTTTTTCTATCTGTTTCTCTCTCTTCCTCTCTCTCTCCTTCCCTCTCACTCTTTCCCTCTCGGCTTCTGGGCAGGTTTGGAAAACTCTGAGTTGATGATGATTTTTAAGTGAGCGATTGCTCACTGCTCAGCTTAGAGGGAACTATGGATTCCCCTCTGAGGGAAAGTGGCGCGCCTTTCACTATTTATAGGGTTCCCAAAGTAACAAACTCTATCTGACATGGCAACAAGCCTCCCGCCAGAACGAACAGCCAATCAGGAGGCAACATGCAGATACCGAACCTTAGAACTTTCTCCATGGATATTTAACACTTACTCACCTTCTGCTTTGCCGAATGCTGAATAAGTTCGGTGATCAGCACCTTATCCTGCTGCAGCCGGCGCTTCATCAGTTTGGAGCAGTGGATGTTGATGGCCTCCAAGATGTGGGACATGTTGTACTCCACGAAGGGGCGGCTGTCAATCAGGAGCAGCTTCTCCATGCTGCTTTCCAGCCAAGTCACCAGCCTCTCCCCGGGGATGAGCTGAGCCCCATTCATTTCATCCGCCATGGCAACCACAAGACGCAGAAACTGGAGCAAGGCCTGGCTTCCCCCCCCAATCTGCGGGCCCCTCCCGCGAAGGAGATGAGGTAATGGCTATGAACTTAAAGGGCCAGACTCTCCATTGTCCTAGGGATGAATGAGGTCATCTCGGTGGCGGCTGGCAAGAGGAGAGGGAGACCCATTTTCTCTTCTTCTTCTTCTTCTTCTTCTTCGGAGGGTCCTCGAAAGGCCTCGTCCAGGCCCTGCCGTACAAAGGCGCCCCCCTCACAAGCCATTCATCTTGGGCTAGGCCTCGCCCGCCATTTCACACTCTTCACAAAAGCTCCTTCTCAGATGCTCCTGCCATTACCTCACTCTCTATCTTTGTTCTCCTCCCATCGTTGCCTTTCGTCCAGGAGCCTGCAGAGAAACGAGGCAGACCAAAAAGAGA
Source organism: Erythrolamprus reginae (assembly GCF_031021105.1). Lineage (NCBI taxonomy): Eukaryota > Metazoa > Chordata > Lepidosauria > Squamata > Dipsadidae > Erythrolamprus > Erythrolamprus reginae. Next base: position 11,102,463 of record NC_091955.1, on the reverse strand, counting down.
CAGAAACAAAGAAGAAAGAGTGATGAGACCCTCTAAATCCCAGCCCTGCATCCTCTTTCTTTCTTTCTTTTTTCTTTTCTTTTCTTTCTTTCTCTCTCTCTCCTTCCTTCTCCCTTCCTTCCTTCCTTCCTGAGCCGTCCCGAGTCTTCAGAGAAGGGCGGCATACAAATCTAATAAATTATTATTATTATTTATTTATTTATTTATTTATTTCCTTCTTCCTCTCTTTCTCTCTCTCTCCTTCCTTCTCCCTTTCTTCCTTCCTTCCTTCCTTCCTGAGCCGTCCCGAGTCTTCAGAGAAGGGCGGCATTCAAATCTAATAAATAATAATAATAATAATAATTATTATTATTATTATTTATTTCCTTCTTCCTTTCTTTCTCTCTCTCCTTCCTTCATTAATCAATCAATCAATTAATCAATCAATCAATCTTACTTGTATGCCACCCAAATCCCGAAGGACTCTGGGTGGCTTCCAGCAAGAAAAAAAACCAATATTTAAAAACAATTTAAAACACTTAATTAAAAAAACATAGAACATAAGACAGGAAAGAATTAATTAAACGACTGCTCATTAATGAAAGGTGAGGTATATTAACTTGACCGAGAATGAATTTAATTGCTACTAATAATTTATTCTTCAGTACTAATACAATTTATTATTAATAACTAACAATATTTTGCTATAGTGGAATGGAATGATAATGAAAATAGATTGTGTAAATTTTCCTAATCGTTGAGGCTTGATTATCCTGGTTTATTTATTTCCTCCCCAGGCACAGCTGGAGGAAGGCTAGCTGCCTTCTGTCATTCCTGACTTTGTTCCAACAATGATGTCGGCGAGAACCGGCCAGAAGTCCCACGAGATCCTTGGCCAATGACCAAGATTTCATCATTTGGCTGCTCGTTAGCAAAATGGGTGACCTGAGAGCAGAGTGACTGAAAAGCACTGATTTAATCACCAAAGAGAGCCAGCTGCCCACCAACCAAAATTCCATGTCAGGCGTCTAAGCATATTCATATTGGGGAAAAAAGCAGTAACGCATAATCATAAAGGATTACTTGGGAAAATATATACGACGATAAAATATGCGTTAAGATGAAGAAAGGTATAGGTAGTTTGGTTTTGATTTATAGTTCTTTTAATAATGTTAATTTGTTTGTTATTTTTACTTAGAAACATAGAAGACCGACGGCAGAAAAAGACCTCATGGTCCATCTAGTCTGCCCTTATACTATTTCCTGTATTTTATCTTAGGATGGATCTATGTTTATCCCAGGCATGTTTAAATTCAGTTACTGTGGATTTATCTACCCACGTCTGCTGGAAGTTTGTTCCAAGGATCTACTACTCTTTCAGTAAAATAATATTTTCTCATGTTGCTTTTGATCTTTCCCCCAACTAACTTCAGATTGTGTCCCCTTGTTCTTGTGTTCACTTTCCTATTAATTACTTTTTAAAATACTTCGAAGCAGCAACTTTCCTCCTCCTCTTCTTCCTCCTCTTCCTCCCACCCAAATTCCGAGCTTTTATTTCTTTCCTAATGGGTTTGCACGCATTATTTGCTTTTACAGTGACACCTTGTCTTACAAACTTAATAGGTTCCGGGACGAGATTCTTAAGGTGAAAAGTTTGTAAGACGAAACAATGTTTCCCATAGGAATCAATGGAAAAGCGATTAATGCTCGCAAGCCCAATATTCACCCCTTTTGCCAGCCAAAGTGCCCGTTTTTGCACTGCTGGGATTCCCCTGAGGTTCGCCTCCATAGGAAACCCCACCTCCGGACGTCTGTGTTTTTGCGATGTTGCAGGGGAATCCCAGCATCGCAAAAATGAGCGCTTCGCTGGCAACGGAAGTCCGGAGGTGGGGTTTCCCAGCGAAGGGAGCCTCAGTGAAATTGCAGCATCGCAAAAACACTGAAGTCCTCGAAACCCCACCTCCGGACCTCTGTGTTTTTGCAATGCTGCGATTTCACTGAGGCTCCCCTCGCTGGGAAACCCCACCTCCGGACCTCTGTGTTTTTGCAATGCTGCGATTTCACTGAGGCTCCCCTCGCTGGGAAACCCCACCTCCGGACTTCCGTTGCCAGTGAAGCACCCATTTTTGTGCTGCTGGGATTCCCCTGCTGGGATTCCCCTGCAGCATCACAAAAACACAGAAGTCCAGAGGTGGGGTTTCCCATGGAGGGGAGCCTCATGGGAATCCCAGCAGCGCAAAAACTGGTGCTTCGCTGGCAATGGAAGATCTGGAGGCGGGGCATCCCAGCGGCGGCGGTGGGTTTGTAAGGTGAAAATAGTTTGTAAGAAGAGGCAAAAAAATCTTAAACCTCGGGTTTGTATCTCGAAAAGTTTGTATGATGAGACGTTTGCAAGACGAGGTATCACTGTACATTGATTCCTATGGGAAAATTGCTTTTACTTAAGAACGTTTCTACTTAAGAACCTAGTCACGGAACGAATTAAGTTCTTAAGTAGAGCTACCACTGTATATGCCTGGAATCCTTCGTTTCTTTCTCTACCTGTTACTCATTTGGGGGCTCCTCCTCCTTTTATCTGACCATTCCCCCTAGGCAGCATCTCTTATCTTCCTCCTTCAAGGTCATTTCCAAATACCATGATGATATCCAGTTTCAGTCTAATTTCGCCTGTTGTGGGCCTTATCTGGAGCAGGGTGACCTATGGACAGTGACTCACAACCCCTGGAGGGATTATTGCAATAGAGCTGATTATGAAGGTCATACAGAAGCTGCCCTTGGAGCCAAAGGTAATATAGTCCACATTCTGACTGATAAAAGAGTAGACTATAACCACATAACACTGATGTTGTAAACATTGCGCTGGCTATTCTAAGGTTCCAGGCAGGGGTGGGTTCTACTCTGCTAAACAAATAATTCCTTCAACATTGTCAAACTGCAGCATACAAATCTAATTAATAATAATAATAATGATAATAATAATAATAATAATAATAATAATAATAATAATAATAATAATAATAATAAATGGTAGTTCCGGAACTTGTGCCGGAACTACCATTTACCAGTGGCAAAGAACTGGTGGGATCATAAGCCCGAAAAAGTGGTCGAAAATGAGCAAGCAAAACTACAGTGGGACTTCCGACTTCAGACTGACCGAATTCTGAAGCATAACACGCCAGACATTGTGATCGTGGAGAAAAAGAAAGTATGGATCATCGACATCGCAATCCCAGGAGACAGCAGAATTGAGGAGAAGCAGCTAGAGAAATTAGTGAAATACGAAGATCTAAAAACCGAGCTGCAACGACTCTGGCATAAGCCAGTGAAAGTGGTCCCAGTGGTACTTGGCAAAGGATCTCAGCGGACATTTGAAAACCATCGGAATTGACAAAATCTCCATCTGTCAATTGCAAAAGGCCACTTTACTGGGATCGGCAAACATAATTCGCTGCTACATCACGCAGTCCTAGGTGCTTGGGAAGCGCCCGACTGGTGATGAAATACGAAATCCAGCATAGTGATCTCGTTTGCTGTGTTGTACTGACATATTATTATTATTATTATTATTATTATTATTATTATTATTATTATTATTTACTAAGTCTACACTAGTATTAATCTTCTCATCGTTCCCATCATCCATGTCCTCCCACAAATGACTGTAGGACTGTAACTTTGTGGCTTGTATCCTTACAATTTATATTGACCGGTTCCTAATATGATTGGATTGCTTATTCGTACCCGGACTATCGTTAAGTGTTGCACCTTATGATTCTTGACAAACATATCTTTTCTTTTATGTACGGACCAAAGACAAAATTCCTTGCGTGTCCAATCATATGTGGCCAATAAACTATGTATGTGTGTATGGCGTGGATAGGGGTTACAACCCGGGGTGAAATCCTACTGGTATGTCCAGTAATGGGCAGCCAAAATTTTTACTGCCACACTGTGGGTGTGGCTTATTTTGTGGGTGTGGCTTGCTGGCCATGTGACCAGGTGGGAGTGGCTTGAACGATCATCATCGTTCAAATGAACTGTTAAATCCTCCACTTACAACCTCACCAGTGTCGCTCTCTGGGGTGACAATTTGCTTCGCGGTTCCCGAGCTCTCCTTCCTGGGTCGCGCCCTGCCTCAGTCTGGGTAGCTGGGCAAACGGGTGCCAGTTAGCTGTTGAGAATAGATGGGGGGAGGAAATGGCCCCCTGCAACTTCTGTCGGTGCTAGTCTCCCTGCTGCTTTCCGAGGAGGATGGGAGGGTGGGATGGTCAACTGGAGCTGGGCACACAGCTTCATTTATGTTGTGAGCCGCCCCGAGTCCTCAGAGAGAGGCGGCATACAAATCCAATAAATAAATACATTTCCACTGGTGGAACTGTGTTCCATCCCGTCCTGTCTGCTGCCCACCACTGGGTATGTCTCAATTTGGGGCGTCACCAGTGGTTTGAAGAACCCGTAGTGATAATAGTGCAAGGCTCCGCCCACCTGCCCAGACATCACAATTTTCTTGTTTTTTTTATCCCCTGCTCATGCGCAAAGCCTTCTGCGCATGTGCAGAGGGTGAAAGTGTGTGTGTGACGGGTGTGTGCGCGCATAAAGCACACACTTTCGAACCGGTAGAGAAGGTAAGTAGATTTCACCATTGGTTACTTACCACATATATTTTTACTGTGTTTTTTTTTTTTGGTGTGTTAATTTTATGACTGCAAACTGCTGAGAATCAAGTGAAGGTAGTGATATAATGAACAGATAAATATTTTCTGGTGGTCCAGACACTGTCCTTGGGAAAAGAAGTTGTTTTATGGGGCTAAAAAATTATTTAACACCAGTCTAATATGCTGCAATGTCCTGCCTGTCAGCGACTACTTCAGCTTCAACCACAACAACACAAGAGCACACAACAGATTCAAACTTAATATTAACCGCTCCAAACTTGACTGTAAAAAATATGACTTCAGTAAGCGAGTTGTCAAAGCGTGGAACTCATTACCGGACTCCATAGTGTCATCCCCAAAACCCCAACACTTTACCCTTAGATTATCTACGGTTGACCTATCCAGATTCCTAAGAGGTCAGTAAGGGGCGAGTACAAGTGCACCAGAGTGCCTTCCGTCCCCTGTCCTATTGCTCTCCTATATCTCCTATACCTTTCTTCTATTCCTATATCTCTTCTTCTATTCTTTCATTGATATGTTCTATTACTATATCTTCTTTTCTATTCTTTCTTAGTTATATTTTACTATGAGTATCTCCTCTATAACCTTCATCATGTATTTTACTATGTGTATATAGATATATACCCACTAAAACCCTCATTGTGTATTGGACAAAATAAACAAATAAACAAACAAACAAACAAACAAACAAACAAATAAGATTGTTGGGGGCCATGTGTTGACTCTATAAACTGATTAGAAGGGCTGCAAAACACTGTAAAGTGATATATAAGTCTAAGTGCGATTGTTATTGCTATTAGTTTCATAAATTTATAATGCCACCTCATTTTTAAAAATATCTCTTGCTGCATGGACAAGAACCAGAGGAGGACTGGGAAGATTTCAAAGAGACGCATTATAAGAATCCAGGAAAGGCTGGATTTCAAAAGAGTTCCTAGTGTGAAATTAAAAATATACAAATAACAATTAATGAAGAAAAAAAATCCATTAAAAAAAAGACTCTGATTACAAAGTCTCGTATCTCATTTGTTGAATAATTTCCTGCCAAGAGTGAACAAAGAACACTGTCAGAAAATGTTGATCCTTAACCGTCAAAAGGATTTGCTAAACGTATCTCCAAATATCTCGCCCTGCTGAATGAAACCATTATCTTGCTAAAATCCAGCCCTTCAGCCAAACAAAAACCCATGGCTGAGAAGAGGCTGAAGAACCTCTTACATTCCAAGTCAACAAGGTCACCAGAGATGGGTCAACAAATACTGATCTCCACCCACCCACCAGCCTCTGGTTAACTTTCACACCATGTTTCCAATAAAAGAAAGGGAGGGTAAATTCAGGAGAGTCATCATCATCATCATCATCATCATCATTATTATTATTATTTATTGGATTTGTATGCCGCCCCTCTCCGCAAACTCGGGGCGGCTAACAACAGTGGTAAAACAACATGAACAATCCAATTAATAAAAGCAACTAAAAAACCCTTATTATAAAAAACCAAACATACACGCAAACATACCATGCATAACTTGTAATAGCCTTGTAATTACATCTTTGTCACAGGCAGAGGATGTGTCAGCTATTTTTTGGCCTTAGAGAAGGCAGTTTCCGCCTTCACCAGTCTTCAGGAGGCTTCCCTGAAGCCTCCGGAGTGCAAAAAACAGCCCAACGGGCAACATTTGGAAAAACGGACTTGCAGTTTGCCCATTGGGCCGCTTTTTTCGTACTCTGGAGGTTTTAGGGGAGGCCTCCTAAAGGTTTTAGGGAAGCCTCCTGAAACAGACTTTCATCCGACTTTAATAAATATTTTTTTTTAATAAACTTTAATAAATAAACATGGTGAGTAATGATCTAAATGGTTGCTAAGAGAATGGGAAATTGCACTTTAGGGGTTTAAAGTGTTAAGGGAAGGCTTGGGATACTGTTCATAGCCAAAAATAGTGTATTTACTTCCGCATCTCTACTTTGCGGAAATTCGACTTTCGCGGGTGGTCTTGGAACGCATCCCCCTGCGAAAATCGAGGGAACACTGTACTTATTTCTCCAGAAATAGGACTCTCTGAAGGTCATCTTTTCCTCCGCTTCAGTTCTGCTGGACTTTCCAGATTATTGGGAATTCTCAACTTTAATTAGAGGGATTATAATTTAACAACCAGTTTGCCCAGAATAAAAAAAATGTGGTTTTTGATAAAAGCACATGCACGCTGCATCAAAAAAACGCAGCAATTTGCTCTTGTGCTACATCCGAGTCCTCGGAGAGGGGCGGCATACAAATCTAATTAATAATAATAATAATAATTGTTGTTATTATTATTATTATTATTATTATTATTATTATTATTATTATTATCCAAAGCGGTCTGAACTGGCTGAATCCAGTGATTTCCCCAGCCTTATCTCACTGATTTTTGTATTCTGCCCCTCGGTCAAGATGACCCAACTACTAGGAAAGGGCTGGGAAAAGCTATTTTGGACGTGACCCGGAGCACCCCTCTCTCCCTCTGAAGGAATGTGGACTGACTTCTAGTTTTAGGAGCTACACTAACAATAGCCTGTGTCAGAATAATAGTGGAAGGAAAATAAGGATTTAAAAATTGGGCCCAGTCCAGGAAAAGCTAGCCCAAGCAAATTTCACTTTCCGAAGTTAAATTTCTCCCATTACAAGTAAAGAACTCTGGCTGAACTATATATATATATCCATGCTATAAGTTTAAAGAGCAGAAGAAGAGATTTGTTTAGCTTCTAGTTGAGAACTCATTGTTCTTTCAAAGTGGTGTGACAAGGCTCATGTTGAAACACGTCTGGCCTAAAAGGGCTTCGTTTCTTGAGAAAGAGATTTGCCTTGTTGTTTCCTTGTACTGTATACTTAACCCAGCAGCGTCAAGGAAATGACACCCGTTTCATGTCAAAAATCAATTCCAAGAGTTTTCTCCTTGCTTTGTGGATTCGAGATTTAAAATCTAGAACTTAGATCTAGAACAGTGGTAGGGAACGTTGGCTCTTCTATGAAGTTATGCATGGTATGTTTGTGTGTATGTTTGGTTTTATAATAGGGGTTTTTAGTTGTTTTTATTATTGGATTGTACATATTGTGTTTATTATTGTTGTTAGCCGCCCCGAGTCTGCAGAGAGGGGCGGCATACAAATCCAATAAATTATTATTATTATTATTATTATTATTATTATTATTATTATTAATATTTGTGGACTTCAACTCACAGAATTCCTGAGCCCGTCATGCTAGCCCAGGAATTTTGGGAGTTGAAGTCTGCATGTCATTGAAGAACCAACGTTCCCTAGCCCTGATCTAGAACGTACAATATGTGTCTGTAGTAGCTTTAGCTACCTTGGGTCAGCAATGGGTTGCTCCCGGTTTGGACCAGTTCTTAGAACCACTGTCACAGGCGGCGGGATGCTCCACTCTCTTGCCTGGGATGCTTCTGCACATTTGCAGCAACTTCTGCGCATGCACAGTAGCATTGCGCACATGTGCAAACCAGTAGTAAAAGGGTTTAGAACCCACTACTGCTTTGGGTCCTTCAGTAATTAAGATCTGGTGATGGGGCCCGTTTGATTCAAGCAACAATTGGAAAGTATACTATTCAAAAATAAATAAATAAATAAAGGGAACACTTAAAGAACACAATATTTTTAATTTAATTTAATTTAATTTAATTTAATTTAATTTAATTTAATTTAATTTAATTTAATTTAATTTAATTTAATTTAATTTAATTTAATTTAATTTAATTTAATTTAATTTAATTTAATTTAATTTAATTTAATTTAATTTAATTTAATTTGTATGCCGCCCCTCTCCGCAGACTCGGGGTGGTTAACAGCAGTAAAAAAGACAAATATAACAAATCTAATATAAAAATGTAATTTTAAAAACCCCAATTTAAGAGACCAATCATACAAACAGACATACCATGCATAAATTTTATTAAGCTTAGGGGGAAGGGAATATCTCAATTCCCCCCTGCCTGACGACAGAGGTGGGTTTTTAAGGAGCTTACGAAAGGCAAGGAGGGTGGGGGCAACCCTGATATCCGGAGGGGAGTTGGTTCCAGAGGGTCGGGACCGCCACAGAGAAGGCTCTTCCCCTGGGTCCCACCAAACGACATTGTTTAGTCGACGGGACCCGGAGAAGGCCAACTCTGTGGGACCTTAACTCCAAGTAAATCAAACCTGTGAAATCAAACTGTCCACTTAGGAAGCAACACTGATTGACAATCAATTTCATTTTCTTGTAAGCACATTCAACTTTGTAAAGAACAAAGTATTCAATGAGAATATTTCATTCATTCAGATCTAGGATGTGTTATTTGAGCGTTCCCTTTATTTTTTTGAGCAGTGTAGAATTTTTTTACTTCTACTTTACTTTTTAAAAAACAGAGATTTTGTTTCTACCACATCCATAGCCAAGAAAGAGATACTCCTGGTGTGCGTTTCTTACCACCGCCACCACCCACCCACATTCTCTAAAATTAATTCCTTACTAAACCAAATCTTACTTTTGCTTCATTTCACACATAGCTGGCTGGAGAATTTAGAAAGTTGAAGCCCACACATCTAAAAAGTAGCCAAGGTTGAAAAACACAGATCTAATGTTTACCTGAACTGTTCTGGTTAGCTCTGGCCCAGCTCCTGCCCCAAGGACTGTGGATGTGGGGGAGACATCCACATGCTGCAGGCCTGTTTTGCCCCCGGTGGAATCTGCTGATGAAGGTTCCTCTGACCAAGAAGACATGAGTGACAGGGAGGAGGAGAGTGTGGCAGACAGCTCAGAAGGAGATCAATTATCTAGCTCCTCCTTGGATTCAGAACAAGAGTTAATGATACAGCCACGCATGCGGAGAGCGATGCATAGGCAGCAACAACTGAGAGATTATTATCAAAGAAAATGAGGCCAGCTGTGGTTGGGTGGGGCTGTGGTAATTAGTGAGGCTGCTATAAAGAGCAGCCTGTGGGTTTGGCCATTGTGGAGGATTATCTGATCGTTGTGTTTCATGACTGCTTTACTGACTTTGACCTTTTGTGTGCTGATTTTCCCCCGCTTTGAAACTAAACCAGAGCAAAGTGTGTTTCACTTTATGAAAGAAGAAGGACTGTGAATTGCCTCACAGCTGCAAGCTAAGTATCACAGAACTGATAAGGGACTTGTACAAATTACCAGTTTGTTTGGAGACGAGTGCTCTTTGCTATACCAAAAGAGGGCTTGGTTTAAGTGAATTTTCATTATAAAGAACATTGTTTTGCATTTTCAAATGTGTGTGTGTCTGAAATTTGTATTTGTGAATTTTTGGGAGGATTCTACCAGACAGCCCGACGGAACACTGAACACTGATCTAATGTTTACCTGAAATTTACTAATTGAAACACTATGCTTGTTTTCCTTGGAGAATCTCCATTGCATTTAATTGAATTTCAATTATGATTCGTCTTCGGTCACATGGCTGAACATGATGATCCCAATAAATCTTTCCAGCTCTTATTTTTCGTCTACATGGAAGTGTAATTAAAAACTGCTACGCTTTGAAATCACAACTTGGGGAGAGGCAAGGTTGAAATATCCTTAACCAACATTAAAAGCAAAATTATATCAGTCAGACCAATGGATCTGACTTGACTTGTCCTAACCTATTGCCTTAAGGACATTTGGCTTATCTCCCTACAGGTAAGCTATGACTCAAAAAAAAAAAAAAACCCCTAGAAAATTTCACAACAGCCTTTAAAAAAAAAAATTCCTTTCACTTTCTGTTTATGGATTTAGAAGAAATAAGGAGGAAGTTCTGTAAAGGAAAACGATTCATCAGTGGAACAGGAATTGTGGATGTTCCATCATGTTCTGCCGGCGTGTTTCAACCACCTGTAATTACAGGGTAATTAGTCCAGGAAGACACACACCACACGATAGAAGGAAAACCGAAAAGTTTTTATAAACAGAAAAACAGAAACAGCTCCCTTTTTAAATGTCAAAGGGATTTTCTGGTACACACAAGGCACAGGTTAAATGCAATCCAATTGCTCACCCAATAACTGGGAAATTGAGTTCAATTCTAAAGTCCAGAGAGTCCACATACAATCTTGAACAGCACAAAAGCCACGATCTTGACGAAACAATGAATCAGATAAACTGCCATGAGGCTAAAACACCAGGCTGCACTTTTATCTGCAGCACTAATTACAGCAGCCCCACTCAACCACAGGTGGCCTCATTTTCTCTTGTAATAATCCTTCAGTTGTTGTCTCTTGTACATCACTCTACACATGCGTGGATGTATCATTAATTCTTGTTCAGAATCCAGGGATGATACAGATGATTGATCTCCTCCTGTGTTGTCTGTCAAACTCCCCTCTTCCCTGCCACTCACGCTTCCTTTGTCAGAGGAGGCTTCGTCGGCAGATTCCATCGGGAGCAAAACAGGCCTGCGGCATGTGGATGTTTCCCCCACATCCACCTGCACATTCCTTGGGGCAGGAGCTGGGCCAGAGCTAATCACAACACATCACTGGAGGTTTTAAGTAAAAGCTTGGATAACTATTTGTCTGGGATAGTATGAGGACTCCAGCCTTGTGCAAACAGTTAGAAATGGAAGGGACCTTAGAGGTCTTCTAGTCCAACCCCCTGCTTGTTGTGATTCAGCCTGAGGCTGCTCAGGGACCAGCTGTGTCTCTGCTGGCTCCATGCCCGGAGGAGGAGGACAGCAAAGAGGAGGGGGCTGAACAGTCGGATGGGGGAGAGGAAAGTCAGGAATGGGACAAAGGAGAACAGCAGGAGAGCCCCCCGGGGGGGCTCTCCCCAGCCAGTAGCTTGGAGTCATTAGGTGATGAAGCACAAGCCGTCATTGACATGCGACAGAGACGTTCAGATCAAAGAAAGGAGCAATTAAAGAAGTATTATCAGCACTGAATTAGGAACAGCTGGGCTTGGGTGTGGTCCTCCTTAGCAGGGTTTAAAAGGCAGGCAAGCCCTTGAAGCCATGTGGAATGTTATCAGTTGGAGTTACGGTGTCCTGCTTTGTTCTCGACGTCTCTGTTCCTGGTTTGTGGCCCAGCAGTTTGGAAGACCCGTGGGAGGTGTAGGTCTGCTATCTATAGCCTCGTCTTGGCAGCAAGAATCCTGTATTGCTGCATGGACTTTTGCCTTCGTGGATATATTTGAAGATACAGCGTTTTCCTGTTTGTAAGGACATTTTCTGTTACCTGTGTTTTTCTTGAATGTTATAAACTGCCTTTGCCTTTTACCGGTGTGTTTGGCTTCTCTTTTTGGGTTGGTATTGGCTTCCGGAGTGACCCAGACAGAACACTGCTTAGGCAGGAAACCCTACACCACTTCAGACAAAGTGTTATCCAGTATCTTTTTTAAAACTTCCAGTGTTGGAGCATTTACAACTTTTGGAGACAAGTTGTTCCACTGGTTAATTGTTCTAACTGTCAGGGAATTTCTCCTTAGCTCTAGGTTGCTTCTCTCCTTGATTAGTTTCCACCCATTGCTCCTTGTCTTGCCTTCAGGAGCTTTGGACGATAGGTTGACTCCCTCTTCTTTGTGACAGCCCCTGAGATATTGGAATATCACGTCATGGGATGGAAGAAATCTGCGACCCTTTCCAGCCCTTCGATTCTATTCCATTTCTATTTCTGACATGGTTAAAAATAAAACACCAATTCTTTTAAAGAGCAAAAAAGGAATTATGCAAGAATGTTAGAGCAAAAAAAAAAAGATTGAGAAAATTGCAGACTTCTAAACAGATGCCAGCGGATTTGGAAAAGGAAGCTGTAGTTTGTGAATGAGCATAATTAGAAGAGGGAGCTGTAATGCTAGGATTTCCCCCTTTTGCATACAATAAGAAACAACAACAGGAAACGGGTGTGGAAAAGCATTGCAAACTGTCTGGGGAATTTTCATTACCCATTTACATGGTAATAAATGAAGGTGATGACAGAAAAGACACATGGGATATTTTAGCCCCAATGAGAAGACAGAATTAATCACCGCGTTACTTCACCACTTATTTCTACATCATGTCACAACGGTGTCATTAAATGTACCATTAGGTCTGATTTCAATCTTGACGTGCGTTTCCCAGAATTATTACATCCTACCGGTCAATGACTACTTCAGCTTCAACCGCAACAACACAAGAGCACGCAACAGATTCAAACTTAATACGAACCGCTCCAAACTTGACTGTAAAAAATATGATTTCAACAATCGAGTTATCGAAGCGTGGAACTCATCACCGGACTCAATTGTGTCAACCCCTAACCCCCAACACTTCTCCCTTAGACTCTCCACGATTGACCTCTCCAGGTTCCTAAGAGGCCAGTAAGGAACGTACATAAGTGCACTGGTGTGCCTTTCGTCCCCTGTCCAATTGTCTTTCCTTTCTTTCTCCTATCATATATATTCTCTTCCTTTCATATATCCTCTCCTCTAAGTTTACTTTTACCCTTATATATATTACCACATGTCTATTTTTCTTCCTATGTATTTGTGTATTGGACATATGAATAAATAAAAAAATAAATAAAACATTTTAGCCCCAATGAGAAGACAGAATTAATCACTGAGTTACATCACCACTTATTTCTACATCATGTCACAACGGTGTCATTAAACGTATCATTAGGTCTGATTTCAATCTTGACATGCATTATTTCCCAGAATTATTACATAAACCAGAAGGATGGCAAAAGAGAAGAGCGATTCATCGGTACCCAACGAAGAGAGATCAAAGATTTAAGCTGTATCACAAAATTCCTAATAAAGGAAAACACAAGCTTCTAATTCATTAAATGGAGGCTGAATATACGTTAGAAAATTATTTTAATGACTTTAGCTATCACCATTACATAAGAGAGCGGGCTATTCAAAGCAGGAGTGTCCCTGGGAAATTCCTTCCATAGAATAATTTTCAGGATACCTGCCACACACAACGATATATTTCAGTCAGAACTGAAGAAGATTCTTTGGATGAGAAGTGAAACATTTTCAAAGGGTGGGGAGGAGCAAAGAAAGTCCAATTGCCCTTTTAAAAGCACCCTTGGGATGGCTACTGATTCTGTTGAATTGGTTGTAATCAATCTACAGTTGGTAACCCAGACATTGAAATGGAAATGGCAAATATTATGTTTCAGTTAAAAGCTGGGAATAAAGCCCTTGTTCTCCATTTGACCACACAAATTTGTATTTTTTATATGTTGTGAGCAGCCCTGAGTCCTCGAAGAAGGGTGGCATATAAGTCCATCAAACAAACAAACAATTGAGAAGCACTGTGTTAACATAACTCTGATGCAGGCTTCTTTTAAATAGAATTTAATTACTTGCAATAGTACAGAAGAAAGAATCGCTTGGCATTTCCTCATACCTAGATCTGACATGGACACATTCTACCGGGGATAAAATCCCACCACACCAATACAAATAGGATTAGATTTTAAGTACAGTTGAAGGAGGAGGAAATACTACGCCAGGGAAGAAGATGCCTTAACCATTACACCAGAGATGGGCTGCTAAGGTGGAACGGTGACGTGTGCTCACCCCTGTGGCTCTGAGTGCTAGCGGAGTCCAGCACAATTATACCACTGCATTACACCAAACTGGCTCTCACCTGACCACTAGGCAAGAGGTCTTCAAACTTGGCAACTTTTAAGACTTGTGGACTTCAACCCCCAGAACTGTCTGGGGAATTGAAGTCCACACGTCTTAAAAGTTGCCAAGGTTGAAGATCTCTGCTCTTGGGGAAGACACATCCTGTGATTGGTTGCAAAGGCAACCAGAGCTGAATATGTAAACTGACATGGTGGAGAGGATCCAAACCCTACCTGCACAATGGGGATGCAGCTGGGTCTTGACCAAAGAAGACACTTAATGATGACCTGAACAATCTGGTTAGCTGGCAGGCACCCGATGTCCAAGAGGGTCAACAAAGTGGCAAGACAACCACGATAGGTGGAATCAAAAGGGCCAGCAGACAATCTCTGCTTTGACATCAAAACACGGATGGGAATGGGCCAAGCATAGGTTCTTCAAAAGGCACAGAAGTTCTTGAACCCTCAACGCCTAACCTCTCTTTCCCAACAACAAATATTTCACCAGAATTTTTCCTCCACTATGTAGAGCCACTAATATTTATCTAGAGCAGTGGTTCTCAACCTGGGGGTCGGGACCCCTTTGTGGGTCAAATGGCCATTTCAACTCTCCGATCTGGACTCCAATGGAATTTTAGTGTTTTGATATGGGGCCAGGCTAGCTTTTGATTAAGTTGGCTTGTCCCCTTGTCAAAAAACTAATATGGCCCTGTGTCAAAACATTAAAATGCCGATATTTTGGGGTTGCCGGCCTGGCCCATAAGTGCCACCTCTGCTGGGCATTCACAGCCAATGGTGTGAAAGGAAGCTTTAGGGTGCCGTTCAAAGTTTTTGCCCAACTGCAACGGATGGTCCTCCTTGTCCAGCAGCAGTTTCACCACGCCATTCATGGCTACAGCAGCATCTACCGAGAACAACAAAAACCCACGCAGCAACCCCTATACCAATATATTTTATGTTCTAAATGCACAGAATCGATGAGTTTGTTTGTTTGTTTCTTTGTTTATCTATCTATCTATCTATCTATCTATCTATCCATCCATCCATCCATCCATCCATCCATCCATCCATCTATCTATCTATCTATTTATTGGATTTGTATGCCTCCCCCTCACCGTAGACTCGGGGCGGCTAACAACAGTGGTAAAAACAACATGCGACAATCCAATACTAAAGCAGCTAAAAACCCTTATTTTAAAACCAATCATACATACAAACATACCATACATAAATTGTAGAAGCCTAGGGGGAAAGAATATCTCAGTTCCCCCATGCCTGACAACAGAGGTGGGTTTTAAGAAGCTTACGAAAGGCAAGAAGGGTGGGGGCTATTTTAATCTCTGGGGGGAGTTGGTTCCAGAGGGCCGGGGCCGCCACAGAGAAGGCTCTTCCCCTGGGTCCCGCCAACCGACATTGTTTAGTTGACGGGACCTGGAGAAGGCCCACTCTGTGGGACCTAATTGGTCGCTGGGATTCGTGCGGCAGAAGGCGGTCCCGGAGATAACCTGGTCCGGTGCCATGAAGGGCTTTATAGGTCATAACCAACACTTTGAATTGTGACCGGAAACTGATCGGCAACCAATGCAGACTGCGGAGTGTTGGAGTAACATGGGCATACCTGGGGAAGCCCATGACTGCTCTCGCAGCTGCATTCTGCACGATCTGAAGTTTCCGAACACTTTTCAAAGGTAGCCCCATGTAGAGAGCGTTACAGTAGTCGAGCCTCGAAGTGATGAGGGCATGAGTGACTGTGAGCAGTGAGTCCCGATCCAAATAGGGCCGCAACTGGTGCACCAGGCGAACCTGGGCAAACGCCCCCCTCGCCACATCCGAAAGATGTTTCTCTAATTTGAGTTATGATGAATACCAGGTGCCTTGTGCAAAAAAGCTAAGCCGAGTCGGATCTGGTTAGTACTTGGATGGAGTCCATAAGGAAATCCCAGAATCTAGGTTAGACAGAGAAATAAATAATTTTTTAAAAAAATCCCAAACCACTTTGGTATTCCTTGCCAAGAAAACTCCACGGGCACATCTATGATGTCACCAGGACTTGAGCTCAGCGTGAAATAAACTTCCCTCTTTATAAATCTTCGCTATTGACTGGGGTGGAAAAAAGGACTAAGAACTTAGTTACCGAGATGTTCAGCTGACGTTAGAATTAAATCCCTAGCGCAAACTCTTCGAGGAGGGAGAAAATTGTTTCTCTGAAAAATCACTCCATTTTTACCTAGGCGCAGGGGAATAGATTTATTTATTTTATTTATTTATTTAATTGGATTTGTATGCCGCCCCTCTCCGAGGACTCTGGGCGGCTCACAGCATATACAAAACAGAACAATAATATAAATCCAATTAATGCTACATTTAAAAACAATCATGTAAATTCAATTAAAAGGAAAAACTTATCAAGCAATCATTCAACAGTCATACTTAAAACATTCATTGGTCAGGGGGAAGATCTAAAAGTCCCAAGCCTGTACAAGTGGGCAAATGTTAAGACTATAGTTCTATCCAAAGCCTTGGGTCTGTCTATCTTACATCCTCCCATTCTTCTAATATCACTCCTTTTCCCTCTCCTGTTAAGATGCTCAGGTACAAGGTACAAGCCTGACACTTCTGGGTTGTGTGCAACTCATAGACGTGTGACAAGGGGAAGGCAAATAGGAAATCCTACAATTAGGTCAATCTGTACATGAAGAAGGGCCACTTAGTAACAGGAAGGAAACTTTGCTCCTGACTAAATTTTAACTTAGGCCTTAAACATAGAAACATAGAAGATTGACGGCAGAAAAAGACCTCATGGTCCATCTAGTCTGCCCTTATACTATTTCCTGTATTTTATCTTACAATGGATATATGTTTATCCCAGGCATGTTTAAATTCAGTTACTGTGGATTTACCAACCACGTCTGCTGGAAGTTTGTTCCAAGGATCTACTACTCTTTCAGTAAAATAATATTTTCTCATGTTGCCTTTGATCTTTCCCCCAACTAACTTCAGATTGTGTCCCCTTGTTCTTGTGTTCATTCCTATTAAAAACACTTCCCTCCTGAACCTTATTTAACCCTTTAACATATTTAAATGTTTCGATCATGTCCCCCCTTTTCCTTCTGTCCTCCAGACTATACAGATTGAGTTCATTAAGTCTTTCCTGATACGTTTTATACTTAAGACCTTCCGCCATTCTTGTAGCCCGTCTTTGGACCCGTTCAATTTTGTCAATATCTTTTTGTAGGTGAGGTCTCCAGAACTGAACACAGTATTCCAAATGTGGTCTCACCAGCGCTCTATATAAGGGGATCACAATCTCCCTCTTCCTGCTTGTTATACATCTAGCTATGCAGCCAAGCATCCTACTTGCTTTTCCTACCACCCGACCACACTGCTCACCCATTTTGAGAAATCACTACCCCTAAATCCTTCTCTTCTGAAGTTTTTGCTAACACAGAACTGCCAATGCAATACTCAGATTGAGGATTCCTTTTCCCCAAGTGCATTATTTTACATTTGGAAACATTAAACTGCAGTTTCCATTGCTTTGACCATTTATCTAGTAAAGCTAAATCATTTACCATATTACAGACCCCTCCAGGAATATCAACCCTATTGCACACTTTAGAGTCATCGGCAAATAGGCAAACCTTCCCTACCAAACCTTCCCCTATGTCACTCACAAGCATATTAAAAAGAATAGGACCCAGAACAGACCCCTGTGGCATTAGCTGGTTCAATTTGTCTGGGACCAGTAATGCGTTTCTGCCGGTACGGGCCACTCTATAGATTCTCACACATAAGAATCCTCATGTGAGATTTGGCTTCCTGTGCATGTGCAGAAGGCAAATCTCGTGCCAATATACGTGCGCCTGCCCTTGGAACATATGTGCATCCACTTCAGTCAGCACCGATGAGGAGAACCCTTGCCTGTCTGGGATTGTATGAGGCAGTTTCAGGCAGGAGTTCTTCCTTTTACCTTCTCTACCAGTTCGCTTCGCTCTTGTGCGCACGCCCCCTTCACATTGCGCAAAACACCAGGAAACGACCCTCAACACATGGTCAGAACCCTTCCCATATGCGCAGAGGATATTTATTTTCAAGCCGCGGCGATCGGAGGAGCAGTTCGGGAGCATAAACCGCTGGTCATCGCTGCTGGTTTGGTGAGCGACGGTAAATTTCCGCTACCGGTTCTAAAGAACCGGTTCAAAATGGCACCAACCCCACCACTGGGCAGTATACCAACACTTCAATAGGACAATATTTTAGATTATATTATTTCACTGAAAGAGTAGTAGATCCTTGGAACAAACTTCCAGCAGACGTGGTTGGTAAATCCACAGTAACTGAATTTAAACATGCCTGGGTTAAACATATATCCATCCTAAGATAAAACACAGGAAATAGTATAAGGGCAGACTAGATGGACCATGAGGTCTTTTTCTGCCGTCAGTCTTCTATGTTTCTATGTTTCTATTACATTGTGTCATTTACTCAGAAATGCCTCAGCTTGCCAAGTTGTTTCAGGAAGGGTGGCATAGAAATCAAATCAAATCAAATCAATCAATCATAAGAACATAATAAGATCCATGCTGAATCAGGCCAAAGCCCATCGAGTCCAGCATTCTGTGTCACACAGTGGCCCACCAATTGTCCATGGGGATCTTGAGCAGAAAGAGAAGGCAAGACCCTCCCTTTCCCTTGACCCCCCCAACAAATGGTACCCAAGGGAATCCTGCCTGCCTCAACCAACATAGAGGCGGTACATGGACATCCGTTTCAATAACCACTGATACACTTGGCATCCATGAATCTGTCTAATCCTGTCTTGAAGCTATCCAGACTGACAGCTGTCACGACATCTTCTGGAAGTGAATTCCATAAACCAACAACCCTCTGGGTGAAGAAATATTTCCCTTTATTTGTCCTTGCTTTCTTACCTGTGAGCTTTAGGGAGGGCCCCCTTGTCCTAGTATTGTGTGATAGAGA
Organism: Erythrolamprus reginae; assembly: GCF_031021105.1. NCBI lineage: Eukaryota > Metazoa > Chordata > Lepidosauria > Squamata > Dipsadidae > Erythrolamprus > Erythrolamprus reginae. Next base: position 11,083,231 of record NC_091955.1, on the reverse strand, counting down.
AAATAATTTTTCTCTATCCACATTTTTTATCCCATGCATGATTTTATACCCTTCGATCAAGTCACCCCTTAAACGCCGTCTTTCAAGGCTGAAGAGACCAAGGCATTGCAACCCGGTTTCATAAGGGAGGGGCTCCATTTCCTTGATCATTCTTATCGCCCTATTTTTGCACCTTTTCCAGTTCCATTATATCAATCAATCAATCAATCAATCTAGCAAAAAACTTGCCCTCTACTTAAAACAGTTCAAAGTAACAACAAGTTTTAAAAAATGACTTATAGCCACCTTTCACATTTATGACATTGCAGGACACCCCGCCCCCCATGGTCACATGATTTACATTTGGATGCTTGACAACTGACTCAGATTTATGATGGTCGCAGTGTCCAGGGGGTCAGCCAAGTCAATGGAGGGAACCAGATTCACTTAACAACTGGGTGACTAATTTAAGAACCGATTCACTTAGCAAACAGGGCCGAGAAAAGTTGTCAAAAACTCCCTTGACCAATTTCTCACTTATCAACATAAATTGTGGTCATAAGTTGAGGACTACCCATATAAAGACCATCTGATCTTCCTTGTTGTGGGTCCTTTCAAATATAACCTATTAGTGGGCGCTTTTTTTTAATTGACAAATTTCTAGGACAAGAACGTCCACCAAAGCAGTTTGGTTCTCTCTCTTTTTTAATGATTGTGATCAATATCCCTGCCACCCCATTAGGAGGAAACAATGAGGGATAGTTTATTTTATTTATTTTATTTACTAGTTATGCCTATGTAGTGTGTTTTAGGAGCATGTCATGCTCACCTCACTTTTTTGTTTTTTAAATTTTTTTATTAAACATTTAAAAAGACATGGAAATTTATACAATTTCCTTCTTCACAGCACTTTCGTGTCGTTGTTAACAGTTTGAATTTTTCCTTTTTTTCCTTTTTCATTCTTCATTTCTATTTATATACATACATTACACAATTCTATTTGTATATAAATAAAATTGTGTAATACACCGCTCAAAAAAAAATAAAGGGAACACTTAAACAACACAATATAACTCCAAGTAAATCAAACTTCTGTGAAATCAAACTGTCCACTTAGGAAGCAACACTGATTGACAATAAATTTCACATTTTGTTGTCAGGACATTCAACTTTGTACAGAACAAAGTATTCAATGAGAACATTTCATTCACTCAGATCTAGGATGTGTTCTTTGAGTGTTCCCTTTAGGAACACTTTAGGAAAATAGAAATAATGTATATATCATATAGTAAGGTACTCTATTTCTACCATTATTTCTATTTCTCTTTTATTTGTTTATTTTTAATATATTCTAACAACTCCTTTATCCTCTTTATTGCACTATTCTCTTTGTCTCCTTCCTCTTATCACTCACACCATTTCCCCCACCCCTTATAATACAGTGATACCTCGTCTTACAAACGCCTCGTCATACAAAGTTTTCGAGATACAAACCCAGGGATTAAGATTGTTTTTGCCTCTTCGTACAAACTATTTTCACCTTACAAACCCACTGCCGCCGCTGGGATGCCCCGCCTCCGGACTTCCGTTGCCAGCGAAGCACCCGTTTTTGCGCTGCTGGGATTCCCCTGAGGCTCCCCTCCATGGGAAACCCCACTTCCGGACTTGCGTGTTTTTGTGATGCTGCAGGGGAATCCCAGCAGGAGAATCCCAGCAGCACAAAAACGGGCGCTTCGCTGGCAACGGAAGTCCGGAGGCGGGGTTTCCCAGTGAGGGGAGCCTCAGTGAAATCGCAACATCGCAAAAACACAGAGGTCCGGAGGTGGGGTTTCGAGGACTTCGGCGTTTTTGCGATGTTGCGATTTCACTGATGCTCCCTTCGCTGGGAAACCCCACCTCCAGACTTCTGTTGCCAGCGAAGCGCTCATTTTTGCGATGCTGGGATTCCCCTGCTGGGATTCCCCTGCAGCATCACAAAAACACAGAAGTCCGGAGGTGGGTTTTCCCATGGAGAGGAGCCTCAGGAGAATCCCAGCAGCGCAAAAACAGGCGCTTCGGCTGGCAAAAGGGGTGAATTTTGGGCTTGCACGCATTGATCGCTTTTCCATTGATTCCTATGGGAAACATTGTTTCGTCTTACAAACTTTTCACCTTAAGAACCTCATCCCCGAGTCTTCGGAGAGGGGCGGCATACAAATCTAAGTAATAAATAAATAAATAAATAAATCCCGGAACCAATAAAGTTTGTAAGACAAGGTATCTCCTTTTCTTGTATTTCCTTGGTTAAGTTTGTCCGTTTCAGCACATTCTAAGATTTTTCTAATCAAAGTTTTCTTCTGGCGGTATGTATTTATTTCACCTCACTTTCTTAATTAACTGCAATTTTCATTCCTCTCCAGCTTTCGTGTACCGTGAAAGAGCCTTCCGCCGAGAGGCGAAGTAGGACAGCTGCCAATTCAGCCAGAGCCAGATCCGAGTAGGTCACTCTTGGCTCGGCCACAGACCGCAAAGGAAACACAAGGAAAAACACAGGCTGCCCTTTCTCCCTCAGAAGGCCATTAGCTCCGTTCCTGTCTTCTGCCTCAGACGAGAGAACCTGTTACAGCCATTCATGAGGAGAAGGGAATGAAACGCTTTCTCAAAAGAGCGATCGCACAGCTTGCTTGGGAACGACAGTTGGAAGGACATCAAATCAGCCAAGTTTTGTTTCAAGTCACCTTAAAAAAAAGGAGATTTTTTTTTAAAGAACAACGCCGCTGGCTTCATGTCAAATTCCTTTCTTTTTGGCTATGTCGCACACACAGGGATGGGCTCCTACAGGTATGGTTAAGTAGCCAAACCGTTAGGAAAATTTGGGTTAGGTACGTAGAACCGGGAGAAAAATTTTGATTTTTTCTTCTTTTTTTCCCTTCTGGGCTCTTGAGTATGCTTTTCTTATTGCAGTAAATGAGGTTGAATGTGTGTAATTTTAGAAGAGCTGTGCACGTACATACAGTTTATATAGAATAGAATAGAATAGAATAGAATAGAATTTTTTATTGGCCAAGTGTGATTGGACACACAAGGAATTTGTCTTGGTGCTCCGAGTCTTCGGAGAGGGGCGGCATACAAATCCAAATAATAAATAAATAAATAAATAAATAAATATGCTCTCAGAGTACATAAAATAAAATATACATTTGTCAAGAATCATGAGGTACAACACTTAATGATTGTCATAGGGATCAAATAAGCAATGAAAAAGCAATATTAATAAAAATCTTAGGATATAAGCAACAAGTTACAGTCATACAGTCAACATGGGAGGAAATGGGTGACAGGAATGATGAGAAAAACTAGTAGAATAGAAGTGCAGATTTAGTAGAAAGTCTGACAGTGTTGAGGGAATTATTTGTTTAGTAGAGTAGATATAGTAGATAATGTATATTATTGTTATTGTTATTGTTATTATTAGATTTGTATGGCGCCCCTCTCCGTAGACTGTGTGCCTGTGTAATATGTATGTACACATATGACAAAAATACATAGAATTAAATAGTATATTTTGGGTGTTCAGTAATAGTAAATAGATAGGGAAATTGTATCCCTTTGAGGAGAGGAGAGACCAGGCATCCAAACCCTAACCCTTGACGTGAGTGACATCAAGTTGGCCACCTTTAAGCCAGTCACAGGACCTTTAAGCAACCCTCTCGGTCACATGATCATCAAGCCACTCCTTCCTGGTCACATGGCCATCAAGCCACACCCACAAAATAAGCCACGCCCACAAAATTGTAGTAAATTTTTTTTGCAGCCTTTCACTGCACACCCCTTCATACAGAGGTGGGTTAACCTCGTGAAGGGCACTCCTGAAATCCTGTGCGCCCGTGTGTGTTTCCTATCGCGGTCTGGTGCGCCGCTCTGTTGTGGCCCGCTGATTGTGCAATTTTGCTATCTTTCCCAGTCCGTGTGCACCGCCATCTTCCCCCCTCCTAATTTTTGCTGATTTTTCAGCTCTCTGAGCATGCGCAGAAGGAAAATCGCGCTAGGGGACATGTACGCCTGCGCAAGCGTAGTAACTGTGCACATGTGTGAAACATCGCAATGCAATTAACTGAATTAATTGCAAAAGGACATTGTATTGTATTTTTTTAAAAAATATGAGTTAAGCCACCTCGAGGCCTCAGAGAGGAGCGGCATATAAATCCAATCAATCAATCAATCAATCAATCAATAAGCGAGCACGCTGCATAGGAAGGTAAGAGGAACCCGCCCCTGCTGAAATTGCACAGGAAGGGAATACCTTGTACGGTGCATAAAGCTTGAACACATGGCAATAAAGCTGTCAAGCAAGCGAGGGAGGGGCAGGGAAGCCCTCCCTGGTGTGAGGACACCATGACACACCTGTCATGATGATGGCTTACACCAAAAATCTATGCAGATAAGCAATGTTATCAGTGCTTCCCCCGAAACGTTTAGAGAAAGGCATTGCCAAAGTTTCCCGCCGGGTTTTTTTTAATAGAATAGAATAGAATTTTTATTGGCCAAGTGTGATTGGACACACAAGGAATTTGTCTTGGTGCATATGCTCTCAGCGTACATAAAATAAAATATACATTTGTCAAGAATCATGTGGTACAACACTTAATGATTGTCATAGGGGTCAAATAAGCAACGAAGAAGCAATATTAATAAAAATCTTAGGATATAAGCAACAAGTTACAGTCATACAGTCAACATGGGAGGAAATGGGTGATAGGAATGATGAGAAAAACTAGTAGAATAGAAGTGCAGATTTAGTAGAAAGTCTGACAGTGTTGAGGGAATTATTTGTTTAGTAGAGTGATGGCGTTCGGAAAAAAGCTGTTCTTGTTCATTTATTTTAGATTTTTTTCCCCTAATCCCATTTTTATTATTTTGATAGATTTAGGTTTAGATTTAATTGGATTTGTATGCCGCCCCTCTCTGAGGACTCGGGGCGGCTCACAGCATGTACAGAAAAACAAGAAACTGTAATAACAATCCAATTAATATACATTAAAAAAAACAATCTTTAAAATTCTAATTAAAAAAACCCCTATCAATATCATTCATTCAACAATCAAACTAAAACATTCATTGGTCGGGGGGGGGGGGGAGAGATCTAAAGGACCCCAGGCCTGGCGGCAAAGATGAGTTTTTAAACTATTTCGGAAAGCGAGGAGTGTGGGGGCAGTACGAATCTCCAGAGGGAGCTGATTTGAGAGGGCCGGGCCCCCCAAAGAGAAGGCTCTTCCCCTAGGTCCCGCCAGCCGACACTGGTTGATGGGATCCGAAGTAGACCAACTCTGTGGGATCTCATCGGTCGCTGGGATTCCTGCGGTAGAAGGCGGTCTCGAAGATAGTTTGGTCCGATGCCATGTAGGGCTTTATAGGTCATAACCAACACTTTGAATTGTGCCCGGAAACAGATCGGTAGAGTGATGACGAGATAAATTATATAGATAAATTATATCTATAATTTATCTATATAGGCCTTTACAATTTTATGCATGGTATGTCTGTATGTATGTTTGGTTTTATAATAAGGGTTTTTAACTGTTTTAATATTGGAGTGTTATATGCTGTTTTTATCACTCTTGTTAGCCGCCCCGAGTCTACGGAGAGGGGCGGCATACAAATCCAATAAGTAAGTAAGTAAGTAAGTAAGTAAGTAAGTAAGTAAGTAAGTAAGTAACTACGTACGTAAATAAATAAGTAAATAAGTAAGTAAGTAAGTAAATAAGTAAATAAGTAAGTAAGTAAGTAAGTACGTACGTACGTAAATAAATAGGTAAATAAGTAAGTAAGTAAGTAAATAAGTAAATAAGTAAATAAGTAAGTAAGTAAGTAAGTACGTACGTAAATAAATAAGTAAATAAGTAAGTAAGTAAGTAAATAAATAAGTAAATAAGTAAATAAGTAAATAAGTAAGTAAGTAAATAAACAAAAAAACAAACAAACAAGGAAAGAAAGGAAGAAAGAAAGAAAGGAAGAAAGAAAAATTAACTAGATAAATTCAAGACAGCAACCATACTTAATACTCCTCACCCCCTTTCCTATTTTCCTCAAAACAACCCTGCGAGGTGAGTTGGGCAGAGAGAAAGAGAGACAGAGAGAGAGACTGGCTCCAAAGTCACCCAGCTCGCTTTCATGCTTAAGGCGGAATGCAAATCCTTGTATCTGTCTCTTTTCAGTTCTCTTTTTAGGCTGTGGTTGTCTTCCATTTCATCCGGTTATTTCTCATATCATTTGGAAAAGAGCCTTCAAAAGCCCTGCTGGTGCTTGTGAATGAAATACTTCGAACGCTTGAAATAGTTTGTGGGAAGTGCCAAGCAGCAAAGGGAACTAACTACTGGATAGCCAGATTTTGCGACTCTTTGTGAATGTGAAGCTCAATGATTTACAGTGATAAGAAAATGGACAACAAATGTTTATGGAAAAAAAAGAATCGCCTTGTGGATTTGTAGGTTATGCGTGTCTGAGCATAAGCCCAAATAGCTGGGACTCCAGATATTATACTGTGTTCCTCCAAAAATAATAGCAATTATTGTTACATTATTATTATGTCAATACAACACAGCAAGATCACTATGCTGGATTTTGTATTTCATCACCAGTCGGGCGCTTCCCAAGCACCTAGGACTGCGTGATGTAGCGGCGAATTATGTTTGCCGATCCCAGTAAAGTGGCCTTTTGCAATTGACAAATGGAGATTTTGTCAATTCCGATGGTTGTTGTTGTTATTATTATTATTTATTATTATTATTATTATTATTATTAGATTGGATTTATATTCCAAACCTTTCCGAGGACTTTAGACTTATATACTGCTCTGCAGCAGTCTCTAAGTGGTTTAAAGAGTAAGCATATTGCTTGTTTGTTTGTTTGTTTGTTTGTATCTATCTATCTATCTATCTATCTATCTATCTATCTATCTATCTATCTATCTATCATCTGCCACTTAGTTAGCAAAACTATATATTTGAGTTAATACTTATGATCCTGCAGAACAGACTGCAGCTTTGAAATTTAAATACTCCCATAAATTCAAGAACTCCCAGCCAGTACCTTCTGGTATCATAATATAACCTGCTCCCAATGAGAGCAGTTGGATCTATTGGTCAAGGCACCAGGATTATAAAACAGGAGGCTGTGAGTTCAAGTCCTGCCTTAGCCATGAAAAGCAGTGGGATAACTTTGAGCCAGACGCTCTCAGCTCAACCCATCACACAGGCTTCTTGTGGGGAAAACAGGGGGAGGAAGGAGTGTTGGATATGTTTGCCACCTTGAGTTATTTGTAATAATAGTACAGTGGTACCTCTACTTAAGGACTTAATTCATTCCGTTGACCAGGTTCTTAAGTAGAAAAGTTTGTAAGTAGAAGCAATTTTTCCCATAGGAATCAATGTAAAAGCAAATAATGCGTGCAAACCCATTAGGAAAGAAATAAAAGCTCGGAATTTGGGTGGGAGGAGGAGGAAGAAGAGGAGGAGGAAGAAGAGGAGGAGGAAGACAGTCGCTGCCGAAGGAAGAAGGTGAGGTGAGGGGAATTTTTAAAAAATCCAAAACTTTAAGGCTTAAAAAAGGGGGGGATTCTTAGGCGGCGAGGAGGAGCACGCTCCTCCAATACAACTGGCGCGAGGCTGCCTCCCATACACTGCGCCAGAGAAACTCAGGGGAAATGGCAGGAAACTGGCCGGACCTTCGTGTCGCTGTCAAATTTCCTGGCTCAGGTTCTTAAGTAGAAAATGGTTCTTAAGAAGAAGCAAAACAATCTTGAACACCCGGTTCTTATCTAGAAAGGTTCTTAAGTAGAGGCGTCCTTAGGTAGAGGTACCACTGTAATAATAACGTTCACAAACCTGAATAGCCAATTAGGATAACAGAGTTAAGCATATCGAATGCTAAATCATTCACTATCCAACTAAGAACCAGGAAGGTCAATCTCTAAATTCTCACCTTGCTGACAAGGTCACCTGCAATCCATCTTAGTCACCCATAAGCCTCAAGGTAAAGATAAAAATGTGGGACGGAGATTATACATTCAGACAGCAAAGCCTCCCATCAGTTGAACTCAATGGTCTTGTAACCATTTGAGCACAATAAAGTACAGGGGTACCTCTACGTATGAACTTAATTCATTCTATGACCAGGTTCTTAAGTAGAAAAGTTTGTAAGAAGAAACAATTTTTCCCATAGGAATCAACGTGAAAGCAAATAATGCCTACGATTGGGGAAACCACAGGGTGGGTGGAGGCCCTGTTTCCTCCTAGAGAGGCCCCACAGAGGCTTTCCCCCAACTTTTCCGGCCCTGTTTCCTCCCAGGAGATTCCTAGAGAGGCCCCACAGAGGCTTCTCCATGCCTTTTTCAGCCCTGTTTCCTCCCAGGAGATTCCTAGAGAGGCCCCACAGAGGCTTCTCCCCAACTTTTCCGGTCTTGTTTCCTCCCAGGAGACTCCTAGAGAGGCTCCACGGAGGCTTCTCCCTGCCTTTTCCGTATACAGTTTCGGAGGATCGGGTTTATAAGTGGAAAATGGTTCTTAAGAAGAGGCAAAAAAATCTTGAACACCCGGTTCTTATCTAGAAAAAATTGTAAGTAGAGGCGTTCTTATATCTGTATATTTTTTCTTGGCAACAACACATCAGTTTTCATCATCATGATATTTTTCCAACTTATAGACTAGACTGAGAATTTACTAATTACTAGTTTACTGTCCTCATTAGTAAACTCCCAAGTGTAACCAAGTTTGCCTCACCTTAATTTTGGGGGGGATCAACCACATTTAGGTAATTGTTGATACCCGCAATGGCTTAAGCATGACAAGAAATGACTATTTATTAAAAAGCAAGTTAAAAAATTAGACTGTTTCAGTTTAGATCAAAACACCTGGAACAAGCACCACATGCTATTTTTTAATGACATGCTTAAAGTCCATTTGTTACCATTTTTTTCCTAAATGTATAGTATTATATAAAATCTTGATAAATAATCTACATTTAGTAGAAATCAGAACAAATATAGATTTGTCTATAACAAATTCCACGAGACTAATTTTCCCCCTTTCTTATCTAAAAATCAACTTTCTTTAGTGGAATATGAGAAAGTTGTTGAAATAATTTTGATTTCAAGGGTGGACGCATCTGATATTCATGGTATTTTGGGTAGAAAATTGACAAATGTTGACTAATTGCAATAAGCTTGGGGCTAGTAGGAAATCCTGATGGTTCTTTATCAAAAATCCAGGAATATTTCCATTTGTGTGACTTTTCCTAAGATTTAAACAACTAAGAGAATACAGTGATCCCCCGTTTATTGCGTCCCCAACCATTGCGAACAGGGTACTTCGCTATTTTTCAACCCGGAAGTCAAAAATACCATCTACGCATGCGTGCCGGGCACGCATGCGTAGATGGCAGCGGCTTCCCTGGGTCTTCCCCCTCTTGCTGGCGTCAGCGAGGAGTTTCCCCACCGCCCACGCAAACTCCTCGCTGCCGCCCGCCCTTCGCCCGCCCACGCCGTTCATTCTCGCCGCTTTTGAGCTGAGTCCGGGAGCGAATTCGCTTCCGGACTCAGCTCAAAACCGCCGATAGCAAGCGGCAAGGAACGGCTTGTCTCGGCGCTTTCGAGCTGTCAGCTCGAAAGCGCCGAGACAAGCCGTTCCTTGCCGCTTGCTATCGGCGGTTTTGAGCTGAAAACCGGCGGTTTTGAGCTCAAAACCGGCGATACCAAGCGGCAAGGAACGGCTTGTCTCGGCGCTTTCGAGCTGACAGCTCGAAAGCGCCGAGACAAGCCGTTCCTTGCCGCTTGCTATCGGCGGTTTTGAGCTGAAAACCGGCGGTTTTGAGCTCAAAACCGGCGATACCAAGCGGCAAGGAACGGCTTGTCTCGGCGCTTTCGAGCTGACAGCTCGAAAGCGCCGAGACAAGCCGTTCCTTGCCGCTTGCTATCGGCGGTTTTGAGCTGAGTCCGGAAGCGAATTCGCTTCCGGACTCAGCTCAAAACCGGCGATACCAAGCGCCCCCCGGACCCCCAACCCGGGTTTGGGGGGCTGCTAGGAAGCCCTCCATGCCGGCGGCAAACAGCCGCCCCGCCCCCAATCTTCGGCTCCTCGCTAGCGCTGTGGGAGTAAAAACACCGTCTGCACATGCGCAGACGGTGTTTTTACTTCCGCATCGCTACTTCGCGAAAACCCGCTCGTTGCGGGGGCTCCTGGAACGGAACCCTCGCAACGAGCGGGGGATCACTGTACTCATAAAAGTTCTGCTGACTTAAAACTATTACAATGTTTGCAACTAAAAAGATACAATATACAGTAGTCATTAGTAAGTGACTCAGATAGAATAAAAAATTGAATGGAGGTTAAGAAAATTGCAAAATTCTCCAGTTTGTCTTCCCCAAGTTACAAACTTTGTCTTCCTGAAGTTACATCAGGAGTGGGAGAGAAGCTTTTATTAGAAACATAGAAACATAGAAGTCTGACGGCAGAAAAAGACCTCATGGTCCATCTAGTCTGCCCTTATACTATTTTCTGTATTTTATCTTAGGATGGATATATGTTTATCCCAGGCATGTTTAAATTCAGTTACTGTGGATTTATCTACCACATCTGCTGGAAGTTTGTTCCAAGGATCTACTACTCTTTCAGTAAAATAATATTTTCTCATGTTGCTTTTGATCTTTCCCCCAACTAACTTCAGATTGTGTCCCCTTGTTCTTGTGTTCACTTTCCTATTAAAAACACTTCCCTCCTGGACCTTATTTAACCCTTTAATATATTTAAATGTTTCGATCATGTCCCCCCTTTTCCTTCTGTCCTCCAGACTATACAGATTGAGTTCATTAAGTCTTTCCTGATACGTTTTATGCTGAAGACCTTCCACCATTCTTGTAGCCCGTCTTTGGACCCGTTCAATTTTGTCAATATCTTTTTGTAGGTGAGGTCTCCAGAACTGAACACAGTATTCCAAATGTGGCCTCACCATCATTCTATATAGTGGGATCATAATCTCCCTCTTCCTGCTTGTTATACCTCTAGCTATGCAGCCAAGCATCCTATTGACAGTAAATGGGATATATGGAAAACTTTCCAAGATTTTAGCTGATTGCTGAACATGAATTTACGAGGTGATGTTGCTGCAAAAGAAGATTATGTAATGTTTGGATAACACTTATGAAGATTGTTTCCAAGAGCAAGAAGTAAATTATTCTACTTTATTCTATGCCACTCTATTTTTTTAACCTGAAATGTCACACCTAATTCCAAGTCTTGCAGATTAAATACTTGAGCAATGCTTCTACATGAGACAAAGATATGTTAAGAAACACATTTCTTTCAAAGCAGGTTTATAGAAGAAACAAGTAGGGAAAAGGAATTTGTTTGTTTGTTCATTTAAAAACATAATTAGATTAGATTAGATTTATTGGATTTATATGCCGCCCCTCTCTGCAGACTCGGGGCGGCTCACAACAATGGTAAAAAACAGTATATAGTAACAAATCTAATATTTAGCAATCTAAATTACAGTTTTAGGTTAAAAAAAATCCAAAAAAGAAACCCCAATATATAAAAAACAAGCACACAATCGAATCATACACAAAAACTACATGGGCAAGGGGGAGATGCTTCAATTCCCCCATGCTTGATGGCAGAGGTGAGTTTTAAGGAGTTTACGAAAGGCAAGGAGGGTGGGGGCAATCCTAATCTCTGGGGGGAGCTGGTTCCAGAGGGTCGGAGCCACCACAGAGAAGGCTCTTCCCCTGGGTCCCGCCAGACGACATTGTTTAGTCGACAGGACCCGGAGAAGGCCAACTCTGTGGGACCTAACCGGTCGCTGGGATTCGTGTGGCAGAAGGCAGTCCCGGAGATATTCTGGTCTGATGCCATGTAGGGCTTTATAGGTCACAACCAACACTTTGAATTGTGACCGGAAACTGATCGGCAACCAATGCAGACTGCGGAGTGTTGGAGTAACATGGGCATACTTAGGGAAGCCCATGATTGCTCTCACAGCGGCATTCTGCACGATCTGAAGTTTCCGAACATTCTTCAAAGGTAGCCCCATAACGAAGGTTACAGAGGATATATAAATCAAAGAATAGAAGAAAAGATATAGGAATAAAATATATCAATGAAAGAATAGAAGAAAAGATGTAGGAATAGAAGAAGGATATATAAAGAAATATAAGAGAGACAGTAGGACAGGGGATGGAAGGCACTCTGATGCACTTATGCACGCCCCTTACTGACCTCTTAGGAATCTGGAGAGGTCAACTGTGGATAGACTAAGGGTAAAATGTTGGAAGTTAGGGGATGACACTACAGAGTCAGGTAATGAGTTCCATGCTTCGACAACTCGATTACTAAAGTCGTATTTTTTACAGTCAAGTTTGGAGCATTTAATATTACGATAAGTTTGAATCTGTTGTTTGCTCTTGTGTTGTTGTGGTTGAAGTTGAAGTAGTTGTTGACAGGGAGGACATTGCAACATATGATCTTGTGGGTAATAGCTAGATCATGTTTAAGGCGTGGTTTAAGGATGGGTGGGTAGGAGATTGTTGAAAGGCATCATCTCATCCAGCCTCCAGAACTGGGGGTAAAATCCATTTTATAGAAGGATAGTGGAAGTCTACAGAACATATGAAAGCAAATTTAGAGGATAAGAGAATTCAGATGAGTGGCTTCCATTTGTGAACAAGTCAATTCTAAGGAGTAAGTGGAGCTCACCTGAACTGGTCTTGATTGAAGTAGATAATAATAATAATAATAATAATAATAATAATAATAATAATAACAACAACAACAATAACAACAACAACAACAATAACAACAACAATAATAATATAATAACAGCAGCAGCAGCAACAACAACAGAGTTGGAAGGGACCTTGGAGGTCTTCTAGTCCAGTATTTTTCAACCAGTGTGCCGTGGCACACTAGTGTGCCGCGAGACATGGTCAGGTGTGCCGTGAAGAAGGAAGCTCAGGTTCTGGTCTAGCAACATTTTGCTGAGAGAGAGAGAGAGAGAGAGAAAGCAAGAGAGAGAAAGAGAGTGTGAGAGAGAGAGAAAGCAAGAGAGAGAAAGAAAAGAGAAAGAGAGAAAGCAAGAGTGAGAGAAAGAAAGCAAGAGAGAGAGAGAGAAAAGGAGAGGAAGGGAGAGAGAGAGAGAAATGAACAAAAAGGGGAGGAAAAAAGGGAAATGAGAAAATGATTGAGACAGAGAATGAGAAGAAAGAGAGAGAAACAAAAGAGAGGGAGAAGTGACTCTTGATTTAAAGCATATGATAAAAAGCACCCAAAGAATAAGAGAGAGAGAAAACCCAGCCCTCACCTGTTTTTGGAAATGGTTCAAGAGTGTACACACACACACACACACACACACACACACACAAACAGGTGGGGAGGAGACAGGGATGGAAAAAGAGAGGAGAGTGTCTTGGGGTGTCATTTTGTGTCATTTTGGTTGATGGTGTGCCCCAGGATTTTGTAAATGTAAAAAATGTGCCATGGCTCAAAAAAGGTTGAAAATCACTGTTCTAGTCCAACCCACTGCTTAGAATAATACTCAATCAAACTTTCTCTGCTGATGCTCAAACTTTGAGTTCTTGCATCATGTGGAAAGTGAGAAAAAAGAAACTCAACCAGCCCAAGTTATGACTTGAGTAGCTTCATAGGAAGTCTCTTCACCTGTTTTGGGGGTAAGCAAATGGAGCCTTCTGCATCTATGAGCAGCCCCCTTCTCTATAAATCTTCTATCTTCCCATCATTTCCCACATGCCATCACTCTGCTAAACAACTAATTTCTACTAAGACTGTATTACTATTCTTCTGCTCATCCTTCCTACTACCTATCTCCTTTTTTAAAACTTAGCACTGTAACCTTCTTGCTTGCATCTTTACTATTTATATTGTGTTATTTAGTTTCCTAGTACGATATTGATTGCTTATTTACTGTGACATATACTGTAAGTCCAACGGTATGCGGAGAGGGGCGTCATACAAATCCAATAAATAAACAAACAAACAAGCTTTTGCCCAGGTTCGCCTGGTGCACCAGTTGCGGCCCTATTTGGCCCTGGACTCACTGCTCACAGTCACTCATGCCCTCATCACCTCGAGGTTCGACTACTGTAACGCTCTCTACATGGGGCTACCTTTGAAAAGTGTTTGGAAACTTCAGATCGTGCAGAATGCAGCTGCGAGAGCAGTCATGGGCTTCCCCAGATATGCCCATGTTACTCCACCACTCCGCAGTCTGCATTGGTTGCCGATCAATTTCCGGTCACAATTCAAAGTGTTGGTTACAACCTTTAAAGCCCTTCATGGCATTGGACCAGAATATCTCCGAGACCGCCTTCTGCCGCACGAATCCCAGCGACCGATTAGGTCCCACAGAGTTGGCCTTCTCTGGGTCCCGTCGACTAAACAATGTCATTTGGCGGGACCCAGGGGAAGAGCCTTCTCTGTGGCGGCCCTGGCCCTCTGGAACCAACTCCCCCCAGATATTAGAATTGCCCCCACCCTCTTCGCCTTTCGTAAGCTCTTTAAAACCCACCTCTGTCGTCAGGCATGGGGGAATTGAGATATTCCTTTCCCCCCAGGCCTATACAAGTTATGCATGGTATGTTTGTATGTATGTTTGGTTTTATAAATAAGGGTTTTTTAGTTGTTTTAGTATTGGATTGTTACATGCTGTTTTTATCACTGTTGTTAGCCGCCCAGAGTCCACGGAGAGGGGTGGCATACAAATCAATCAATCAATCAAACAAACAAATAAATAAAGGTGTGTGTGTGTGTGTTCACACAAACACACAAGTAATTAAAGCACTTTAGGAACCAAGAATGCCTGCTCCTTTAAAACGAAACCGGATCTTAACAACAGTAATTTCAAACAATTCTACAGCCATCCAGGTATTTTCTTCACCTGCCACAAATATACACAAAGTATGTATTCAGTCAAAATTGTCAGTTCAAAAGACTGTTTTATCCACTGGTGTTTTAAAAGAAAATAACAATATTCAAAGCTCAAATTTATTATTACAGTCATAGACCAAAACACCCAGTAAATACACAACCAAAAGTTGTAGGATAAAATGTTAAAAAACAGGTAAAATCCATAATAAAATCCAGTCTATCAATTATGCATCGTCAATACTACTAAAATTACAATCCATAAGCTACGAAGTCTATATTCAGTTTGATATTATTAGGGAAAGGAATAAACAAGGTTGCCACATTTTGTCATGTAAATTAGCTAAGGCAGTGTTTCCCAACCTTGGCAACTTGAAGACATCTGGACTTCAACTCCCAGAATTCCCCAGCCAGCTTTCGCTGGCTGGGGAATTCTGGGAGTTAAAGTCCAAATGTCTTCAAGTTGCCAAGGTTGGGAAACACTGAGCTAGGGTATATTAAAAACTGGCCACATATATTTAGGCTGAGAGTGCAACTTTGTCCTTTCTTTCCAAAGGTATCTTGCGAAACAATATATTTGTGGGTCGATGGGTTTATGCAACATAATTGCTACACACTTCCCTCCACGAAATATCTATCAGTAGGCAAGAGAAGGGGAGGGTTCTGCAGCCATCAAGGAACCCATGAACACCGCCACCAACAGCCCAGGAAGAAGAGCACTGAAACATGCGACAGAACCGACCGCGCGGTGTTGCAAAGCCTCTCTGGGCTCTGTCCTTCTCCTAACTAGTGCAAACCTTCCGTCTCTCTAACCATCCCCTTAAGGAAAAGGACGCAGCCATGCAGCGGCTAAATTTAAATTATGTAAAGGACCGGCCTGTTTCCCAGCAAATGAAGGGCAGCCAGCAGAACCATAGACCCGTGTGTGTGTGTGTGTGTGTGTGTGTGCGAGAGAGAGAGATGAGGTGTGTGCTTGTGTTTATGTGTTTGTGTGTGTTTCTCTTTTTCTCTGTGTGTTATGTATGTGTGTGTTTCTCTTTTTCTGTGTGTGAATGTTTCTCTCTGTGTGTGTCTTCTCTGTGTGTTTCTGTGTGTGTAGTTTTTCTCTCTTTCTCTCTGTGTTTGTGTGTGTGTGTGTTTCTGTGTTTTCTCTTTTTCTCTGTGTTTATGTATGTGTGTATTTCTCTTTTTCTGTGTGTGAATGTTTCTCTCTGTGTTTTTCTCTTTTTCTATTTGTTTGTTTGTTTATGTATGTGTTACTCTCTCTCTCTCGCTCTGTTTTTTCTCTGTGTGTGTGTTTGTGTGTGTTTCTGTGTGTGCATTTCTCTCTCTCTCTCTCTCTCTCTCTGTGTTTCTTTGTGTTAGTGTATCTTAGTGTACATACACACACACACACACACACATATATACATACACACACACACATATATATACATATATACATACACTATATATATACATATATACATACACAATATATATATATATATATGTGTGTGTGTGTGTGTGTGTGTGTGTGTACTTTTGTGTGTGTACTTTAAAAAAAAATAGATTTGTTCTATATGCTTTGTTTTATATCTATTCTGTGAGCCGCCCTGAGTCTTCAGAGAAGGGCAGCATACAAATCTAATAAATTGAATTGAATATTTCTCTTTCTCTCTGTGTGTTTTTCTC
The DNA here is from genome assembly GCF_031021105.1 of Erythrolamprus reginae. Taxonomy (NCBI): domain Eukaryota; kingdom Metazoa; phylum Chordata; class Lepidosauria; order Squamata; family Dipsadidae; genus Erythrolamprus; species Erythrolamprus reginae. The sequence continues at coordinate 11,066,669 of NC_091955.1, read as the reverse complement.
TCTGTGTGTGTCTCCCTTTCTCTCGGTTTCTCTTTTTCTCTACATATGTTTGTGTGTGTGTGTTTCTTTCTCTCTCTCTCTCTCTGTGTTTGTCTCTCTGTGTTTCTCTCCCTCTCTTTCTTTCTCTCTCGCTCTCTCTTTGTGAACTCCCCACAATCCACAAACCGTTTGTGTGTGTGTGAGAGAGAGAGAGAGAGAGAAAGAGAGAGAAAGAGAGAGATGCTCATTTTCTGACTAGAGGACATGGAACAGGGGGTTCTTCCTGGTGGGGGGGCAGGTGGAAGAGAGCCCCCTTCTGCCTCCCCCCAAAGTCCACCCCCCCTAAAGCCAGAGGGGCTGCCCAGGTGTGGGGGTGGGGGCTCAGAGGGGAATCCCTCCTTGCCCCCCATCCTTCCCCCAAATTTAAATTATGTAAAGGACCAGCCCATTTTCTAGCAAGGGCAGCCAGCAGAACCATAGACCCATATGTGTGTGTGTGTGTGTGTAAAAGAGAGTTTGTGTGTTTGTGAGAGAGATGATGAGTTTGTGTGTGTATGAGAGAGTTTGTGTGTGCGTGTGTATGAGAGTTTGTGTGTGTGTGTATGAGAATCCCAGCGACCGGTTGGGTCCCACAGAGTTGGCCTTCTCCGGGTCCCGTTGACTAAACTATGTCGTTTGGCGGGACCCAGGGGAAGAGCCTTCTCTGTGGCGGCTCCGACCCTCTGGAACCAGCTCCCCCCTGAGATTAGGATTGCCCCCACCCTCCTTGCCTTTCGCAAACTCCTTAAAACCCACCTCTGCCGTCAGGCATGGGGGAACTGAAACATCTCCCCCTTGCCCTTGTTGTTTTGGTGTTAGATTGATTGTGTGCTTGTTTTTTAATATTCTGGGGTTATTTTTTATGAATTTTTTAGCTTAAAATTGTAATTGGATTGGTGGGTATTGGATTTGCTATTATGTATTGTTTTTACTTTGTTGTGAGCCGCCCCGAGTTTGCGGAGAGGGGTGGCATATAAATCCAATAAATCTAAATCTAATATTTTGTGTGTGAGAGAGATAATGAGTCTGTGTATCTGTATGAGAGAATTTGTGTGTGTATGAGAGTTTGTGTGTGTGAGATAGAATAGGTTTGCGTGTGTATATGAGAGTTTGTGTATGTGAGTTTGTGTGTGTATGTGAGTTTGTGTGTTTGTATGAGAGAGTTTGTGTGTGTGAGAAAGAGAATGAGTTTATGTGTGTGAGTTTGTGTGTGTATGAGTTTGTGAGAGAGATAGAATGAGATTTTGTGTGTGTCTATGTGTGTATGAGAGAGTTTGTGTGTGTGTGTGTGTATGAAAGAGTGAGAGAGTTTGTGGGTGTATGAGTTTGTTTGTTTGTATGAGAGAGTTTGTGTGTGTGAGAAAGAGAATGAGTTTATGTGTGTATGAGTTTGTGAGAGAGATAGAATGAGATTTTGTGTGTGTCTGTGTGTGTATGAGAGTTTGTGTGTTTGTGTGTGTGTATGAAAGAGTGAGAGAGTTTGTGTGTGCATGAGTTTGTGTGTTTGTATGAGAGAGTTTGTGTGTGAGAGAAAGAGAATGAGTTTATGTGTGTGAGTTTGTGTGTGTATGAGTTTGTGAGAGAGATAGAATGAGATTTTGTGTGTGTCTGTGTGTGTATGAGAGAGTTTGTGTGTGTGTGTGTATGAAAGAGTGAGAGAGGTTGTGGGTGTATGAGTTTGTGTATTTGTATGAGAGAGTTTGTGTGTGTGAGAAAGAGAATGAGTTTATGTGTGCGAGTTTGTGAGAGAGATAGAATGAGTTTGTGTCTGTGTGTGTCTGTGTGTGTGTATGAGAGAGTTTGCGTGTGTGTATGAAAGAGTGAGAGAGTTTGTGTGTGTGTGTGAAAGAGAGCGAGCGAAAGACGCTCGTTTTCTGACCGATGGACACGGAGCCGGGGGTCCTTCCCAAAACCAGTGGAAGGTGGGGGGGCTGCCTAGTTGGGGGGGGCAAGAAGACAGCCCCCTTCCCGCCTCTCCCCGAAGCGCCACCCCCCCCCCCGCAAGAGTAGCTGCCCCCCGCCCCCTCAGCTCCCTTCAGGGCGATTCCCCGAGGTCAGACCGAGTGAGCGCGCGCGCACCTGGCGGGCATCCTCCCTGCCCCCCCTCACGGTGCCCACCGCTGCCTCAGGTCAAGGGGGGGGTCACCTGTCCTCCCCGCCCACCTCCCCTCACCTACAGACCCCCCCAAGTCTTCCAAGGCAGAAAGCGGGCCGGGTGAAGGAGGCGACACCTTCCCGGCCAAGCCAGGCGCCCGCTTGACAGGGTGGAAGAAGCGGGCAAAAGCCGGCGCGCCGACCCCAACCTCGCCCCTCTCGGCCCCTTCCAAACCTACCGTTCCCCTCCGGGCTCGGGAGGCGAAGCTGAGGCGAGCGGCTCCGGGCAAAAAGAGGAGGAGGAGGAGGAGGAGGACGGGACGGGGAAGGGGAGGGGACCCTGCCGGCGAGCTGCTGCCCAGCTGGGAGGCGTCGAGTCTGGCTGCAGCCTCGGCAGGAAGGAGGCAGCGCGCGAGGAGGGGAGGAGGGGAGCGGGGGGGGGCAGCGGCAGGCGGCGATGAGGTCATCGGGGTAAAAATAAAGCGGTGGCGTCACTCGAAACCAATCCCAGGGATGGAGCGCGCGCGCGGGAGGGAGGGCGGGGAGCGGAGGGGCCCCTCCTCCTCCTCTCCCCCCTCCCCTCAGGCGAGGTCACGCCCCCTCCGCACCGGGACCCCCCCCCCTTTGTCTCTCCCTCGCCCCGAGACCAACGAGGTGGGGGACAGTGTTCTCTCTAAATTTTTTTTTGGGGTGGGCGGAAAAGTATAGTGTCTGAGCGGCAGTCCCTTCGGGACTGGGCGACACAGAAATAATAATAAAATTTCCCTCTCAGCTTCTGGGCAGGTTTGGAAAACTCTGAGTTGATGATGATTTTTAAGTGAGCGATTGCCCACCTGCTCAGCTTAGAGGGAACTATGGTGGGGGGGAAGAGAAATGGAGAGTAGACAGACAGGCAGACTGACAGACAGGCAGAAGATATAGATATAGAGAGATAGGATAGATTAGAGAGAGGGATAGGATCAGATAGACAGAGAGAGAGAGAGGATTGGATAGATAAATAGACAGACAGGCAGGCAGAAGATAAAGAGAGACAGATGATAGATTAGAGAGAGACGGATAGGATCAGATAGATAGAACAGAGAGATGGAGAAAGAGTTGATAGATAGATGAGAGAATCAGATAGATGGATGGATGGATGGATGATAGAGGGAGAGAGAGACGATCATATAGGTAGGTAGGTAGGTAGGTAGGTAGATAGATAGATAGATAGATAGATAGATAGATAGATTGACAAACAGATACAGACAAACTGACAGAAAGAGAGAAAGAAATAGAGGGGGGGATCAGATAGATAAATAGATAGATGGATGATAGAGGGAGAGATAGAGACAATCAGATAGGTAGGTAGGTAGGTAGATAGATAGAAAGATAGATAGATAGATAGATAGATAGATAGATAGATAGATAGATAGGTAGAAAGGTAGGTAGGTAGGTAGATAGATAGATAGATAGATAGATAGATAGATAGATAGATAGATAGATAGATAGATAGATAGATAGAAAGATAGGTAGATAGATAGGATAGATAGGTAGGTAGATAGATAGATAGGTAGGTAGGTAGGTAGATAGGTAGGTAGATAGGTAGATAGATAGATAGATAGATAGAAAGATAGGTAGATAGAGAGATAGATAGAGAGATAGATAGATAGAGAGATAGATAGATGATAGAGGGAGAGAGAGATAGGATAGATGGATGGATGGATGGATAGGTGGATAGATGGATGATAGAGGGAGAGAGAGATTGGATAGATAGATACATAGATACATAGACAGACAGACAAGGCAGATATGGTAGGTTGGCGGGTAGGTAGGTCGGTTTCAGAAAGAAAGATAGCTAGCTAGTTACATGATAGATAGATACACAAGTACACAATCACACACAGCCTCACCCCCTTTCTTTCCCAGCCTGTCTTTTGCTCCGGATTCAAGCGTTTAAGGTAGTAAATTACCCGAGGCCAACCTAAACCTTCATCCCTTTGACTTAAAGACTGCATTGACACATGCTTGCTTGATCGAAGCTTCTTGAGCTAGCCCCGATACAGACAAGGCAAACTGTATTTTGCCTTTATAGTATGGAACGAAAGCATTTTGCCTCCAGAGGTTGTGGGTGCGCCATCGCTGGAGGGTTTTTCTTAGATTCGCACGGGAATGAAGAGGCGAGACGTAGGAAGAGTCCAGCACCTTTATTTCTCCCAAGCCGAACGCAATACGAACCGCCCACAGGATGCAAGGAAGTGACTTTTAAGGGCTTCCCTGAAGCCTGCTGGCCACTGATAGCAGTTTATTCCTCCTGCTGCTAAATTAGCCCATCAGCGACAGCCCAGCAAATAAGTACTCTGGACGGCAGTAAGCAACAGTTTTTAAGAAGACATGGGAGAGCCAGTGGTCTGGAATAATAAAGGACAGTGAGAGCGAACCTTTTTTCCCTTTGGTGCCGAAAGAGTGTGTATGCACGCTATCGCACAAGCGCGAGTGCCCACACCCATAATTTAATAATTCATAATTAATAATAATATTAATAATAATAACCGAGTTGTCGAAGCGTGGAACTCATTACCGGACTCCATAGTGTCATCCCCAAACCCCCAACACTTTACCCTTAGATTATCTACGGTTGACCTATCCAGATTCCTAAGAGGTCAGTAAGGGGCGAGTACAAGTGCACTAGAGTGCCTTCCATCCCCTGTCCTATTGCTCTCCTATATCTCCTATACCATTCTTCTATTTCTATATCTCTTCTTCTATTCTTTCATTGATATGTTCTATTACCATATCTTCTTTTCTATTATTTCTTAGATATATTTTACTATGAGTATCTCCTCTATAACCTTCAACATGTATTTTACTATGTGTATATAAATATATACCCACTAAAACCCACATTGTGTATTGGACTAAATAAGTAAGTAGGTAAGTAAGTAAGTAAGTAAGTAAGTAAGTAAGTAAGTAAGTAAGTAAGTAAGTAAATAAATAAATAAATAAATAAATAAATAAATAAATAAAATTGAAAGATGAGCCACTCTGGGTGGGCACAACAGACAGACAACCATTATCTGTCACACTCTTTCATCCAAAAGGTCAAAAGCCGATGATGTAGTTCACCAGTTTCAGTGGTTAATGTTTATAGACTGGATATTGTAGCAACAAGGTTTTTCAGTTAATCAGTAGCTTTGTTCCAAGATGTGCCAGAAAAAATCTTTATCTCTTCTCTGGATGCTTTGCACAGAAGCAAAACCACACTTTAACAGCTTGCATTGGACAGCTAAACTTGGATTTAGGATTTACCAACTCTGCTTTCAGAGAAGGAAAAATCCTGGCGGAGCGAAAGGTACCGTAGTTCAGTGTGGCATCGTTGTTCAATTCCTCCCAATTGGTTTTGACTTCATTTGTAAAATTACCAAGATTATCAGTGGCTGATTCTTGGCTTTTTTAAAAAATAGGCTATAGCTAACAGTGTTAATATACCTGCAGCAGTGGTGGGCAGCAGCTGGTGCGCCCAGGTGCATGGCTCAGGGAGAAAATTATGGGATGCGTGTTCAGCTGTGTGCCCCCAATGTACCCCCATGGAGCAGAAGACCTCCAACTCTTTTATTCTATGTTATTCCTGGACCACGAAAGGAGGTGAACTGTCCCCTACAGTACCTGTGCTAACATATCCCAGCACCATCCCTGGTTTTTTTTAAAGTGCCAAAAGATAACAAGTGTGGAATGATTGGCAGATTGGTCTCCATCAGCAATGTTCTCCCAAAAAATAAGGTTGGAACAGGTTCATAATGGTATCAGAGAGAAAGAGGGAGAGAGAGACAGACAGACAGACAGAAAGAGACAGAAAGAGAAAGAGAGAGAGAGACAGAGCAAGAGAAACAGACAGAGAGAAGGAAGAAAGAGACAGAGAGAAAGAGAGAGACAGACAGACACAGAGAAAAAGAGAGAGAAAGGGAGACAGAGAGAAAGAGAGAGAGAGAAACAGAGAGAGAAAGAGAGAGGGGGGAGAGAGACAGAGACAGAAAGAGAGAGATAGAGAGAGACAGAGAGAAAGAGAGACAGAGTGACAGAGGGGAAGAAAGAGAGAGACAGAGAAAGAGAAAGAGAGAGAGAAAGAGAGACAGACAGATAGAAAGAGAGAGACAGAGAGAGAAAGAAAGAAAGAGAGAAACACAGAGAGAGAGAGAAAGAGACAGAGACACAGAGACAGAGCGAGAGAAACAGAGCGAGAGAGAAAGAGAAAGAGAGAGATAGAAAGCGAGACAGACAGACAGAGAAAGAGAGAAAAGAAGAGAGACAGAGACAGAGTGAGAGACACAGAGACAGAGAGAAAGAGAAAGAGAGAAAGAGAGACAGACAGAGATAGAGAGAGAAAGAGAGAGAGACAGAGAGAAAGTGAGAGACAGAGAAAGAGAGACAGACAGAGAAAGAAAGAGAGAGAGAGAGAAACAGAAACAGAGAGACAGAGAAAGAAAGAGACAGAGAGAGACAGAGAGAGACAGAGAAACAGACAGAGAGAGAGAAACAGAGACAGAGACAGAGAAAGAAAGAGAAACAGAGACACAGAGAAACAGAGGCAGAGAGAAAGAGCGCCCGTGCACACAGGCATACAACTCCCAAATCCTGAGTCTGAAAGGACCATTCATAAATCACAATGTGTTTCTCTGGTTGTGGTAGGTATGCACCTCCAGGCGTGCTTATCTGCGTGGGCCAAAGCAGATGGAATTTTCTCTAGAACCCAAGAAAGCGAGAGAATCCAAGGGCTCTGAGCGGCCGCCTGCCTGTCTGCAGAATGAACAATGCCCCAGCAGAAACCCAGCACATAAAGGACTGCCATCTTCTCGTGTCAGATTTAAGCTCAAGCATTTAATGAATTTCTCATGACCCGCCCACCTTGTTTTCTGCTCTCCGCATCTCCGTGATTGCCATAATTTGTTGGACAATCATTCCGTGCAGTTTGCCGTCTATTGGCGCTACAGGACCACGAAAGCCACAAATGGCTCAGTGCTCAGTTTTATTTGTCAGTTCTGCCATCGCATTTTGAGTTTTATCGATTGCTTCATGCTTCCATACAGCCAATGTTCACCTCTTAGGTTCTTCAAGAGCTGCGGTGGCACAATGCTTAGAATAGAATAGAATAGAATAGAATAGTGAATGGTGGAAGGTCTTAAGCATAAAACGTATCAGGAAAGACTTAATGAACTCAATCTGTAGAGTCTGGAGGACAGAAGGAAAAGGGGGGACATGATCGAAACATTTAAATATGTCAAAGGGTTAAATAAGGTCCAGGAGGGAAGTGTTTTTAATAGGAAAGTGAACACAAGAACAAGGGGACACAATCTGAAGTTAGTAGGGGGAAAGATCAAAAGCAACGTGAGAAAATATTATTTGACTGAAAGAGTAGTAGATCCTTGGAACAAACTTCCAGCAGACGTGGTAGATAAATCCACAGTAAATGAATTTAAACATGCCTGGGATAAACATAGATCCATCCTAAGATAAAATACAGAAAATAGTATAAGGGCAGACTAGATGGACCATGAGGTCTTTTTCTGCCGTCAGACTTCTATGTTTCTATGTTTCTAATAGAATAGAATAGAATAGAATTCTTTATTGGCCGAGTGTGATTGGACACGCAAGGAATTTGTCTTCGGTGCAAATGCTCTCAGTGTACAGTATATGAAAGAAAAAGGTACATTTGTCAAGAATCATAAGTTATAATATTTAATGATTGTCATAGGGGTCAAATAAGCAATGAGGAAACAATCAATATTAATAAAAATCTTAAAGATACAAGCAACAAGTTACAGCCATACAGTGATAAATAGGAGGAAATGGGTGATAGGAATGATGGGGAAAAACTAGTAGTAATACTAGTGCAGACTTAATAAATAGTTTGACAGTGTTGAGGGAATTAATAATAATAATAATAATAATAATAATAATAATAATAATAATTTATTAGATTTTTATGCTGCCCCTCTACAAGGACTTGGACCGGCTCACAGCAGCAATAACAATACAATACAAATCCAATATTAAGAAAACTAAATTAAAAACCCATTATTACTAAAAAAAACCCAATCAATTCTACACAATCACACCACTCAGAAGGGTGGGGGAGAGAATTAATTCCCCCATGCCTGGTGGCATAAATGGGTCTTCAACATCTTGCGAAAGGCAATGAGGGTGGGGGCAATTTGAATCTCTGGGGGAGGGCCAGGGCTGCCACAGAGAAGGCTCTTCCCCTAGGACCCGCCAGACGACATTGTTTAGTCGATGGGCCCTGGAGAAGGCCAACTCTGTGGGACCTAATCGGTCGCTTGGATTCGTGCAGCAGAAGGCAGTCTCAGAGGTATTCTGGTCTGAGGCCATGTAGGGCTTTATAGGTCATTACCAACACTTTGAATTGTGACCGGAAACTAATTGGCAGCCAATGCAATTATTTGTTTAGCAGAGTGATGGCGTTCAGGAAAAAAAGCTGTTCTTATGTCTAGTTGTCTTAGTGTGCAGTGCTCTGTAGCGACGTTTTGAGGGTAGGAGTTGAAACAGTTTATGTCCAAGATGCGAGGGATCAGTAAATATTTTCCCCACCCTCTTTTTGACTCGTGCAGTGTACAGGTCCTCAATGGAAGGCAGGTTGGCAGCAATTGTTTTTTCTGCAGTTCTGATTATCCTCTGAAGTCCGTGTCAGTCTTATTGGGTTGCAGAACCGAACCAGGCAGTTATAGAGGTGCAGATGACAGACTCAATGATTCCTCTGTAGAATTGTATCAGCAGCTCCTTGGGCAGTTTGAGCTTCTTCAGTTGGCGCAGAAAGAACATTCTTTGAATGACAAGAAGCGAGGCTTTGCTTGCAGAATTGCAGTCCCAATCTGGACCTTTTTGTTTGACCCTCCTCAAGGATATGAGAACCTTAGATTGTCTACAGTCGGCCTCTCCCCATTCCTAAGAGGTCTGTAAGGGGCGTGCGTAAGAGCACCACTATGCCTACCGTCCTGGTCCTACTGTCGTATTGTCCTTTTTTATCATTACATTTTACTTATGTTTATAACATAAACATAAGTCCCCTTTTCTGACCATTAAAGTTATGAGTGGGTATGATTGTGTAGTTTCAATTATTTTTAAGATAATGGGTTTTAGTTATAGTTTTAATTATTAGATTTGTATATGTATTGTTTTATTGTTGTTGTGAGCCACCCCGAGTCTTCGGAGAGGGGCGGCATACAAGTCTAATAAAATTATTATTATTATTATTATTATTATTATTATTATTATTATTATTATTATTATTATTATTATTATTATTATTATTATTATTATTATTATTATTGTTTTTATTATTATTGTTATATTATTATTATTATTATTATTATTATACTACAACTACTACTATCCTATACATGTTTAACAATAAATAACTAAATATTGATAATTAATATTAGTTAATGTTAATATTATTAATATTGATTGTTTCCTCATTGCTTATTTGACTCTATGACAGTCATTAAGTGTTGTACCTCATGATTCTTGACAAATGTATCTTTTCTTTTATGAACACTGAGAGCATCTACACCAAAGACAAATTTCTTGTGTGTGTCCAATCATACTTGGCCAATAAATAATTTTATTCTATTCTATTCTATTTGAATAAATAAATAAAAATAAAATAAAATGACTCAGATTTCAAGCTATAATAAGTTAACACTCTGAGTTGCAACCATCTCGACGTCCACTAGTGGGCGGCAGTGAGGTGGCATCCGCTTATCCTACACTAGATTACCGTACTCTAATCAATTCTTGGAACTGCCAGATACAGTAATGCTTTCCTTGTATCACTCTATTTAAACCTAGATCTATGGACTTGTATTCGTGAGTCTATGGTCCGGCGCTCCACTCCCGTATTCCTTTCGTCGGAGGCCTCCAATTTCTACGTCATTCACGGCTGCTTGTTGAGACTTCTGGGAGCTGTAGTCCCTTTGCCGGAAGTGTCTTCCTCTTTCCAGCTGAGAGGAGGGAGCGGGGCGAACTACACTTCCCGAGATGCTCCGGGCACATCGGCGCGCGGGGCGGCCGTGTCCTGGAGACGGGAAGCAACCGTCGGCCTGCCATGGAAGGAGCGCGCGGCTTTCTTCGAAGGCCGGATCCAGATTAGCGGGTGGCGGCGACGACGGCGAAGACTCTCCCAGCGGCCTAATGGACGAAAGCAAAGTGAGTGGGTTGGGCGGGGCTTTGGGAGGTTGGCCGTCTTCTTCCGGGGTGCTTTGTGGACCTGGGATTTCTTCGTGGTCTCCCATCCAAATCGTCCCTAAGCGCGCCCGGCCTCGGTTTTGACCGGCCCTGGACATTCATACAGGGATTTACGATACCTGCATTATTCCAGAATCATTTAATTTTTCAAATCGCCTAATGGATTTTTCAAATACATTTAAAACTGATCTGATATATAAAATATGTATAGAATAACAAACAGTCGAAATATGGTATTTTTCCCCTTTAGTCTGTTTCCATTCTCTGATTCTTAATTTTCTACATTATACTGATAATTAATTGTGTTAAATCAGAAAATTAATTTGTCACCATTATCAATTCATATACTGTATAATTTTTATATATTATATATGAATTGATAATGGTGAGGTGACAGATTAATTTTCTGATTTTATATGTATACTTTAAATACATGTATATGTATTTAGATTCATATATATGTATTTATATGTAAAATAAATATAAATGTAATATAAATATATGTATTTAGATTCATATATATGTATATGTATTTAAAGAATTGGTTGAGAGCCTCCTCCTAATATATAAACTCTACTTACATAAACAAAACAAGACGCTCTTAACTCTTAACAGAATAATTATGTTAATTATATTTATTAATTGGATTTATATGCCGCCCCTCACCGAGGACTCGGGTCGGTTTACAACATATCAAAAAACACAATATACAGTACAATTATCTAAATCCAATTAATTTAGCTAATTAAATTTTTAAAAACCTAATCGCATTTTAAAAATCATACATACATACGTACATACAAAGCAAAGCCCCAGGTTCAAATCCCAGTAAGGAAGTGCCTACTTGATGAAGGCAAATAAGCCTGAAATAGATCTATAGTAGTCTCCCTTTTAGTTATCAGCAAAAATATGTTACGCATACACACACACAAATTATCAGCCTCTTTTAGGGATGAAAAGGGTGCGTCTTATACTCCAAAAATATGGTGGGGGTGGGTGGGCTTCCAGTTAAGACCTTTGCAGCTCTAAGGTTACCGACCCCCTGGTCTGGGTATAGACCAGTATTTCTCAAACTCGGCAACATCCTCAGTCCGCTAGCGAACTCTGGGAACTCGAGTTGACGTGGCTTAGAATGTGCTGAGATGGAGAAATACTGATCTAGATGAAACTGGAATAAAAAGTTCACAGTTTCAGGCAAAGCTGGGTTATCTCTAGGCTCCTCCAATCGGTCTACTCACAAGTTGGGTTTCTAGCGCTCGGGGTCGTTCCAGAGAAACCTGTCTGCGTACATCCTTCGCGACAGATTTTGTTACCTTTCCCTCCCTCCCACACAGGTAGGTGGTGGCAAAGTGAAGAAACCAGGTAAACGGGGCCGTAAACCAGCTAAAATAGATTTGAAAGCCAAACTCGAGAGGAGCCGTCAGAGCGCGAGGGAATGTCGAGCGAGGAAGAAACTGAGATACCAATATCTGGAAGAGCTGGTTTCGAGCCGGGAAAGAGCTATCTGTGCTCTTAGAGAAGAACTGGAAATGGTAATTATTTATTTTTATTATTATTATTATTATTATTATTATTATTATTATTATTATTATTATTAATTTATTTATTATTATTATTATTAATTTATTTATTCATTCATTCATTCGATTTTTATGCCGCCCTTCTCCTTAGACTCAGGGCGGCTTACAACATTTTAGCAATAGCACTTTTTTAACAGAGCTAGGCTATTGCCCCTACAATCCGGGTCCTCATTTTACCCACCTTGGAAGGATGGAAGGCTGAGTCAACCTTGACCCGGTGATGAGATTTGAACCGCTGACCTTCAGATCTACAAGTCAGCTTCAGTGGCCTGCAGTACAGCACTCTACCTACTGCGCCATCCCGGCTCATTATTATTATTATTATTATTATTATTATTATTATTATTATTATTAATAATTAGATTTGTATGCCGCCCCTCTCCGGAGACTTGGAGCGGCTCACAACAACAGAACACAGTACAAATCCAATAGTTAAAAACAATTTAAACCCCTTAATATAAAACAGTCATACATCCCAAACAAACCATGCATAAAACAGAGCGGCCTGGGAGAATCAATTTCCCCATGCCTGACGGCAGAGGTGGGTTTTAAGGAGTTTGCGAAAGGCAAGGAGGTGGGGGCAGTCCTAATCTCTCGGGGGGAGTTGATTCCAGAGGGTCGGGGGCACCACAGAGAAGGCTCTTCCCCTAGGTTCCGCCAAACGACATTGTTTCGTCGACGGGACCCGGAGAAGACCAACTCTGTGGGACCTAATTGGTCGCTGGGACCTTCCACTTTAGGGAAAGAGGATCAAATAACATAAGTTATTTGAAAACTGGTTATATGTATGTCCGAATAGTATCCACTGGTAATATTCACCGTATGATAAACTGATAAATTTTAAACTAAGCTGTCAATGAGACACCAAGGGTGGGGTAGGTTATGTACAATATAGAAACATAGAAGATTGATGGCACAAAAAGACCTCGTGGTCCATCTAGTCTGCCCTTATACTATTTCTTGTATTTTAATCTTAGGATGGATACATCCTAAGATATCCCAGGGATGTTTAAATTCAGTTACTGTGGATTTACCAACCACGTCTGCTGGAAGTTTGTCCCAAGCATCTACTACTCTTTCAGTGAAATAATATTTTCTCACGTTGCTTCTGATCTTTCCCCCAACTAACCTCAGATTGTGCCCCCTTGTTCTTGTGTTCGCTTTCCTATTAAAAGTGTTTTTGTTGTATCTATGGTTTTATTCTTTCACTTCCTTTTATGGCTTGCTTTGAATGGCGAATGTAAACATGTAATGATTGAGAAAATGTCCTGTTAAATGAATATTTGAAATAAAACTCTCTCTTTTCAGTACAAGCAGTGGTGCCTGGCCATGGACCAAGGAAAAATCCCCTCTGAAATTAAAGCCCTCCTGAGTGGAGAAGAGCAAAGCAAACCTCAGCAGAACGTAGGCAAGACGGCCAGAGCTAAGAGCGATGCCAACAGCCACAGTTCCTGTAAGCTCCAGTTAACGCAAGTATTCATTTTGTTATGGCTGTGGGCAGAGGAGAGAGAGAGAGAGAGAAACCTATCTGGACCGAGACTCACTGCTCACAATCACTCACGCCCTCATCACCTCGAGGTTCGACTACTGTAATGCTCTCTACATGGGGCGACCTTTGAAAAGTGTTCGGAAACTTCAGATCGTACAGAATGCAGCTGCGAGAGCAATCATGGCCTTCCCTAAATATGCCCATGTTACACCGACACTCCGCAGTCTGCATTGGTTGCCGATCAATTTCCGGTCACAATTCAAAGTGTTGGTTATGACCTATAAAGCCCTTCATGGCATCGGACCAGAATATCTCCGGGACCGCCTTCTGCCGCACGAATCCCAGCGACCGGTTAGGTCACACAGAGTTGGCCTTCTCCGGGTCACGTCGACTAAACCAGTGTTTTTCAATCAGTGTGCCGTGGCACACTAGTGTGCCGCGAGATATAGTCAGGTGTGCCACAAAGCTCAGAGAGAGAAAACAAGAGAAAGAAAGAGGAAGAAAGAGCAAGAGAGAGAGAAAGAAAGAGAACAAGAGAGAAAGAAAGCAAGAGAGAGAAAGAAAGAAAGAAAGAAAGAAAGAAAGAAAGAGAGAAAGACATACAGGGAAGTAGGGAGGGAGAGAGAAAGAGAAAAAATTAGGAAAGAAGGAAGAGAGAAAGAAAGAGCGATGGGGAGAGAGAGAAAAAAAGAGGGAGAGAAAGAGGGAGAGAGAAATAGAGCGAAAGGGAGGAAGAGAGAGAATTTTTTTGTCCAAACTTTTTTTAGCTGCCCCCCCCCCTCAATGTGCCCCATGGTTTTGTAAATGTAAAAAATGTGCCGAGGTTCAAAAAAGGTTGAAAATCACTGGACTAAGCAATGTCGTTTGGCGAGACCCAGGAGAACAGCCTTCTCTGTGGCGGCCCCGACCCTCTGGGACAAACTCCCCCCGGAGATCAGAACTGCCCCCACCCTCCTTGCCTTTCGTAAAGTTCTTAAGACCCATCTCTGCTGTCAGGCATGGGGGAACTGAGACATCTCCCCCGGGCCTATACAGTTTATACATGGAATGTTTGTGTGTATAGTTGCTGTTAATAATGGGGTTTTTAGTGTTTTTTAAATTATTAGATTTGTTCTTACATTGTCTTTGTTATTGTTGTGAGCCGCCCCGAGTCTACGGAGAGGGGCGGCATACAAATCTAATAAATAATAATAATAATAATAAACCTGTTGTGATCTGGTTCCCAGGGGATGGTTGTCCCATGGCTGCCATCCTTCTGTGGTCAAAGGAAGAAGGCTTTTTAGATCAGGGGACTGGCCACGGGCACACCTATTATTATTATTATTATTATTATTATTATTATTATTATTATTATTATTATTATTATTATTATTTAGATTTGTATGCCGCCCCTCTCCAGAGACTTGGAGCGGCTCACAACACAAAACACAGTACAAATCTAACGATAAAAACAATTAAAAACCCTTAATATAATAACAATCATACATCTCAGACAAACCTTGCGTAAAACGGAAACGGCAGAGGTGGGTTTTCAGGAGTTTGCGAAAGGCAAGGAGGGTGGGGGCAGTCCTAATCTCCGGGGGGAGTTGATTCCAGAGGGTCAGGGCCGCCACAGAGAAGGCTCTTCCCCTGGGTCCCGCCAGATGACATTGTTTCGTTGACGGGACCCGGAGAAGGCCAACTCTGTGGGACCTAACCGGTCGCTGGGATTTGTGCGGCAGAAGGCGGTCCTGGAGATTTTGCTAGGTGCTTGGGCTCTTTTTCAATTGATTAAGTCACATTATTTGAATAACCACAGAAAGGACAAATGAGAGACAGCATTATTTGTTGAGGAGCACAGTAACATTTTAAGGTTTTGTATTCAACCCACAAGGTTCAATACGATAACGGATTAGGCAAGTAGCTCAGTTTTCTTTAATTGCTATAAAAGTTCAGTTCTAGATAACGATTAAAGCGTTTATGGGTAAAAACATACGATTTAATTATTTCCGATTTTAAAAGTAATCAAGCATCATGCTAAGGAAGGACAATTAGAAACTATTAAATATTGAATAAATAGTGCATAAACTTATTACCCCCCACTGCGTGCCTGTGGGGGGCAGAAGCCCATCACTGGGTCTAACCACAGAAACTCTAATGTAAATCTTGTTTCTTTTCTCTTCCAGGGTGAAGGTCAATCCAAGCAGACTGAAGCCCATATTTCAAAACAGAAGAACATGATCTACGACTTCGGGCGAAGTTGTCCATCCTTGTTCACAGCAACGTCAATCATTCAGCTGTAACGGGAGTTTGAGTGGACTTTCAAAAGGAGACCGATAGCAAGAGGGCAGAAGGAAAAAATATTTTTCTATCCCTTTGATTTAATAAAAACAACATTTTGGTGTCTGCATCTGGTTGAGGCAGAGAAAGAAAGAAAGAAAGAAAGAAAGAAAAAGGATTGCATTGATCCCAAATCTATTCTAAAACTTTGGGGTAGATTTTGTAGGTAGGGGTGGCTGAGAAAAAGGGGGGAGAGGGGTTTTCCCCCCTAGGGATTGGGCCACCTAAATCTCCTTTGTTGTGTTAAGGCCTATAATTATGCCTTTGATTTCATTTTCATCATTTACTGTATTTAGTGTTTATTTAAGGAAAATAGTATACAGATAGAGAAGTAGAGTTTATTATTCATGGGATAGCCCATTTTGCATTGGAGATAATATATATATATATATATATATATCAAAAACATATAGTTTCAAACACATTCATATATATCTACGAAAATAAATATAAAAAAAATAAATATATATTTGTTTTGGATATATTCGGTCTTGGTATATTCGGGTTTCTTCCCATGTAGGATTTAGAAATTTCTGGCAACGTTTCAACGAGGTCCCACTCGTCATCTTCAGGCTGATGCTTCTGTCCTTGTTCTAGGGCGAACACAGCGAGACCTGAGCTGCCTTCCTTCTATAAATACTGGTGGCTGGGTGTGGTTTGATGGCTCAGCAATTGCCTGCAGTGTAGAAACTTCCTGGTGAGTCAGTGGGGTAACACCTGGGGTCGTTGATGTAACTGAGGTATGCTGATTAGTTAATGATTGTGGATTAGGGGTGATATCCTGAGTAGTTGGAGCTTGCAGGCTACTTGGTTGTTTTGCAATGTGTGTTCTGAGTCTGGTTTCAGTTTCTATGGCTGGGATACGTTTGAGGGCTGGTTTCCAGATGTCTGGTAGGCAGGAGGTATCATCCTGCTTGTTCATATTTTGGGGATGTTTTTCTATCTCGATGGCTTCCATGATTATTCTTTTGCTGTAGTGTTCCGTTTTGGAAATTAATTTAGTACTGTCAAAATCAATTTCATGTCCTGTAGTTTTGAAGTGTTGGAAAAGGGAGGAGTTTTTTTCTTTTTTCCTTAATGCATTCTTATGTTCTGCAAACCTGAATATACCATGACCGTCATACCTGTACCCGTGAAAATCTATGAATATATATATATATATCTCCAAAACAATTTTTTTTCCGTTGATATATACAAATGTGTTTGAAAGTATATGTTTTTGATATATCTATCTATCTATCTATCTCCAAAACAAATATATATTTGTTTTTGTAGATATATATGAATGTTTTGAAACTCGGCCATTTTAAGACACTTGGACTTTCATTCCCAGAATTCCCTAACCAGCATCACCATTGATGAAAATTTGGGGAGTTGAAGTCCACAGACCTTAAGCGGTCAAGTTTGAAAAATACCAGTATAGCGCATGTTGATAATATCTTGCTGTAGATGGCCACTGTGTCGTTACCTTCTTTTCCTTCCGATGTTTCTGAACTAGTGGAGTTTAGGGCAGTACTTGTGAATTGTGACATCCTTGATTCCCATGTCATCTCAAGTCGTAAGATTATGTCCATAAGTGAGGATGCCCTGCCTATAGTACAGGGTGAAGGCATTGGTTTGGATGTGTGAGGTTGCATCGGTGGGTGTATTTGGCCGGGCAGCCCCTCTTTAGTTGGAGTTTGCGTGCACAGACCACGTTCATGGTGTGTTGTGTGGTAGGCAACATTTGGGATGCTGCTGTTGCTATCTGCACACACACAAACAGCCCTTTGTGGGTTGAGTTGACCCTTTGAATTAAGTCCGGTGCTAAATTCAAGACTTCATTTAACTAGGCCAAGGGAAGGCAAAGTTGGCTCTTCTATGACTTGTGGACTTCAACTCCCAGAATTCATGAGCCAATCATGCTAGCTCGAGAATTCTGAGAGTTGAAGTCCACGTGTCATGGAAGAGCCAACGTTGCCTACTCCCTGAACCTAAGTGAATTAGTCATTTGATCAGCAGTGAAATTAACTCTTCAGCAGTGAAGTGGGTTAGTTTATATTTTCCAAACTTGCATCTTTGCCTAGACTGCTTATTAATAGGAGTTGATGAGTCAAAAACTATTGTAGTCTTCTTTTTCCTCTTCTTCTTCTCCTCCTCCTTCTCCTTCTCCTCCTCCTCCTCCTCCTTCTTCTCCTCCTCCTCCTCCTTCTCCTCCTCCTCCTCCTTCTTCCTTCTTCTTCTCCTCCTCCTCCTCCTTTTTCCTTCTTCCTTCTTCTTCCTTCTTCTTCCTTCTTCTTCTTCTTTTTCTCCTCCTCCTCCTTTTTCCTTCTTCCTTCTTCCTTCTTCTTCTTCTTCTTCTTCTTCTTCTTCTTCTTCTTCTTCTTCTCTTTCTTCTTCTTCTTCTTCTTCTTCTTCTTCTTCTTCTCCTCTTTCTTCTTCTTCTTCTTCTCTTTCTTCTTCTTCTCTTTCTTCATCTTATTCGTCTTCTCCTCTTTCTTCTTCTTCTTCTTCTCTTTCTTCTCCTCTTTCTTCTTCTTCTTCTTTTCTTCTCAATTTATTGGTGGAGAGGTTTTATAATGAAGATACCCCACCTAGCTGGCTAGAGAAAGAGGGAAAGAGAAGCAGCTTGACCATTTCCTTACCTTTGTTGTCTCTCTCTCGGTTACAGACTGTAATGTCTGCTTTTCACATTAAAAGGATAAGAAGAGGACTGAGAATTTTTGCAGAAAGGCTAGCACACGAATGTAGCCTCCAGGAGGTTTTATAAATGTGTCCCACAGGATCGGTGCATCTGTAGTATGGAGTGTTGGGAAAGGAATAATATTGACCACTTACCACCTTAACGCTGTGTGTATTTTTTGCTGCGGCGGACAAAATAAGTTGAATTATCGTGAGACCAAAATCTGCCCTTTTGTATTAAAACGGATGTAACAAAGCCTTCGCTGTCCTTTGTTAAAAAGAGTTACCGAGAGAGGGAAAGGTCGAAAGAAGGATTTGACCATCGTTTCAGAAATGCCCAAACCCAGCAGCGCGTGGGATGGGGGCGGAAGAGAAAATAATGTACTTTGTTTATATGTATTAAAAGAAAACGCTTTTAACGAAAGCTTCCTTGCTGTATGGAAGGTTGTGATTTTCAGTCGTCTTGTGCAACCCTCTTCACACCCAGCTGCTAAAAGGAATAAACAATAAACGGCAGTATTTATAAAACCTCAAAAGAAGCGGTGAATTTTTCCTTTGCAAATCTGTTCTGGAATTCCGAGATTCTGATACGCCGGCCTTAACTTTTCATTGGTTGCCGATCAATTTCCGGTCACAATTCAAAGTGTTGGTTATGACCTATAAAGCCCTACATGGCATCGGACCAGAATATCTCCGGGACCGCCTTCTGGCGCACGAATCCCAGCGACCGATTAGGTCCCACAGAGTTGTCCTTCTCTGGGTCCCATCGACTAAACAATGTCGTTTGGCGGGCCCCAGGGGAAGAGCCTTCTCTGTGGCGGCCCCGACCCTCTGGAACCAGCTCCCCCCAAGAGATTAGAACTGCCCCCACCCTCCCTGCCTTTCGTAAACTCCTTAAAACCCACCTTTGCCGTTAGGCATGGGGGAATTGAATCATCTCCCCCGGGCCTATACAATTTAAGTATGGTATGTCTGTGTGTATGTATGTATGTTTTAATAGCGGGGATTTTAATGTTTTATTTTTTAATCGTTAAAATTATTAGATTTGTTATGAACTGTTTTCTATTGTTGTTGTGAGCCGCCTCGAGTCTGCGGAGAGGGGCGGCATACAAATCTAATAAATAGATAGATAGATAGATAGATAGATAGATAGATAGATAGATAGATAGATAGATAGATAGATAAATAAGCAATAAAGCCAGGGTTTAATCCCCAATCTCCAATGTTTCTTAGAAGCCTTAGAGACTTTTAAGAGAGTGATGGCAGAGATGGATATGCTGTCAAAGAAACTAGAAGGGAAAGAAGACTCAGAAAATTATAAGATATGGGAGAATTTTTATCATTGGCTAGAACAGGACTAGGCAAAGTTGGCTCCTCTATGACAGGTGGACTTCAACTCCCAGAATTCCTGAGCTAGCATGATTGGCTCAGGAATTCTGGGAGTTGAAGTCCACAAGTCATGAGAAGTGACAAACTTACCTACCCCCTAGGCTAGAGGAAAGGAAGGATAAAAGAAAAGAAACTATATAGAAAGATAATGCCTGGGGAGGGCAAAAGCAGCTTCCTCTGCCCCCTGGAGCCCTCTGGAGGCTGGAAATGGCCTGTTCCTCAACTTCTGGTGGGCCCAGTAGGCTTGTGTTTTGCCCTCTAAGCTCCAACGGCTTCCTTGGAGCTGTAGGAGGGTAAAAACACCTTCCCAGAGCCTCTGTGAGCCAAAAATCACCTGGCTGGAGCACACATGCATGTTGGAGCTGAGCTAGGGCAACGGCTCATGTGCCAACAGATATGGCTCTGTGTGTGCCACCTGTGGCACCCGTGCCATAGGTTTGCCATCACTGTCCTATAGGATCCATTTCTTCCTTTCTACATAATGGCCTGATCTACACTAACTGGTCAGAAATCAGTTCAAATGCTTAGAGGAAGAATGTATTGCTGGTACCGACTGTTATTTTAAAGAAACCTATAGCTTTAAAACCATGTGCCGTAGGATAATAAATAACAAACGGACTCAATAAAACAAAGCATTTATTTTCCCTGCTCAATTGTATGGAAATCCTTCGTGTAGATGGCCATGTGGAAGAACCTTTGGAAGGACCTGGCATTCATTATACCAGGGGTCGGCAACCTTAAATACTCAGAGAACCACAAAGTTTCTAACTGGAATCCCCTCCATTAAATTTTGGAGCCAACCGGAAGTCCTGTTCCCCCACCATGGAGTCACCTCCTAGTATGGCATCCTTTTTCCTCTACTTGTCCTAGCCCAGGGGTAGGAAAGTTGGCTCTTCTATGACATGGACTTCAACTCCCAGAATTCCTGAGTTAGCATGATGGGCTCAGGAATTCTGGGAGTTGAAGTCCACAAGTCATACAAGAGCCAACTTTGCCTACCTCGATCTTAACCGAAAGCCCTATCAATTGTGAAGCCGACCGGCGACAGGGAGCTACAGCAGAAGGCTCAAAAGAGCCACAGGTTGCCGACCCCTGAATTATACAAATGTGTTCGGTGGGTTTGAATTAATAGGCCAGGCAATTTTTTTCTCTTTCGCTTCTCTGTTGAAAGAATCATATATGGTGTCTTTGGAAACAGTTTTTGGTGCAACGGGCAATTCTGAGATCCCGACATAATTTTTCTTGGCCATCTTGGAGCTGGTGGTGATAGTATAGGCGTTACTCCGGTAACATTTCATGGAGGACATACAGAAAGTCTCCCTTACCCCCCTCCTGAAGTTGGCATTATATGCCGAATACAACGTAGGTTTCAAGGCCGAGGAACTAAACGAGATCCAAGTCACCACCAGAAAAACCAAGGAGCTTTTCCTGCGATCGGCCTCGAGTGGGTGCCACAGCTGCACCACGTAAAACGGGAGCCACGCGAGGAGGAAGAGAGCATTTAACATCAGGAACATTTTAATGGTTTTCACTTTGGTCCTAGGCACCACGTTCATCGTTCTCCGGACGGTTCTGCCCTCGCTCCCGATTTTCCAAATGTGCTTGATGACTTTTTGGTAAAAGTAAAGGATGAGGATCGATGGAATCAGGAAAGCCACTAATACGTGGATGATGCTATAAACGGCGCCATCCCAAGAATAAGGAGGGAAAAAACGGCAGTGGTGTTCTCTGTCCAAGCCTCCGAAAATAAAAACTGGAGACATCAAGGCCGCGCTGAAGATCCAAGACCCTGCAATCATCTTTTTGGCTTTTTCCCTCGTCACCTTGAAACTTAGCGGGTAGACGATGGTGTAGAACCTGTCAATGCAGATGGAGAGCAAGACGTAAATTTGAACCCCGGGGGTGACGTACTGAAAATACCGGATTGTTTTGCACATCATATTTCCCAAGGTCCATCCGTCGGACGCCAACTGGAACAGGACAAGCGGTGTGCACCCGACGCTAACCAGCAAGTCTGCACAGGCCATGGAGACCACGAAATAATTGGTGGTCGATTGAGTCCTTCTGCTCCTGTAGATGACGAGGCAAACCAGGGAGTTTCCGAAAACGGACAATAACCACAACACACCCCAAAGCAAGCTGGCAATGATAATTTCTCCAGGCATCAACTCATAGTGCAAAGCTGTGCCGTTTTTCTCAAGCCCAGGCTCCTTGGATAAAGTGGTGGCCTCGTGGTTTCCCAAAGGATTCGTGGTTTCTGTCGGAGGGTGGCTTTGTTGCAGGAGACCTGAGGTTGGAGGGAGAAGAGGCATGGTGTGGCGATCCGTGTCTTGGGACAGCAGCATAGCCAGCCTTCCTCCTTAGAGGACTGTATGGGGAGAAAGATCTCATCAGTTGTTTTAGGAGTAAAGGAATAATAACATAGAAACATAGAAGATTGAAGGCAGAAAAAGATCTCATGGTCCATCTAGTCTGTCCTTATACTATCTCCTGTATTTTATCTTAGGGTGGATATTATTATTATTATTATTATTATTATTATTATTATTATTATTATTATTATTATTAATTGGATTTATATGCCTCCCCTCATCCCAGGCATGTTTACATTCAGTTACTGTGGATTTACCAACCATGTCTGCTGGGAGTTTGTTCCAAGCATCTACTCCTCTTTCCTAAAACACGATCTAAGTATTGCCCACAAGATCATATGCTGCAATGTTCTACCTGTCAATGACAACTTCAGCTTCAACTGCAACAACACAAGAGCATGCAACAGATTCAAACTTAATGTTAACCGCTCCAAACGTGACTGTAAAAAATATGACTTCAGCAACTGAGTTGTCGAAGCATGGAACTCATTACCTGACTCAGTAGTGTCAACTCCTAACCTCCAACATTTTTCCCTTAGACTATCCACAATTGACCTCTCCAGGTTCCTTAGAGGTCAGTAAGGGGCGTGCATAAGGGCACCAGGGTGCCTTCCATCCCCTGTCCAATTGTCTCTCCTTATCTCATTTATCTTTTCTTCCTTTCAAATATGTTCACCTATACTTTTATATCTTTTCTTCTATTCTTTTCTTTACTTATATTATTACATATCTTTCTCTTCAATGTGTATTATGTATTGGACAAAATAAATAAATAAATAAATAAATAAAAATAAATAAATAAATAAATAAATAAATAATATTTTCTCACGTTGCTTCTGATCTTTCCCCCAACTAACCTCAGATTGTGCCCCCTTGTTCTTGGGTTCCCTTTCCTATTATAAACACTTCCCTCCTGAACCTTATTTAACCCTTTAACATATTTAAATCTTTCGATCATGTCCCCCCTTTCCCTTCTGTCCTCCAGACCAGACAGATTGAGTTCATGAAGTCTTTCCTGATAGGTTTTGATGCTTAAGACCTTCCACCATTTTTGTAGCCCGTCTTTGGACCTGTTCAAAAGCAATACCCGGGAAAGCGAGCACTGATGAACTGGTAAGGAAGGTAAGTTCCCCCACATCAATCCCCACAGTCCTTGGAGCAGGAGCTGGCCAAAGGCCAACCACAACGTGACCATGGAGAGATTCAACCTATAAATAAGGAAGAACTTTCTGATGGTGAGAGCGCTCAACCAGTGGAACGGCTTGCCAGTCGAAGTTGTGAATGCCCAACACTCAACACTTTCAAAAAGAGTTTGGACTGCCATCTGTCTTGGGTAGTGTAGAGTCTCCTGCTTGAGTAGGGGTTAGACTAGATGACCTGCAAGGTCCCTTCCATCTCAAATAAATAAAATAAAAATGAATAAATAAATAAAAATAAAATGAAGAACAACGTTCAGGAAGAATTACAAAAGCATTTTGTGCAGAGTGTCTGCATGGGGAGATCAGGAGAGAAATCCCTGAAAACAGTGGAAGTGATGTGCCGGTGCCTGGAGGCTGTTGGGGCCTGGATGGGTGTCAACAAACTCAAACTCAATCCAGACAAGACGGAGTGGCTGTGGATCTTGCCTCCCAAGGACAATTCCATCTGTGCATCCATTACCCTGGGGGGGGGAATTATTGACCCCCTCAGAGAGGGTTTGCAACTTGGGCGTCCTCCTCGATCCACAGCTCACATTAGAGAAACATCTTTCAGCTGTGGCGAGGGGGGCGTTTGCCCAGGTTCGCCTGGTGCGCCAGTTGCAGCCCTATTTGGACCGGGAGTCATTGCTCACAGTCACTCATGCCCTCATCACCTTGAGGCTCAACTACTGTAACGCTCTCTACATGTGGCTACCTTTGAAAAGTGTTCGGAAACTTCAGATCGTGCAGAATGCAGCTGCGAGAGCAATCATGGGCTTCTCTAAGTATGCCCATATCACTCCAACACTCCGCAATCTGCATTGGTTGCTGATCAGTTTCCGGTCACAATTCAAAGTGTTGGTTATGACCTATAAAGCCCTTCATGGCACCGGACCAGAATATCTCCGGGACCGCCTTCTGCCGCACGAATCCCAGCGACCGGTTCGGTCCCACAGAGTTGGCCTTCTCCGGGTTCCGTCAACTAAACAATGTCGTCTGGCGGGACCCAGGGGAAGAGCCTTCTCTGTGGCGGCTCCGACCCTCTGGAACCAGCTCCCCCCTGAGATTAGGATTGCCCCCACCCTCCTTGCCTTTCGCAAACTCCTTAAAACCCATCTCTGCCGTTAGGCATGGGGGAACTGAAACATCTCCCCCTTGCCCATGTTGTTCTGGTGTTAGATTGATTGTGTGCTTGTTTTTTAATATTCTGGGGTTGTTTTTTATGAATTTTTTATCTTAAGATTGTAATTGGATTGGTGGGTATTGGATTTGTTATTATGTATTGTTTTTACCTTGTTGTGAGCCGCCCCGAGTTTGCAGAGAGGGGTGGCATATAAATCCAATAAATCTAGTCTAATCTAATCTAACATATAATTCTCCTAGCAATAGCCATCCCGAGTCTTCGGAGAGGGGCGGCATACAAATCTAATAAATTATTATTATTATTATTATTATTATTATTAATAATAATAATTGTATATAAAAGGGGCATGATTAGTACCTCACTTAGCACTTACGTTTCCAACATTTCTGGTGTTGCATTCCAGGACAGATGGATGTGTGCCACGATTACTTATGTTTTAAAAAATTAAACACTTATCCAAAGGATTTGGTTCAACTAACCATTTCCAAGAAAATAGCGTAATATAAACTGTAGACTCTTCATGTTTATAAACTACAGGCATATAGATGTCACATCCAGGTTTTTTATTTCTTGAACTGCTATGTCTTCCAGGGAAATATTTGCACAGGAGTCCAAGTGCCAATATTTTTTTTTCTGCATTTCACAATAGGTGTTATCTCAATAATTTGAAATATTATAACATACAATTGACTTAATCTGTTGGCAGATGAAATCCTATAGTAGGCTCCTAAAATTTGACTTCTTCCAAAGAGACAAAGGAGTAAAGACAGCTTTTGCTACTCTTCGTTGTTTACTACTAGCAGTCATTGAGTTGCCAAGGGTAAAGAGCTCCCACTTGAGTTGACATGAAAAATTATTATTATTATTATTATTGTTATTGTTGTTGTTGCTGCTGCTATTATTATTATTGTTGTTGCTGCTGCTGCTATTATTATTATTATTATTATTATTATTATTATTATTATTATATGCACTACCAGAAAATGTTGGAAATGAAAGTGCGAAGTGAGGTACTAATCATGCACTGTTTATATACAACTATGCTAGCAGAGTTATATGTTTTAGGAGTAAAAGAATAGTAACATAGAAACATAGAAGATTGACGGCAGAAAAAGACCTCCTGGTCCATCTAGTCTGCCCTTATACTATTTCCTGTATTTTATCTTAGGATGGACATATGTTTATCCCAGGCATGTTTAAATTCAATGACTGTGGATTTACCAGCCACGTCTGCTAGGAGTTTGTTCCAAGCATCTACTACTCTTTCAGTAAATTAATATTTTCTCACGTTGCTTCTGATCTCCCCCCCAACTAACCTTAGATTGTGCCCCCTTGTTCTTGTGTTCACTTTCCGATGAAAAACACTCCCCTCCTGAACCTTATTTAACCCTTTAACATATTTAAACGTTTCGATCATGTCCCCCCTTTTCCTTCTGTCCTCCAGACTCTACAGATTGAGTTCATTAAATCTTTCCTGATACGTTTTATGCTTAAGACCTTCCACCATTTTTGTAGCCCGTCTTTGGACCCCTTCAAAAGTGAGACTCGGGAAAGCGAGCACTTCTGAACTGGTAGGGAAGGTAAGTAGATTTCACTGGTGGCTTCACTCCGTCTTCTCTGTGGTAGCCCATGAGATATTGGAACACTGCTATCATGATACCCCTGATCCCTTTTTGTCATTAAAATAGACATACCCAGTTCCTGCAACCGTTCATATATTTTAGCCTCCAGAATAAAAGTCAAGATGGAGACTACCAACTGTTTGTGGGAAAGCTGTTCTGAAGGACCATCCCAGATACCAAATGGCATTGTTTCTGAGCCTCATCTACACTTTTCTCTAGTGGAGCACCAATAGAATTATTCCCGAGTAGACTGAACTAATTGAACAGAATCCAACAGGGAAATACATGCACTATTTTAAATCAGAGTTAGAATTTTAAATTAGCTACCTAATATGCTGCAACATTCTACCTGTCAATGACTACTTCAGCTTCAACCGCAACAACACAAGAGCATGCAACAGATTCAAACTTAATATTAACCGCTCCAAACGTGACTGTAAAAAATATGACTTCAGCAACCGAGTTGTCGAAGCGTGGAACTCATTACCTGACTCAGTAGTGTCAACCCCTAACCCCCAACATTTTTTCCCTTAGACTATCCACGATTGACCTCTCCAGGTTCCTTAGAGGTCAGTAAGGGGCGTGCATAAGTGCACCAGTGTGCCTTCCGTCCCCTGTCCACTTGTCTCTCCCTTATCTCATTTATCTTTTCTTCCTTTCAAATATGTTCACCTATACTTTTATATCTTTTCTTCTATTCTTTTCTTTATTTATATTACTACATATCTATTCTCATCAATGTGTATTATGTATTGGACTAAATAAACAAACAAACAAACAAACAAACAAACAAACAAACAAATAAATAAAATTAGCCAATTAGGTGGCAATTGGCAAAAACAATTGCTGCCAACTTGCCTTCCATTGAAGACCTGCATACTAAACACGTCCCAAAGTGGGCTGTGTAAATTCTTACAGACCCTTCACATCCTGGACACAAATTGTTTCAACTTCTACCCTTAAAACAATGCAACAGAGCACCGCACACCAGAAAACCCACCTTTGTCGTCAGGCATGGGGGAATTGAAACATCTCCCCCTGGGCATGTTTAATTTATATATGGTATGCGTGTGTGTATGTCTGTTAGTATATGGGGTCTTTTAAATCTTTAAACATTTTAAAAATTGTTAGATTATTTATGATTTGTTGTTACATGTTGTGAGCCGCCCCGAGTCTTCAGAGAGGGGCGGCATACAAATCGAATAAATAATAATAATAATAATAATAATAATAATAATAATAATAATAATAATAATAAACATCTAGACACAAGGACAGTTTTCCCCCAAATGCCATCATTCTGCTAAAGAGCTAATTCGCACAAGACTGTCAAATAATTTCCTAAATTTCTATCATTATTCTATTATTGTTTTATTAACTTCTATTATCCTTCTCTTCCTTGCTAGTATCTATCTCTTCCCACTTATTACTACAACCATGTTGTTTGCATCTTTCAATTTATACTGTTTTTAAAAAAATATGTTTTTATTATAATAGAAAGATTAAAAAAAAGAGCAAGTATATGTTGTTTTACATCTTATATCATCTCATAACATTTCAGAACATAATCATAATTATATAGTCGTTGAACTTGAGTTTTAAATATTTTGTACAAATGTTTTATATCATTTCAGAACGTAATTGTAATTATATAGCCGTTGTACTTAAATTCTAAGTGTTTTGTACAGATATTTTATACAATACTGCCCTTAATTTATACTGTTTTTATTTGTTTCCTAGTACAATTTGATAGCTTATTAGTAACCTCGATGAATACTGTGTATTTTATTCTCATGTACACTGAGAGCATCTGCACCAAAGACAAATTCCTTGTGTATCCAATCACACTTGGCCAATAAAGAATTCTATTATTCTATTCTATTCTATTCTATTCTAGTCCTATCCCCATCCCTATTCTATTTTAAATTAGAAACATGGGTTGCTAATTTCTATTGTAATTGGAATCGAATACAGTTTACATACCGATCCATCAATATTGTGAAATATAGTTAGCAACATTGTATTTCCTTTTAGTGATGGACATAAACTCACCTTTCTTTAGAAGAATATCCTTCTTATCAGCCTTATTGTATTGGTTATTGGATTTAATTGACAGTCTCCCTGGTTAT
Organism: Erythrolamprus reginae; assembly: GCF_031021105.1. NCBI lineage: Eukaryota > Metazoa > Chordata > Lepidosauria > Squamata > Dipsadidae > Erythrolamprus > Erythrolamprus reginae. The sequence continues at coordinate 11,038,439 of NC_091955.1, read as the reverse complement.
TAGGTTTGTTTTCAATCCATTGTTTTAGGCACATGGATTTCTAGCTCTTGGCTTTATTTTTCATTTGTAGGATATGTAGAATTGTTAAAAGAAAATGTAAATTACCATAGCTTCATTAAAGCTATGATTTGGGCGTGAAGGCTTGGTTTCTTTTGTTAATTTCTGAAAGGGCTTCACAACTGCCTTTGGTGAGGAGACATTCAAACCGAGTCTCAGCATGTGTCATATAATAAGAAGCTAAAAAAATGCATGATTCAGTTCTAACACAAACAGGCAGCAGAATGGAACAAGATGTTTTGTCCAAAGTATGTACTTTTTCACAATGGCTGTATTTCAATGCATTTAACATTCAGAACCAAGGCAGAGATTTTAAAAAATGTGGGGGTTTGGGGGAGGGGGGGAATAATAAAAAGAGGTTTTTTTAAAAAAAAAACCCTCTGTGTTTGACCATTGGCGGGACCCAGGGGAAGAGCCTTCTCTGTGGCGGCCCCGACCCTCTGGAACCAACTCCCCCCAGAGATTAGAATTGCTCCCACCCTCCTTGCCTTTCGTAAGCTTCTTAAAACCCACCTCTGCCGCCAGGCATGGGGGAACTAAGATACTCTTTCCCCCTAGGCCTTTACAATTTTATGCATGGTATGTCTGTATGTATGTTTGGTTTTACAATAAGGGTTTTTAACTGTTTATATTGGATTGTCATATGCTGTTTACTACTGTTGTTAGCCGCCCCGAGTCTACGGAGAGGGGCGGCATACAAATCCAATCCAATCCAATCAAATTTCTTACTAGAGGGCAATCAAAAACATACCAAGTTAATGATAGAAGAGAATATCTTTAACTCAAGGTTAAATTGTGGAGTCCTTGATGCTCTCTAAGATTGGTTGTTTGCTTGCTTATCTCTGCCTTGGTTCTGAACGTTAAATGCATTGAAATATAGCAAGCATGAAAAAGTACATACTTTGGACAAAATGTCTTGTTCTATTCGCATCTTGGACATCAACACCCTCGAAAAAGTCCAAAGATACTTCACCAGAAGAGCCCTTCACTCCTCCACTCAAAACAGAATACCCTACGAAAATAGACTAACAATACTAGGTCTAGAAAGCTTAGAACTACGAAGCCTAAAACACGATCTAAGTATTGCCCACAGGATCATATGCTGCAACGTCCTGCCTGTCAATGACTACTTCAGCTTCAACCGCAACAACACAAGAGCACGCAACAGATTCAAACTTAATGTTAACCGCTCCAAACTTGACTGTAAAAAAATATGACTTTAACAATTGAGTTGTTGAAGCGTGGAACTCATTACCGGACTCAGCGGTGTCAACCCCTAACCCCCAACATTTTCCCCTTAGATTATCCATGATTGACCTCTCCAGGTTCCTAAGAGGTCATTAAGGGGCGTACATAAGTGCTCCAGTGTGCCTTTCATCCCCTGTCCAATTGTCTCTCTTTTATTTCATATATCTTCTCCTCTATTTTTATATCTTTTCTTCCATCCTTTTCTTTATATATATTACTACATGTCTATTCTCTTCAATACGTGTTCTGTCGGGCTCTCTGGTAGAATCCTCCCAAAAATTCACAGGTACAAATTTCAGACACACACACGTTTGAAAATTCAAAACAATGTTCTTTATAATGAAAATTCACTTAAACCAAGCCCTCTTTTGGTATAGCAAAGAGCACTCGTCTCCAAACAAACTGGTAATTTGTACAAATCCTTTATCAGTTCTGTGATACTTAGCTTGCAGCTGTGAGGCAATTCACAGTCCTTCTTCTTTCACAAAGTGAAACACACTTTGCCCTGGTTTAGTTTCAAAGTGGGGAAAAATCAGCACACAAAAGGTCAAAGTCAGTAAAGCAGTCACGAAACACAACGATCAGATAATCCTCCACAATGGCCAAACTCACAGGCTGCTATTTATAGCAGCCTCACTAATTACCACAGCCCCACCCAACCACAAGTGGCCTCATTTTCTTTGATAATAATCTCTCAGTTGTTGCTGCCTATGCATCGCTCTCCGCATGCGTGGCTGTATCATTAACTCTTGTTCTGAATCCAAGGAGGAGCTAGATAATTGATCTCCTTCTGAGCTGTCTGCCACACTCTCCTCATCCCTGTCACTCATGTCTTCTTGGTCAGAGGAGCCTTCATCAGCAGATTCCACCGGGGGGGCAAAACAGGCCTGCAGCATGTGGATGTCTCCCCCACATCCACAGTCCTTGGGGCAGGAGCAGGGCCAGAGTTAACCACAACAATACGTATTGTGTATTGGACAAATAAATAAATAAATAAATAAAATAAAATAAAATAAAATAAAATAAAATAATAAATAAATAAATAAAATAAAATAAAATAAATAAAATAAAATAAAATAAAATAAAATAAAATAAAATAAAATAAAATAAATAAAATAAAATAAAATAAAATAAAATAAAATAAAATAAATAAATAAAATAAAATAAAATAAAATAAATAAAATAAAAATAAAATAAAATAAAATAAAATAAAATAAATAAATTCTGCTGTCTGTTCATTTGTTTCATTACCCAGCTAGGTAACATCATCAGAGAAGATGAAGGACCCCATAGATACCAAGTTAATGCCTTTTCTTTGGTGAATTATCCTCTGCTTTGAATGCGAAGGCAAACAGATGCTCACAAAAGAAATGCTACGGAAATGTGACCTGGGGCGACAATGTGCTTGTCAGAAGAGAGGCTCAGCATGCCACCTCTGGCATGCGTGCCGTGGGCTCACCATCACAAGTATAGCCACACTAGCAAGGTCGAAAGGAAAATAATATTAAAAATTAAAATTGGAATGTTTTCCCCTGATCCTATCACTTGCTTCCCAGAAGGAAGAATGCAAGAACGACGCCTACCTGTTTCCAAGCACAATCCCCAATTAACACAAAGTTCCGCATGGGGAATTTTGGTTGCAAGGGCCAGCTTCATCTTGGAGACCCATTTCGATGATATTCGCTGCTGCTCGACACCTGGATGTTGGTCCTCCAAGGGTTAAATGAAAGTCAAACATGTTGCGCTTCCTTCTTTCCCTGGGGAAAAAAAAAGAAATAAGGTTTTGCTTGGAGCTCAGTGCTGACACCCCTTCCGAACGCTTGCCTAAGGGGATCGCATGGAAAATGAGTCACGTGGCTCTCCTCTCCAAGAGTTAAATTAAAACTCCCCCATCTCTTTTCAAGAAACAAAGAAAAGAAAGAAAGAGAAAGAAAGAAAGAAAGAAGGGGGGATGGAGAGAGAGAGAAAGAAAGAAAGGCGTGAGAGAGAGAGAGAAAGAAAGAAAGAAAGAAAGAAAGAAAGAAAGGGGGGATGGAGAGAGAGAGAAAGAAAGAAAGAAAGGCGTGAGAGAGAAAGAGAAAGAAAGAAAGAGAAAGAAAGAAAGAAAGAAAGAAAGAAAGAAAGGGGAATGGAGAGAGAGAAAGAAAGAAAGAAAGAAAAGCATGTGAGAGAAAGAAAGAAAGAAAGAGAAAGAAAGGAAGAAAGAAAGAAAGAAAGAAAGGGGGAGAGCGAGAGGGAGAAAGAGATAAAGAAAGAAAGAGGGAGAGAGAGAGAAAGAAAAGAAAAGAAAGAAAGAGAGAGGAAGGGAGAGAAAGAAAGAAAGAGGGAGGGAGGAAGAGAGGGAGGGAGAGAGAGCAGGAGAGAGAGACAAAGAAAGAAAGAAAGAAAGGGAGAGAGAAAGAAAGAGGGATGGAGGGAGAGAGAGAGAGAGAAAGAAAGAAAGAAGAAAAAAGGAAGGAAGGAGGGATGGAAGGAAGGAAGGAAGGAAGGAAGAAAGGAAAAAAATATTTGCTATTCAAGAACAATCCCTTTGCGCTAACCAAGAGTCCTCAAATTTATCTGCATACGTTCCTAACTCTTAGGGGGAACTTGCCTGTAATACGTGAGGAGGGGTGGGGGAATCCACACGTAACCCCCACCTTGTTGAAAGTCATTTATGCCGTAGGTAAATAAGGAACATTCAGCACCACGGACAGCGGCAGTCTCCGAAAGGAACGGCCATTCCTAAGAGTCTCGAAACAGTTGCTTCTCTTGGGAGATTCCATTAACCCCCTTTCCTCCCCCGCCCCCGGCGGCAGACATGATGAGATCCATAGAATCATAGACTCGCAGGGCTGGAAGGGACTTCGGAGGTCTTCTAGACCACCCCCCCTCCCCGCCTCCCCAAGGCAGGAGATCTTATTGCATCCCAGACCAATGGCTGTCCAAGCTATTCTTGGAAGTCTCCACTGATGCACCTACAACTCCCGGGGTGAATGGGGGGGCGAGTTAAGCCGTTATTGATTGATTATTGATTAATATTGATTAATTGATTAATTGATTGTTTTTATTGCCAGGAAATTCCTCCTTAGTTCCAGGTTATATATGATATATATATATATATATATATATATATATGTCACATTTTTTTTGCTGAATTTGAAAATTAAGGGAGACTAGGATAGATCTATTTCGGCCTTATTTTGGCCTCATCAGCTAGCCATACCCTCACTGGGACTTGAACCTGCAACCTTTGCCTTGTAAGGCAGAGAATTAACCTCTAGGCTACAGTATCCAATCCCTTCAGCTCTGCACCAGGGAAGGGTTACATTTTGTGTCGAATCACCCTGGTATATATATATCTATATATATGTTTTAAATGAGCTTCGCCCCTACTTCTTGTCCTGCGCCAAGAATGCCCCCCCTCTTCTTTTTTAAAAAATAAATATTTTTATTAATTTTTATAATATCAATCAACAATCGAACGTGCACACAACATATAGCAATGTGCTCAGTTTAAGTGAGAATAGCAACCCCCTCCAACTGAACTCTGTCCACCTGAACAACAACACTCCACTCTCACTTACCTTGGCCATCCCCCTCCAGGGGAAACGCTCCCCCCTGGCCACGATTCTTCTCCATCTCGTCCCCCCCACTGCCCTGCTCCATCCCTTTTCACCTCAAATGCTTCCAATCCCAAAGGAAGCAGGAAAATCAGATGGCATCCAGTTGCCGTCTCATGCTGACGTCCTGGTTGCCATGGAGCCCAGTGATTGTTGAAGAGGATGGGTGTGTGTGTGTTTTTTTTTGCAACAGTCACCCTAGGCCCCCTATAATAATCAGAGTGGAAGAGGAAAGAAGGGAGAAAACCAGGAATGACAAAGGAGATGGCATTTCCCCTAGATTCAGTAAAAAAAGCCTGGCTTCCAGGTTAAACTCTTATTTTTCTGCTCATGGTTTGCCTCCTGGAATTTACAGTCTATGTTCAATTCGGCCTCTTTTCCTGTGTGCTGGCTTCATCCTCACTGAATTCATCTTTAAAAGATCAAAGGACCCAGGGGGAGAGCCTTCTCTATGGCGGCCCCGACCCTCTGGAAGCAACTCCCCCCAGATATCAGAGTTGCCCCCACCCTCCTTGCCTTTTGTAAGCTCCTTAAAACTGTTAAAACTTTCGTCAGGCATGGGAGAACTGAGATATTCCCTTCCCCCTGGGCTTATTAAAAATTATGCATGGTATTTGTCTGTATGTATGATTGGTTTCTTAAATTAGGGTTTTAAAAAAAATAATTTAAATATTAGATTTGTTTATATTGTTTATTTATTTATTGTTAGAGTTGAAAAGGACCATGCCGGCCATCGAGTTCACCCCCTGCCCAAGCAGGAACCCTATAGTACACCAGTCAAGTGGCAGTTCAATCTTCTCTTAAAAATGTCCAGAGTGTTGGAGTTCACAACGTCCGCTGGTAGGTTGTTCCATTGGTTGATCGCTCTGACCGTCAGGAAGTTCCTCCTTATCTCCATGTTGAATCTCTCCTTGGTCAGCTTCCAGCCGTTGTTCTTCATCTGGCCCTCTGGTGCCCTGAAGAATAAAGTGATCCCCTCCTCTCTGTGACATCCCCTCGTATACTTGTAGACTGCTATCATGTCCGCTCTGGCCCTCCTTTTCTCTAGGCTATCCATGCCCAGTTCCCTCAGTCTCTCTTCGTAAGTCTTGGTTTCCAGTCCCTTAATCATCTTGGTTGCTCTTTTTTGCACCTTCTCCAGAGTTTCAATGTCTCTTTTGAAGTGTGGTGATCAGAACTGAATACAGTACTCCAGGTGTGGTTGGACCAGGGTGTAGTAGAGTGGTATTAAGACTTCCCTGGTCTTGGAGTGTATTCCCCTGTTGATGCATCTTAGGATTGTGTTGGCTTTTTTAGCTGCTGCTGCACATTGTTGGCTCATGTTTAGTTGATTGTCCACCAAGACTCCGAGGTCTCTTTCGCAGTCGCTACTGCTAAGAGGGGTTTCTCCCAGGTTGTATGTGTGTCCAGGTTTTTTTCTGCCTAGGTGAAGGGCTTTGCTCTTGTCGATGTTAAACATCATTTTGTTGGTGTGGGCCCACTGTGTTAGTCTGTTAGTCTGTCTAGGTATTTCTGCAATTTGAGCCTGTCTTCCAAGGTGTTGGCTACCCCCACCAGCTTGGTGTCATCTGTGAATTTGATCTTATTATTGTCTTATTATTGTTGTTAGCCACCCTGAGTCTACGGAGAGGGGCGGCATACAAATCTAATACCGAAATACCGAAATACCGAAATACCGAAATACCGAAATACCGAAATACCGAAATACCGAAATACCGAAATACCGAAATAACTAAATAACTAAATACCGAAATAACTAAATAACTAAATAACTAAATAACTAAATAACTAAATAACTAACTAAATAAATAAATAAGTAAGTAAGTAAGTAAATAAGTAAATAAGTAAATAAGTAAGTAAGTAAGTAAATAAGTAAATAAGTAAGTAAACAAAGAAACAAACAAACAAACAAACAAATAAATCCTTTTTTAGAAACCTTCTGTGGCCAAATGTCTATGAAATTCTCAATCATCCAGATCATAGTGATATCAAAAGCGGCTTTCGTTTTTTTGAAAAAGCATCTGGACTGATTTTTTTGTTTTTTTGAGGAAAAAGAAGACAATGTTTTGCTTCCTATCCTGGAAGATTCCTTCCTCAAAAAAATCACACCCATCGCCTTTTCAAGAATAAAAATCACTTTTGACATAACCTTTCTATGGCTTCTCACAGTTACCAAGCACATATATCTGGGTGAAATTACAGATATATTCTCATTGCCTGGTCTCAATAAACCATTTTGCTTTAATCATGTACCACAGGTAAAAGTTGGCCAAAACCAGCAATCAGGTCGATGGACAAGACTTGAGGGACATACTAGAGAATGGTTTCCACTTCTATTTAATAATTATGATAATGATAATAGTGATAATAGTGTTAATAGTGATAATAGTGATAATAGTGATAATAATGATGATAATGATAATAATGATGATAATGATAATGATGATGATGATGATGATAATAATGATAATAATAATAATAATAGAACAGAATAGAGTAGAGTAGAATAAATGCAGGGTTTTTTTGTCAACTAGCTGAACCTACATGATTACTCATGAAATCTCTGGGTTCCAAATTGTCCCTCTGCTGCCAGGAGAAAAAAAAAGGTGGGATCATTGTCGGACCAGATGTCCAGAAGTTGTGAACTGAGCCCTGGTTGTCTCACACGCCACATTTACGATGGCAATGATAACTACCAAGCCACCACCCCAAAGCTTGAGGAGCGATTTGAATCGACCAGTTTTGCACATTTATTATTATTATTATTATTATTATTATTATTATTATTATTATTATTATTATATTTGTACCCCGCCCCTTTCCGGAGACTTGGAGCGGAGGCCCGAGGCCCGTCACTATAGTCATTTGTGGTATTTATAAAAAATGGCAGAATGTCACCAAGAGTATAAAATTCTTGTTTTGTTGCGATATTCAATAGGAGAAGCTGACAAATATTGGTGTTTCTGAACAGAATATATCTACCCTGTTTCCCCGAAAATAAGACGTACCCCGAAAGTAAGGCATGTCAGAGGTTTTGCAGAATTTGCTAATATAAGGCACCCCCCGAAAATAAGGCATAGTCAAGTTTACATACGGTATGGTGGAAAAACATACGGTACCATTCAAAGCTGTTCATAGCGGTACCGTAATAATGTGGCGTCCCCTGCTGGCCCCTTCCATCGCTTTGTACCGTCCAGTACAACAGACACAGTCTGCTGCTGTCTCACCGCCATTACAGTCTCCACTACAGTGCGTAGACTGTAGTGCCTCTGGTGGCCGGAAGCTGCAATAGCGGGAGTATACTGCTGTACCATATAAGTGCCGTCGTTTGTGTGTGTGGGTGCCATACTGACAGGTACCGTACCGTAATCAGTGTACCGTATGGTACACTTTCTTTGGGGGTGTCAGCTTTTCTGCCTGTGAATTTGTCTTATTTGAGAAATACAAGGCACCCCCCGAAAATAAGACGTAGCACAACTTTTGGAGCAAAAATTAATATAAGACAGTGTCTTATTTTCGGGGAAACACGGTAGTAACAGATTAACAGAACTGGAAGGGACTTTGTAGATCATCTAGTCCACCCCCCACCCCCCAAGCAAGAGACCCTACATTATTTCTGACCCTACATTATTTCTTCTTGAAAGCTTCCAGTGATGAAGCTCCCCAACCTTCTGAAGGCAACTTCTGTTCCATGGGTTGATTGCTCTCACTGTCAGAAAATGTTTTCCTTATTTCCAGGTTGACTATCTCCTTGTTGAGTTTCCATCCATTATTCTTTGTCTGGCTTTCAGGTGCTTTGGAAAATAGCTTCATCCCTTCCTTTCTGTGGCAGGCCCTCAAATATTGGAAAATTGCTATCATGTCTCCCCTGGTCCTTCTCTTCATTATACTAGCCATGCCCAATTCCTGAAAACGTTCATCATATGTTTTAGCCTCCAGTCCCCTCATCATCTTGGTTGCTCTTCTCTGCACTCTTTCTAGAGTCTCAACATTTTTTTATAGTGTGGGGACCAAAACTGGATGTATTCTAGGTGTGGTCTTACTAAGACTAGTAATGACTAACTATAGATACCTCTCCCCCATTTCACCCCCATTCCCCCACCAAGCTTGCTGGATCTTTCCTACAGTTTGGGTGATAACATACTGTTACGTGCATTGAATTTATTACACCTTCTCAGAAATTCTTGCAACTGGTGTTGTAAAAAGTCCTAATTTTACCCTCCATGAGCAACTTTAAGGAGTTTTAAGTACACAAATCCAAGCAGAGATTCATCAGCACAACTGGAGGAGGAGGAGAAAGATGATGAAGAAGAAGAGGGGGAGGAGGAGGAGAAGGAGAAGGAGAACTAGAAGGAGGAGGAGGAGGAGGAGAAGAAGAAGGAGAATTAGAAGGAGGAGGAGAAGAAGGAGGAGAAGAAGAAGAAGAAGAAGAAGAAGAAGAAGAAGAAGAAGAAGAAGAAGAAGGAGAAGAACTAGAAGAAGGAGGAGGAGGAGGAGAAGAAGAAGAAGAAGAAGAAGGAGAAGAAGAAGGAGAAGAACTAGAAGGAGGAGGAGAAGAAGAAGAAGAAGAAGAAGGAGAAGGAGAAGAACTAGAAGAAGGAGGAGGAGGAGAAGAAGGAGAAGAAGAAGGAGAAGAAGAAGAAGAAGAAGAAGAAGAAGAAGGAGAAGAACTAGAAGGAGGAGGAGAAGAAGAAGAAGAAGAAGAAGAAGGAGAAGAACTAGAAGGAGGAGGAGGAGGAGGAGGAGGAGGAGAAGGAGAAGAAGAAGAAGAAGAAGAAGAAGAAGAAGGAGAAGAACTAGAAGAAGGAGAAGAAGAAGAAGAAGAAGAAGGAGAAGAAGAAGAAGGAGAAGAACTAGAAGGAGGAGGAGGAGGAAAAGAAGAAGAAGAAGAAGAAGAAGAAGAAGAAATAATGAAACCTAAAACAAAACTACAAATGTGGCAAAGAAAAATCCTAATGGAGAAGTTGTGCATTGCACAATTACATGTACATCCACCAGGTGAAGCTGTAGGACTGTTCATTAAATTCAATGGAAGATAGGAACTCAGACAACCTATTCTATTCTATTCTATTCTATTCTATTCCATTCCATTCCATTCCATTCCATTCTATTCCATTCCATTCTATTCTACTTACTTATTTGATTTCTATGCCGCCCTTCTCCTGAGACAGCATTATTTGTTGAGGAGCACAAGTAACATTTTAAGATTTTTGTATGGAATGCACAAGGTTCAGTATGATAACAGATTAGGCAAGTAGCTCAATTTTCCTTAATTGCCCTAAAAGTTCAGTTCTGGATAATGACTAAAATGATTAAAGTGTTTAGGGGTAAAAACATACTATTTAATTATTTCCTATTTTAGGAACTAAAATACTAAGGTACTAGAGAAGGAAGGACAATTTAAAAAAAACTATTAAGTATTCAATATATAGTGCATAAACTTACTACCTCCACTCCATCCCACCACTCCCATGGGGTCAGCAGTCCATTACTGATGGTCGGTGGAGAATTCTGGGAGTTAAATTCACATATTTCTTTTCTTTTTTTAAAAAAAATACTTTATTTATAAATACAAAGAAAAGAAGGGGGGAAAGAAGGGGGAAGGAAAGGATGAAGAAAAAAAAGGGGGAGGTAGGAAAAGGGGATACAAAATCAAGAGACATGGAAAGGTAGTAACATTTTACATCATACATTATACATCGTAGCACATATTTTCCTTAATATCGTTATAATGTTTCTTAAACAATGTAAATAAACAATATCCTTACTGTTACCAACTATATCTTAAATTAGAATAGTAAATCTTACATCTCATTTCCAGTAATTTATCAATTTCTAGTATGTATATGTATCTATATATTTTGGATAATAGTAAATGTTCTGTCTGGGTCCCCCCAGACACAACACCAACCAAAAAGAGTAGTCAGACACACTGGTAAAAAGCAAAGGCAGTTTATATACAGTGGTACCTCGAGATACGAGTTTAATTCGTTCCGGACCTGGGCTCTTAAGTCGAGCAGCTCTTATCTCGAACGACTTTTCCCCATAGGAATTAATGTAAATAATTTTAATTGGTTCCAGCCCTCAAAAAACTCACAAAGTTAGTCTAAATTATGCAGAAAGACATGTTTTTAATGAAGAAATGTACATGTACATATAAATGAATAATGAAGTTTCTTTCACTTAACTTGTAAACTTTCTTAAACTTTTAAATTTACATATGTTCAACTTCTCTGCCACCCAATCCTGTAGGACAGAGGTCCCCAACCCTTTTTGCACCAGGGACCGGCTTTAAGCGATCAAGAGAGGAATGGGTGAATGAATGGACGGAGGGTGGGAAGGAAGGAAGGAAAGAGGGAAGGGACAGGAACAGAGGAAGGAAGCAAGGAAACTTATGAAAGGGGAGAGTAAGAGAAGAATGAGTGAAGGGAGGGAGGGAGGGAAGAAGGTGGGAAGGAGAAAGAAAAGAAGAAATAGAGGAAGGGAAGGTAAAAGAGAGAAAGAAAAAGAGCAAGAAAGAAAGCAAGAAAGAAAGCAAGAAAGAAAGAAAGGGGGAAGGGACAGGAACAGAGGAAGGAATCAAGGAAACTTATGAAAGGGGAGAGTAAGAGAGGAATGAGTGAAGGGAGGGAGGGAAGAAGGTGGGAAGGAGAAAGAAAAGAAGAAATAGAGGAAGGGAAGGTAAAAGAGAGAAAGAAAAAGAGCAAGAAAGAAAGCTGCAAGCACCCCCCCGAGCCCCCCAGGCCGGCTGCAACCTTTTAAAACACGCGCGCCGCTTCGCAGCTGTCTCCTGAAGCCGAACGCGGAAGTTAGCGTTCGGCTTCAGGAGACAGCTCCTTGGCGCTTGTATCTCGAATTTGGGCTTGTAAGTAGAACAAAAATATCTCTCCCCTCCCAGCTCTTATCTCGAGTTGCTCTTAAGTAGAGCAGCTCTTATGTCGGGGTTCCACTGTACTGGAAAGCAAACACAGGTAACAAAAACTGTTCTTACAGACAGGAACACGATGAAGCTTCACAGAGGTTTCATGAAGGCCAGGCAATAAAACAGGATTCTTGCTGGCAAAAACAACACTGGAGATAATAAACCCCACGCCTCCCCCAAGTCTTTCAGCCTTCTAGGCCACAAGCCAAGATCAGAGATGCCGAGAATCGAAGCAAGGTCACAGGACTCCCAGTTGATAACTCTCCACAAGACTGTAAGGGCGGGCCTGCCTTTTCAACCCTGCTGAGGAGAACCACACCCAAACCCAGCTGTTGCCAATTCAGGGATGGAAATACCTTTCTAATTGGCCCCTTCTTTGAGCTGCACGTCTCTGCCTCATGTCTATTATAGCCTGTGTGTCTTCATCCAATGAATCCAGGCTACCAGCTGGGGAGAGCCCCCCCCGGGGGTCTCAGGCTGCTCTCCCTCCTCCTCTTCCTGACGTTCCTCTCCCCCGTCTGCCTGGTCCTCCCCCTCCTGGTCACTGTCCTCCTCCTCTGGGCATGGATCCGGCAGAGCTCCAGCCGGTCCCTGAGGAGCCTCAGGCTGAATCACAACAAGTAAATAGATGAAAGTATTTTACAAATGGGGCGAGTAAAGGCAAAGGGGTATGAAAATATTAAAGTTTATTTAGAAAGAGAAAGATTTAGGGTTGAAAAAGAAAAGAAAAAGAAGTTTGGAAAGAAAAGAAAGAAAATGTGAAAAACAAGAAATTTGCGTGTGACGCAGACGTTTTTAGGTAATGCGACATTGTATAAGGAGATAATAGGAGCTGTATATGTATAGTGTAATAAGTATATTTTTGTATATAAAGAAAAGAGGTGTAAAAATTGACACATATTTCAAAGATGCCAACACTGAAAAATACTGACGTGGAGGATTATAAAGAGAAGAAAGGATACGGTATTTTCTCCAGTTCTTATCATACCGGGAAAAGAAAGATAAATAAAAAAGAATGAATGCTTCACCATGGAAGGGACTGTGGGAATTCCTAAAAGGTAAAGGTTCCCCTCACACATATGTGCTAGTTGTTCTCGACTCTAGAGGGCGGTGCTCATTTCCATTTCTAAGCTGAAGAGCTGATGACATCTCCGTGGCCATGTGGCTATGTGGCCAACATGACTAAATGCCAAAGGCGCATGGAATGCTGTAACTTTCTGTTCTGCCGGCGTGTCCCAACCGCCTGTAATTACAGGGTAATTAGTCCAGAAAGACCCACACCACATGATAGACGGAAAACCAAAAGTTTTTATAAACAGAAAAACAGAAACAGCTCCCTTTTTAAATGTCAAAGGGATTTTCTGGTACACACAAGGCACAGGGTAAATGCAATCCAATTGCTCACCCAATAACTGGGGAATTGAGTCCAATTCTAAAGTCCAGAAAGTCCACACACAGTCTTGAACAGCAAAAACCACGATCTTGACGAAACTATGAATCAGATAAACTGCCATGAGGCTATAACACCAGGTTGCACTTTTATCTGTAGCACTAATTACAGCAGCCCCACCCAACCACAGGTGGCCTCACTTATCTCCTGTAATAATCCTTCAGTTGTTTTCTCCTATGTATCACTCTACGCATGCGTGGGTCTGTCATAAGTTCTTGTTCAGAATCCAGGGATGATACAGATGATTAATCTCCTCCTGGGCTGTCTGCCAAACTCCCCTCTTCCAAGTCACCCCCACCTTCTTCTTCTTCCGAGGAAACTTCACTACCTGACTCTGTCGGCAATAAAACAGGCCTTTGACATGTGGATGTTTCCCCTGCATCCACCTCCACATTCCTTGGGGCAGGAGCTGGGCCAGAGCCAACCACAACACCTTCCCACCAAAGATCGTTCATAGTTTTGTACTTGCATTTTACATGTTTTTGAACTGCTAAGTTTGCAGAAGCTGGGACAAGTAACGGGAGCTCAGCCCATTAGGCAGCACTAAGGATTCGAACTGTTGACCTGCCGACGTTCTGATCAACAAGCTCAAATTCTTCTTAGCCACTGAACCACCACGTCCATAACGATGATTCCCAAACCGGAATAGCTTTTAATAATAATAATAATAATAATAATAATAATAATAATAATAATAATAATAATTATAATTATAATTATAATTATAATTATAATTATAATTATAATTATAATTATAATTATAATTATAATTATAATAATAATTATAATTATAATTATAATTATAATTATAATTATAATTATAATTATAATTATAATTATAATTATAATTATAATTATAATTATAATTATTATTATAATTATTATTATAATTATAATTATAATTATAATTATAATTATAATTATAATTATTATTATAATTATTATTATAATTATAATTATAATTATAATTATAATTATTATTATTATTTATTAGATTTGTATGCCGCCCCTCTCTGAAGACTCGGGGCAGCTCACAACAGTAATAAAAACAGTATGACAATGGAACAAATTTAATAATAAAAATTATATTAAAAATCCCAACTGTTAAAAACCATACAACACATACATACCAAACATAAAATATAAGAAAGCCTGGGGGAGATGTCTTAGTTCCCCCATGCCTGGCGATATAGGTGGGTCTTGAGTAACTTGCGAAAGACAAGGAGGGCAGGGGCTGTTCTAATCTCCGGGGGGAGTTGATTCCAGAGAGCTGGGGCCGCCACAGAGAAGGGTCTTCCCCTGGGGCCCGCCAAATGACATTGTTTGGTCGACAGGATCCGGAGAAGGCCAACTCTGTGGGACCTTATTGGCCGCTGGGATTCGTGCGGTAGAAGGCGGTTCCGGAGGTATTCTGGTCCAATGCCATGAAGGGCTTTAAAGGTCATTATCAACACTTTGAATTGTGACCAGAAACTGATTGGCAGGGGAGAAGGCATATTTATCAAGGTTCTCTGTAGAATAGCAAGCAACCTCCTGCTGGGAACATAAATGTCTCTAATGTATTATGATGGCAACACTTCCCTATCTTGATGTGACATCATTGAACAGTGTGTTCTGTCTTTGTCCCTGGCCAGCCCAACCAATCCATTATTATTAGGGTAGGGCAAGATTAATGATTGTCAGCCTTCTGGCCAGGCACAACAGTTAATCTCACCTCTTCTGATACTCATCACCCACGTGCAGAAACAGCAGCAGGAATTGATAAATACAGGATGCGTTCCAAAAGTAATGCGATTATTTTTTTAAAAAAGTAATTTATTGAACAGATTTGCACAAACACTTAAAATTCTTCAAAGGACTGTCCTTGGGACTCTGCACTTTTTTTCCAGTGACTCTGCCATGACCGGTACGAGCCCTGGAAGGCGTCTTTGGGACCTCTCGCAAGGTCTTCGTCACGGTTGATTGGATCTCTTCTATGGATGAAAAACGCGCCTTGCCACAACATGGTACGAGTCCATGAGTTCCTGGCCTAACACCAGGTGCCAATGCTGCCCCACCCTCCCTATAGTCCTGATGTCGCCCTAGCAGACTTCTTTTTGTTCCCAGCCCTGGCAGTAAAAATTTTGGCAGCCCATCACTGCCGACCATAATAATAATTAATAATAATAATTTATTGGATTTGTATGCCGCCCCTCTCCGCAGACTCGGGGCGGCTAACAACAATAATAAACACAACATGTACAATCCAATAATAAAAAACAACTAAAAACCCCTATTATAAACCCAAACATACACACAAACATACCATGCATAACTTGTAATGGCCTAGGGGGAAGAGCTATCTCAACTCCCCCATGCCTGGCGGTATAAATGAGTCTTGAGTAGTTTACGAAAAACAGGGAGGGTGGGGACAGTTCTAATCTCCGGGGGGAGTTGGTTCCAGAGGGCCGGGGCCACCACAGAGAAGGCTCTTCCCCTGGGGCCCACCAAATGACATTGTTTAGTCGACGGGACCCGGAGAAGGCCAACTCTGTGGGACCTTATTGGTCGCTGGGATTCGTGCGGTAGCAGGCGGTTCCGGAGGTAATCTGGTCCATTGCCATGTAGGGCTTTAAAGGTCATGACCAACACTTTGAATTGTGACCGGAAACTGATTGGCAGTCAATGCAAGCCACGGAGTGTTGAAGAAACGTGGGCGAATCTTGGAAGCCCCACAATGGCTCTCGCGGCTGCGTTCTGCATGATCTGAAGTTTCCGAACACTTTTCAAAGGTAGCCCCATGTAGAGAGTGTTGCAGTACTTTTCAGATGTAAGTACTTCAACTTCCAGATTTTCCCAGGTAGCAAGCCGGCTAGAGAATTCTGGGAATTGAAATCCACACCTCATAAACTTACTAAGGTTGGTAAAACACTGCTCTGAGTTATGTAATATTTATTATATTTTTATAGTTGTCTTATCATATTATAAGGCATAACAAACAACATGCTGTTTAGATAAAGCTATATTTATACTGTGTTCTCTAGCAATTATTAACTCACTTATATTTAGATAACTTAAATGTTTAAAGATAGAGCGAAAAAAGGTCTACTAGTAGTCCCTGCTTAATGACTAGTCACTTAAAAAAAGTCTTTATTAACCCAAAAGATACTTATGACCCAAGTTTGGAGTTACGACCGCAGTACCCTCACCCATGTCGTCATGTGACTGCATTTTTGAATACTTTGACAGCCAGTTGCAATATTCTGTAGTCACGTGATTAAATTTAAAATCTTTTTCTTTCCTTTTTTGCAGAAAACTTCCCAGCAAAACAACCCACCATTGATTTAAGGCTCACTACAAAAAAGGTTATAAAATCAGTTTGTCTCAATGTAAGACTTTCTGACTTATGACACTCCCACAGTCACATGATCATCAAGCCACTCCCACCTGGCCATACCCACAAAATAAGCCACACCCACAGTGTGGTAGTAAAAAAAATGTGTAGCCCTTCACTGCCTGCAGTAGTCAAACCATCCAGATAGGTTGCAAAACCATTCCTTCTTTTTTTCATCGTGGACCTCAAGTGTAAGCTAGTCCACCTATTTAATTTTAGATTTAAGTACTGCTTAAAATATTGCTACTTAATGTTCTGTCTGGGTCACTCCAGAAGCCAAGACCAACCCAAAAAGAGAAGCCAGACACACCGGTAAAAGGCAAAGGCACTTTATAAAATTCAAGAAAAACACAGGTAACAGAAAATGTCCTTACAAACAGGAAAACGCTGTATCTTCAGATATATTTATGAAGGCAAAAGTCCATGCAGCAATACAGAATTCTTGCTGCCAAGACGAGGCTTTAGATAGCAGACCTACACCTCCCACGGGTCTTCCAAACTGCTGGGCCACAAGCCAGGAACAGAGACGCCGAGAACAAAGCAGGGCACCGTAACTCCAACTGATAACACTCCACATGGCTTCAAGGGCTTGCCTGCCTTTTAAACCCTGCTAAGGAGGACCACACTCAAGCCCAGCTGTTCCTAATTCAGTGCTGATAATACTTCTTTAATTGCTCCCTTCTTTGATCTGAACGTCTCTGTCGCATGTCAATGATGGCTTGTGCTTCATCACCTAATGACTCCAAGCTTCTGGCTGGGGAGAGCCCCCCCCCCCGGGGCTCTCTTGCTGTTCTCCTTCATCCCATTCCTGACTTTCCTCTCCCCCGTCTGACTGTTCAGCCCCCTCCTCTTCGCTGTCATCCTCCTCCGGGCATGGAGCCAGCAAAGACACAGCCGGTCCCTGAGCAGCCTCAGGCTGAACCACAACACTTAATATTAAGCAATACTTAAATATTGCTTTGAATATTTGCTTAATGCTTCCCACTTGCTTTCGGATGGGGGTTGTGAATTAAACCCTCTTCCGCAGGTCAGCTAACTGAAAGATTTAGAAAATTAGATTGGCAGTTGTAAACATTTGTAACCCCAGGTGACCTGCTCGTTTCTGACTCCACCCAAGTTCTTGGCAGGTGTTCAAAAGTCCTGGCAAAAGCTTCAGACATCCGCAGCGACGGGTGCCAACGGATTGTTTTGTCTGTAGATGTGGCAGAGAGATGAGGAAGTTCAGAACTGATGGCCCCCTTAATATGTTCCTCGCAAAATATGGAATTCCACACCTCCTCTGCCAGGGACATCCAGAATTAGATTTCTGCAAAATAACACCGCTCCCCAGGATGTTGTTTGTCTCCCTAACCTTTTGTCTGTGACCTCATGCAATTTTCAAATGTTGACCGTAGCAGGATGGGAATGGAAGGGAACAGATGAGAAGAATCTGGACAGGCTGACCTATCCAGATTCCTAAGAGGTCAGTAAGGGGCGAGTACAAGTGCACTAGAGCAGTGTTTCCCAACCTTTTTTGAGCCGGGGCACATTATTCATATTTTCAAAATCCTGGGGAACATTGAAAGGGGGGGCGAGGGGGGGCGGGCTAAAGAAAAGTTTGGACAAAAGAACCCTCTCTCTTCCTCCCTTTCGCTCTATTTCTCCCTCTTTCTCTCTCCCTCCTTCCCTTCCTCTATGTCTTTCTCTCTCCCTTGCTCTCTCTCTCTCTCTCTCTTGCTATCTCTTTCTTGATTTTTTCTCTCTTTCTTGCTCTTTCTCTCTCTTTCACTGTCTCTTGCTATATGTCTCTTTCTTTCTCTTTGCCTCTCTTGCTATCTCTCTTTCTCTCTCTTTCTCTCTTTCTCTCTCTCTGTCTCTCTTGCTATGTCTCTCTTTCTTTCTCTTTCTCTCTCTCTCTGTGCCTCTCTTGCTAAGTCTCTCTTTCTCTCTTGCTATGTCTCTCTTTCTTTTTCTCTCTCTCTGCCTCTCTTGCTATGTCTCTCTTTCTCTCTCTCTTTCACTCTCTTTCTCTGCCTCTCTTGCTGACTTTCTTTCTTGCTCTGTCTCTCTCTCTCTGCCTCTCTTGCTAAGTCTCTCTTTTTCTCTTGCTATGTCTCTCTTTCTTTTTCTCTCTCTCTGCCTCTCTTACTATGTCTCTCTTTCTCTCGTGCTATGTCTCTCTTTCTTTTTCTCTCTCTCTGCCTCTCTTGCTATGTCTCTCTTTCTCTCTCTCTTTCTCTATCTCTCTTTCTCTGCCTCTCTTGCTGTCTCTCTTTCTCTGCCTCTCTTGCTATGTCTCTCTTTCTTTCTCTCTCTCTCTCTCTCTGCCTCTCTTATATGTCTCTCTTTCTTTCTCTCTTTCTCTCTCTCTCAGCTGACTGCAAGTGGGAGCCCTGACGGCGGCAGCTGGATGTGCTGCTGGACGCCGTATATGCCAGGCCCGCAGCGCCAGCATGTATGGCGCCCAGCAGCACGTCCAACCGCCACCGTCAGGGCTCCCGCTTGCAGTCAGCTGAGAGAGAGAGAGCTCCCTCTCGCCGCTGCCTGGAGCTCCCTCTCGCCGCCGCCATCTCCCCGCGACTGCCTGCGGCCGCTGCAGCCCCCCCCGCTCCCACCGCCAGTGCCCTCCCGCCGGGCCCCAAAGGACACTTGCCGCCGATGCCAGGGAAGCTCCAGCTGGGCGAGGCGCTGCCAGTGCCTCCGACCTGGGGCTCCCACTCGCAGCTGTCCCCCGGCTCCTGCTTGATGCCGCGGTTTCTGGCGCTCTCCTGCTGGGCCCCAAAGAAGGAAGGCGGGAAAAAGGCACGAAGAATGAAGCTCTCCTTCTTCCTGCCTTCCTTCTTTGGGGCCCAGCAGGAGAGCGCCGAAAACCGCGGCATCGAGCAGGAGCCAGGGGACAGCTGCGAGCGGGAGCTCCAGGTCGGCACTGGCAGCGCCCTGCCCAGCTGGAGCTTCCCTAGGAGCTTCGCGGCACACCTGACCGTGTCTCGCGGCACACTAGTGTGCCGCGGCACACCGGTTGGGAAACGCTGCACTAGAGTGCCTTCCGTCCCCTGTCCTATTGCTCTCCCATATCTCCTATACGTTTCTTCTATTCCTATATCTCTTCTTCTATTGACAAAATTGAACAGGTCCAAAGACGGGCTACAAGAATGGTGGAAGGTCTTAAGCATAAAACGTATCAGGAAAGACTTCATGAACTCAATCTGTATAGTCTGGAGGACAGAAGGAAAAGGGGGGACACGATCGAAACATTTAAATATGTTAATGGATTAAATAAGGTCCAGGAGGGAAGTGTTTTTAACAGGAAAGTGAACACAAGAACAAGGGGACACAATCTGAAGTTAGTTGGGGGAAAGATCAAAAGCAACATGAGAAAATATTATTTTAGTGAAAGAGTAGTAGATCCTTGGAACAAACTTCCAGCAGACGTGGTTGGTAAATCCACAGTAACCGAATTTAAACATGCCTGGGATAAACATATATCCATCCTAAGATAAAATACAAAAAATAGTATAAGGGCAGACTAGATGGACCATGAGGTCTTTTTCTGCAGTCAGTCTTCTATGTTTCTATGTTTCTATGTTTCTATTCTCTCATTTTATACAAATTGAACCTCATTTACTGCAATAGGAAAAACATACCCAGAGCTCAGAAGGGGAATAAAAAGAAAAAAAATTCAAACTTTTTCTACCGGTTCTGCGTATCTGACCGTGCCAGTAGGAGCCTATCACTGACTATAGGTCACCTAGATATGTAGCTGGGATATGGGATTTAAACTTAGCTTTGGTCACTGAGCTGCGGACCTATATAAGAATCAGGGGGAGGTCTTTCTTTTTTTTAAAAAGTTTTTCTTTATTTTTTCTACCAACTTTACATCCATAGATATACCCTAATATCGATATATTAGACACTTAGAAATTTTCCCCAAATATCATTAATGAATATCCTACATTTGCATTGTTTATACTTTTATCTCCTGTTTGTTTTCCTTCTATATTTCGGGTTACACCCTCCCTCTATCTCCCTCTCTTCCCTTTAACTTATTTCTCCTTCTCTCCCTCTTACCTACTTCCCTCCTACCTCTCTCCTCTTCCTTCCTACTTCCTCTTCCCTTTTCTTGACCTTCCCTGGGTATGCCAACCCCCACTCAGTAAAAGACCTTGGAATAATAATATCAAATGATCTAAGTGCCAAAGCCCACTGCAACAATATCGCCAAAAAGGCTTCTAGAGTTGTTAACCTGATCCTACGCAGCTTCTGCTCTGGCAATCTCACGCTACTCACCAGAGCCTACAAAACTTTTGCCAGACCCATCCTTGAATACAGTTCATCTGTCTGGAACCCATACCACATCTCGGACATCAACACCCTTGAAAATGTCCAAAGATACTTCACCAGAAGAGCCCTTCACTCCTCCACTCGAAACAGAATACCCTACGAAAGCAGACTTTCAATCCTAGGTCTAGAAAGCTTAGAACTACGTCACCTAAAACACGATCTAAGTATTGCCCACAAGATCATATGCTGCAACGTTCTACCTGTCAATGACTATTTCAGCTTCAACTGCAACAACACAAGAGCACGCAACAGATTCAAACTTAATATTAACCACTCCAAACTTGACTGTAAAAAATATGACTTCAGCAACCGAGTTGTTGAAGCGTGGAACTCATTACCGGACTCAGTAGTGTCAACCCCTAACCCCAAACATTTTTCCCTTAGACTATCCATGATTGACCTCTCCAGGTTCCTTAGAGGTCAGTAAGGGGCGTGCATAAGTGCACCAGTCTGCCTTCCGTCCACTGTCCAATTGTCTCTCCCTTATCTCATTTATCTTTTCTTCCTTTCAAATATGTTCACCTATACTTTTATATCTTTTCTTCTATTCTTTTCTTTATTTATATTATTACATATCTTTCTCTTCAAGGTGTATTATGTATTGGACAAAATAAATAAATAAAAATAAATAAATATTTCTAATCTTAATCTCCCCTTGCCTATGTAGTTTGTGTATGATATGACTGTGTGTATGTTTTTTATATATTGGGGTCTTTTTCTTTTTAGACTTTTTAAATGTAAAAGTGTTATTTTAGATTTGAATTATTAGATTTGTTACCATGTATTGTTTTTATCACTGTTGTGAGCCGCCCCGAGTCTGCGGAGAGGGGCGGCATACAAATCTAATAAATAATAATAATAATAATAATAATAATAATAATAATAATAATAATAATAATAATAATAATAATAGTAGTAATAATAATAATCTGTTATGTGGTTGACAGATGAGTTATCCCGAGCTTTAAGTTTACCCCAACATTGGTGCTATTCTTAAACTAACATCTTCCCTTTATCTATATTTAAATATATAATTTATGTTTAATATATATAATTTATTCTTCTAGGTCAGTGGTTCTCAATCTTTCTAATGCATGGATTCTGTTGCTTGTATACGTTTCCGGAGAAACCTATATATGGCAAATTTTTGGGCAGCTTCTTAGTTTTTTGTCTTAAGGCAGCGCTTCTCAACCTTTCTAATACCGCGACCCCTTAATACAGTTCCTCGTGTTGTGGTGACCCCCAGCCATAAGTCTAGCGCCAATTCTCCCAACAGAGCTTTAAGATGATTGGCAGGAAGGTCAGAGGGACACCCCCCACTGTAAATGTCTGATTGATCGGATTGTAAAAAATATGTTCCAAGGCGCCAGAATAGAAGCTTTAGTTCCTAACACCATGGGAGATTTGTCTTTTCCCGTGGTCTTAGGCGACCCCTGTGAAACGGTCGTTCGATCCCCCCAAAGAGGTTCTCAACCTGACCCTCAGGTTGGAAATCTCTGAGTTAGACACAACCTGCTGGTCTTCTGCCCCAGTCTACTCTATTTCCTTGGCTCTCTTCAATAGCTCATGTTGTGCAATGCTTCCCCGACCCTCCCTCCCTCCTTTCTTTCTTTCTTTCTTTCTTTCTTTCTTTCTTTCTTTCTTTCTTTCTTTCTTTCTTTCTTTCTTTCTTTCCTTCCTTTCTATCCCCTCTTTCTTTCTTTCCATCCTTTCTTCTTTCCTTCTTTTTTTCCTTCCTTCCCTCCCCCTCTTTCTTTTTCTTTCTTTCTTTCTTTCTTTCATTCTTTCTTTCTTTCATTCCTTCTTTCTTTCTTTCCTTCCTTCTTTCTTTCTTTCTTTTTTCTTTCTTTCTTTCTTTCATTCTTTCTTTCTTTCATTCTTTCTTTCTTTCCTTCTTTCTTTCCTTTCTATCCCCTCTTTCTTTCTTTCTTTCCTTTCTATCCCCTCTTTCTTTCTTTCTTTCTTTCTTTTTTCCATTCATTCTTTCTTTCTTTCATTCTTTCTTTCTTTCCTTCCCTCCCCCTTCTCTTTCTTTCTTTCTTTCATTCCTTCTTTCTTTCTTTCTTTCCTTCCTTCCTTCTTTCTTTCTTTCTTTCTTTCTTTCTTTCTAGCTCTAGTTCTCACCAGTGACTCACACTATCCGGAAAAAAACCCACTCTCGGTTGAATATTGGTGTGTGTGTGTGTGTGTGTGTGTGTGGTTTTTGTGTGTGTTGTAAACAGAGGAGAGAAAGCCACATGGTTTCGGGCTCTGTGAGAGAAAGACGTTTGCAAACAAGGGAGCCACACAATCATTCTCCCTTCCTCCCTCCGCCCCACTCCCATTCTGAGATCCTCTTGTTATTTATAGCTTCAGAGTTCTGGATGTTCCATGAGGACAGGCTGGTTCAGCAGAGGACAACCCAATCAAAAACACAACACACACACACACACACACTGGGCGGTAAGTTCATGATTTCTCCCTTCCTTTTTTCCACTGCTAAAATATATTTTCCCATTGCTGCCCTGACCTACATCTTCAAAAATGGCGCCGCCTAAATATCAACGCTACCTAACATTCCTGGCCTCCAGAGTTCCACCCATCAAAGGCTTTTGTCTTTCTATGCGGCTTCTGGTGGTTGATCACCCTTCTGGTTTGTTGATGCAAACTCTGATCCTCCTCTACCACCCTCCCTCCCTCCCTCCAGCCCCAAAGAGAAAGGCAGGGGTTTGCCCGGATGACTAATCAAAGCTTGTAGAGAAGAGAAAAAGTTGAACCTGTGAGGAAATTGTCACATTGCCAGGGGGGAAGTTCCACACGAAGGCGCAGAGCAGTGATGGCTAACCTTTTCCAGACCGAGTGGCTGACACATGTGCGTATGCGCAAGTGGTAGGAGTGAAGGGCTGCCCGTCGCCGGCACTGCCAGTGACCAAAGCAGGCTCATGCATGTCTGCAGGGGTGGGAAGCAGGCAGGACGCGGTGGAACGCAGTTCCACCGGTGGTAATGAAGATGCGTGCACAGCTCCAGCTGATCGGCGGCTGTCACTTCCTGGATTACTGGTCTTTTATTTTATTTTTTTATTTATTCATTTGTCCAATACATAAATACATAGGAAGAAAATAGACATGTGATAATATAAAAGAGGGTGAAAGTGAACTTAGAGGAGAGGATATATGAAAGGAAGAGAATATATAAGATAGGTGAAAGAAAGGAAAGACAATTGGACAGGGGACGAAAGGCACACCAGTGCACTTATGTACGCCCCTTACTGGCCTCTTAGGAACCTGGAGAGGTCAATCGTGGAGAGTCTAAGGGAGAAGTGTTGGAGGTTAGGGGTTGACACTATTGAGTCCGGTAATGAGTTCCACGCTTCGATAACTCGATTGTTGAAATATATTTTTTTTTACAGTCAAGTTTGGAGCGGTTCGTATTAAGTTTGAACCTGTTGCATGCTCTTGTGTTGTTGCGGTTGAAGCTGAAGTAGTCATTGACAGGTAGGACATTGCAGCATATGATCTTGTGGGCAATACTCAGATCGTGTTTTAGGCGCCGTAGTTCTAGGCTTTCTAGGCCCAGGATTGTTAGTCTATTGTTAGTAGGATATTCTGTTTCGAGTGGAGGAGTGAAGGGCTCTTCTGGTGAAATATCTTTGGACATTTTCAAGGGTGTTGATGTCCGAGATGTGGTATGGGTTCCAGACAGATGAAATGTATTCAAGGATGGGTCTGGCAAAAGTTTTGTAGGCTCTTGTGAGTAGAGTGAGATTGCCGGAGCAGAAGCTGCGTAAGATCAGGTTAACAACTCTAGAGGCTTTTTTGGAGATATTGTTGCAGTGGGCTTTAGCACTTAGGTCATTCGATATTAGTATTGGTCTTGGCTCGGCTCTCCTTTTTTTCCCTGCTGCGTCTGCGCTCCTTGCTTTTCCCCTCTTTCCTCCTTCCTGGCCTCGGACGAGCTTCCCTCTCTCCTGCCCGGCTCCCCTCCAGCCTCACGCGGCCACCTCCCGCCTGAGGTGCAAGCAGAAGGCATGGGTGGAAGCGCCGCTGGCAGCATTTATGCTTCTGGCAGCACCCGTTCGCCTGGCTACCCAGCCTGAGGTGGGGGGCAGCCGACCCATGAAGGGGAGCGTGGGAAACGTGAAGCAAATTGTCACCCCAGCGAGCGACACTGGTAAGATTGTAAGTCGAGGACTTAACAGTTCACTTGAACGATGATGATCATGTCAAGACACTCCCACTGGATCACATGGCCGGCAAGCCACACCCACAAAATAAACCACACCCACAGTGTGGCAGTAAAAATTTTGCCTGCCCATTACTGGGTGTCTGGTGTGCACTCACGCGCACATCGACATAAGATTCAACTTCTACACTTGCGCAAGAAATTTCACACGAGGATGCTTGTGCACATGAGATTTTGCCGATGTTTGGCGATTTCTTTCATTCCGCGCACTCGCGGAAGCAAAGTAAAGAGCCCCAAATCGGCGAAATCCCACGGGCGTGTATGAAGTATTTCTTAGCAAAAGAGGCTCAGGCAGAAATGAAGAGAAACCAACCTTAGAACTAGCAGAACGATAGAACTAGCGAAGAGAAACAGAATCTCCTCAGCTGCGTCCGACAGTTCTTTTATACGAGCTGTCCATTGGGGCAGCCAATCGCAAGCTTGCATTTTCCCGCCGTTTTGTAAACCAATCGGCTTCCTCCTCGGCTGTCTCCGGGAAGATGCCAGGACGCAACAAAGTGAGCATCTTCGTGACGGATTTCGCCTCCTGCGCATGCGCATGTGCAGAATCTCACGTGGGCATGTGCAGGCATGCATTGGGGATGTGGAGATGAGTGCGCATCTCCATTTTTCCAACTGGGATTGCGTACCAGACCATCCGGTATTGAGGTTTGACTACTGCAATGCTCTCTACATGGGGCTACCTTTGAAGAATGTTCAGAAAGTGCAAATTGTGCAGAACACAGCCCCGCGAGCAGTCATGGGTACATGTCTCTCCAGCACTCCGTGGTCTGCATTGTCTGCCAATTGGTTTCCGTACACAATTGGGCGTAGACCAGTGGTTCTCAACCTAGGGGTCACGACCCCTTTGGGAGGTCGAACGACCGTTTCACAGGGGGCTCCTAAGACCATGGGAAAAGGCAAATTTCCCATGGTGTTTGGAACTAAAGCTTCTATTCTGGTGCCATGGAACATATTTTATGTCCGACCAATCAGGGGTTTACAGTGGGGGTGTCCCTCTGACCTCCCTGCCAATTAGCTTAAACCTCTGTTGGGAGAAATGGCGCTAGACTTATGGTTGGGGGTCACCACAACACAAGGAACTGTATTAAGGGGTCGCGGCATTAAAAGGTTGAGAACCACTGGCATAGAGGAAGAGGGCAGGGGTTGCACTGTGGTGGGGAAAGGGCTATCAAAAACCTTAAGGCAGGGGTTCCCAACCTGGGGGTCGGGATCCCTTTGGGGGGGGGTCGCTTAAGACCATGGTGATAAGATAAATTTCCCACGGTGTTCGGAACTAAAGTTTCTATTCTGGCGCCTTGGAATATATTTTTAGAATCTGGCCAATCAGGCGTTTACAGTGCGGGTGTCCCTCTGACCTCCCTGCCAATCAGCTTACAGCTCTGTTGGGAGAATTATTATTATTATTATTATTATTATTATTATTATTATTATTATTATTATTATTAATTAGATTTGTATGCCGCCCCTCTCCGTAGACTCGGGGCGGCTCACAACAGCAATAAAAAAATTCATGACAAATCTAATAATTTTAAAACATTTTTTAAAAAAAACCCGTTATTAAGCAGACATACACACAGACATACCATACATAAATTGTATACACCCGGGGGAGATATCTCAATTCCCCCATGCCTGGGGGCAAAGGTGGGTTTTAAGGAGTTTACGAAAGGCAAGGAGGGTGGGGGCAGTTGTAATCTCTGGGGGGGGAGCTGGTTCCAGAGAGTCGGGGCCGCCACAGAGAAGGCTCTTCCCCTGGGACCCACCAAACGACAGAGAATTGGTGCTAGACTTATGGTTGGGGGTCACCACAACACGAGGAACTGTATTATGGGGTTGCGACATTAGAAAGGTGGAGAACCACTGCCTTACGGGCTTTGGCATGCAGCTGAACCCTGGAGGAGGGAAATTCCTTCTCTCCAGACTGCCGAAACGATTGATAATAGAACGCAAGCGACGTGGCTAGACCTTTACCTTGCTAAGCCGCCATGAGTCACAATGAGCTCACCACTGCTACTTCCACCGGTCTTTCCTGAAGTGGGAGACTGTCTGGAATTCTTCCAGAGAAATCCCAAATAGAAGTGAAGAAGCTTCTTGGATGAGGGGTGAAACCAGAGGTGGGTTGCTCCCAGTTTGGACTGGGGGGTGGGACACGCAGTGGGGGGTAATAAATTTATGCACTATTTATTGAATACTTAATAGTTTTTAAATTGTCCTTTCTTCTCTAGTACCTTGGTAGGATCCTTAATTACATTTAAAATAGGAAATAATTAAACAGTATGTTTTAACAAGCAGGTATAACAAGAGGTATAACAAGCAGGAAGAGGGAGATTATGATCCCGCTGTATAGAGCGCTGGTGAGACCCCATTTGGAGTACTGTGTTCAGTTCTGGAGACCTCACCTATAAAAAGATATGGATAAAATTGACAGGCTACAAGAATGGTGGAAGGTCTTAAGCATAAAACGTATCAGGAAAGACTCCATGAACTCAATCTGTAGAGTCTGGAGGACAGAAGGAAAAGGGGGGACATGATCGAAACATTTAAATATGTTAAAGGGTTAAATAAGGTCCAGGAGGGAAGTGTTTTTAATAGGAAAGTGAACACAAGAACAAGGGGGCACAATCTGAAGTTAGTTGGGGGAAAGATCAAAAGCAACATGAGAAAATATTATTTGACTGAAAGAGTCGTAGATCCTTGGAACAAACTTCCAGCAGACGTGGTAGATAAATCCACAGTAACTGAATTTAAACATGCCTTGGATAAACATATATCCATCCTAAGATAAAATACAGAAAATAGTATAAGGGCAGACTAGATGGACCAGGAGGTCTTTTTCTGCCGTCAGACTTCTATGTTTTTACCCATAAACACTTTAATTATTTTAATCACTATCTAGAACTGAACTTTTACAGCAGTTGAACAAAATCGAGCTACTTGCCTGCCCTGTTATCATACTGAACCTTGTGGGTTCGGTACAGAACCTTCAAATGTGACTGTGCTCCTCAACCCATACCGCTGTCTATCATTTAACCTTTTTGTGGCTCTTCAAATAATGGGACTTAATCAACTGAAAAAAAGAGTCCAAGCACCTATTTGAAAACTTATCTTGGTCGGTAAGCCACTCCCACCCAGTCAAATGACCTTTAAGCCACCCCAGTCACATGATTGTCAAGCCACTCCCACCCGATCATATGGCTGACAAGCCACTCCTACCCAGTCACATGACCATCAAGCCACACCCACAAAGTAAGGTGTTGTGGTTCCGTCTGAGGCCCCTCCGGGAACGGCTGACCTTCTGTCGGTTTCCAGCTCAGAGGGAGAGGCTGAGGAACAGGAGGTGCAGACAGACGAGGAGGAGGAATCCCAGGCTGAAGAAGAGGGAGGACAGCCAGAGTCCCACCAGGGGGAGCTCTCCCCAGCAAGCAGCCTGGATTCCTTAGAGGAAAATGCACAAGCCATAATTGATCTGCGACAACGAAGAGCTACTCAGAGACGGAATCAATTGGCTAAGTACTTTCAGCATTAAAGTGGCAACAGCTGGGTTTGGGTGTGGTGCTCTTGGGAAAGGCTAAAAGGCAGACCCACCCTTCCTGGCTTGTGGAGTTTTATCTTTGAGAGTCGTGGGACCTGGCTGTGAACTTTGGCGTCTTGGAATCCTGGTTTGTGCCTTTGACTATTGAAACCTTGGGGGGGGGGGGGGGTGCCAGCAAGAAGCTTGCTGTATTGTCTGGACATCAGGACCCTGCTGTAACGTATTATAGCCTGTCTGTTGGGAAGAACAGGTTTTCCTCTGTGCTTATTTTTTCCAGCTATAAAATACTTTTGGCTTTTACCAGAGTGTCTGGCTGTTTTTTCCAGTTGGTGTTGAGGTCTGGGGGAACCCAGACAGAACATAAGCCAGGCCCACCGTGAGGCAGTAAATCACCGCATAGGCTGGGATGGCTTCCTGCAACCTTCTGCCAGTGAAAAAGTTGCTTGAGAGAGCTGCCTGCAGCTCTCCCAAACTCCGTTTTCGTTCACAGAAGCAACGTGATAGAAACAGAAGATTGATGGCAGAAAAAGACCTCCTGGTCCATCTAGTCTGCCTGGTTCCAAGTATCATCTACTCCTCTTTCAGTCAAATAATATTCCCTCCTGAAACTTATTTAACCCTTGAACATATTTAAATGTTTCGATCATGTCCCCCCTTTCCCTTCTGTCCTCCGGAAACATAGAAAAACATAGAAGATTGACGGCAGAAAAAGACCTCCTGGTCCATCTCGTCTGCCTTGATACTATTTCCTGTATTTTGTCTTAGGATGGATCTATGTTTATCCAACCCCGTCTGCTGGGAGTTTGTTCCAGGCATCTACTACTCTTTCCATCAAATAATATTTTCTCACCTTGTTTCTGATCTTTCCCCCAACTAACCTCTTGTATTCACTTTCCTATTAAAAACACTTCCCTCCTGAATCTTATTTAACCCTTTGACATATTTAAATGCTTTGATCATGTCCCCCCTTTCCCTTCTGTCCTCCAGAGTAGACAGATGGAGTTCATGAAGTCTTTCCTGATACGTTTTATGCTTAAGACATATCAGGAAAGACTTCATGAACTCCATCTGCAACGTAGGCCTCTGTTTTCAAGGGGTCTCCACAGGCCAGATCTAAGCACCCCACACGCCAGAACTGGGTCCCAGGCTTTGGGTCTGACAGCCCTGATCTTAATTATGAATTATGAGCCACGTGGCCCAGTGGTTAGAGTGGCTCCCGGGTGCCTGCAATTTGGCAGTTTGAATCTCACCAGATTCAAGGTTGATTCAGCCTTCCGAGTTGGGTAAAACGAGGACCCAAATTGTTGGGGACAATATGGTGACTCTGTAAACCGCTTAGAGAGGGCTGCAAAGCTCTTTAAAAGCGGTATATAAGTGCTATTGCTAAATTGAATAAATCAAAGAAGGTTCGGGCAATTTCTAGCAGAGTTAAAATGGTCTCTGTTCTGTCGAGCTCTCTGGTAGAATCCTCCCAAAAATGCACAGATACAATTTCAGACACACACACGTTTGAAAATTCAAAACAATGTTTTTTATAATGAAAATTCACATAAACTAAGCCCTCTTTTAGTATAGCCAAGAGCACTGGTCTCCAAACAAACTGGTAATTTGTACAAGTCCCTTATCAGTTCTGAGATACTTAGCTTGCAGCTGTGAGGCAATTCACAGTCCTTCTTCTTTCACAAAGTGAAACACACTTTGCCCTGGTTTAGTTTCAAAGCGGGGGGAAAAATCAGCACACAAAGGTCAAAGTCAGCAAAGCAGTCACGAAACACAACGATCAGATAATCCTCCACAATGGCCAAACCCACAGGCTGCTCTTTATAGCAGCCTCACTAATGACCACAGCCCCACCCAACCACAGGTGGCCTCATTTTCTTTGATAATAATCTCTCAGTTGTTATTGCCTATGCATCGCTCTCCGCATGCGTGGCTGTATCATTAACTCTTGTTCTGAATCCAAGGAGGAGCTAGATAATTGATCTCCTTCTGAGCTGTCTGCCACACTCTCCTCCTCCCTGTCACTCATGTCTTCTTGGTCAGAGGAGCCTTCATCAGCAGATTCCACCGGGGGCAAAACAGGCCTGCAGCATGTGGATGTCTCCCCCACATCCACAGTCCTTGGGGCAGGAGCTGGGCCAGAGCTAACCACAACACCCTCTTAACTTCGAACCTTCATTCTGACCCAGAAAACCTGTGCAAATAACAGATCTGGTGCAGCTAATAAAATGTCACACCTAATCTTCTATTCAAGAACTAGCTAGGTCAGGTTGTCTCCGATAACACTTTGAAATTGCTATCATAGAGATAACGAACACCTGTCACCGGATCTCACAGGATTGTATTAGAGCCTTGGATATAATGTGTGAAAGCCTGACGTGTAATATAAATAATATTCTTTCTTTTTAAGGTCAAGAACTGAAGTAGTTGGGGTGGGCGTAGCAAGGATTACATGCATTTATTTTATTTAGAAATTTTATGCAGCCGCCCATCTCAAATACACAAATCTCAAAGCAGAAAAGAGTTTTACAAAAACAATTATAAACCCCCAAGGGGAGAATAAATAACCGAGGCACTTCATAACTATCTCATAAAATGCACGTACATCAGGATCTTCTAACATCCTGGCCTTTATGCCTAAGGGGGGAAAATTCCCATGTTTTAACAGTCTTAGAGGTACAAGATCACTTGAATTTCACCAGAGAAGCTATTTACGTGTAACCATAAGCTTATTGTGATTGAATTTTGTTTCACACTTCCAATACAGTGATACCTCGTCTTACTAACCCCTCGTCATACAAACTTTTCGAGATACAAACCCGGGGTTTAAGATTTTTTTGCCTCTTCTTCCAAACTATTTTCACCTTACAAACCCAAGCCGCCGCCACTGGGATACCCCGCCTCCGGACTTCTGTTGCCAGCGAAGCATCCGTTTTTGCGCTGCTGGGTTTCCCCTGAGGCTCCCCTCCATGGGAAACACCACCTCTGGACTTCCGTGTTTTTGTGATGCTGCAGGGGAATTCCAGCAGAAGAATCCCAGCAGTGCAAAAATGGGCACTTCGCTGGCAACGGAAGTCCGGAGGTGGGGTTTCCCAGCGAGGGGAGCCTCAGTGAAATCGGAGCATCGCAAAAACACAGAGGTCTGGAGGTGCGGTTTCGAGGACTTCCGTGTTTTTGTGATGCTGTGATTTCACTGATGCTCCCTTTGCTGGGAAACCCCACCTCCGGACTTCCGTTGCCAGTGAAGTGCTTGTTTTTGCGATGCTGGGATTCCCCTGCTGGGATTCCCCTGCAGCATTAAAAAACACAGAAATCCGGAGGTGGGGTTTCCCATGGAGGGGAGCCTCAGGGGAATCCCAGCAGTGCAAAAATGGGCGCTTCGGCTGGCAAAAGGGGTGAATTATGGGCTTGCATGCATTAATCGCTTTTCCATTGATTCCTATGGGAAACATTGTTTCATCTTACAAACTTTTCACCTTAAGAACTTCGTCCCGGAACCAATTAAGTTTGTAAGACGAGGTATCACTGTACTTATATAATAAACTGTCATGCTGTCCTATTTGCACAGAATTGAAAGAAAGATAATGCGATGATTATGAAAAAAATGCTAGAATATTCTGAAATGATCAAACTAAGCTTGGAGCTAAGAGAAAGAGAGGAAACAGAATATTATCAAATTTGGAATAGATGGTACGATTGGTTCGAAAAGAAAAGCAAAATTAATGTCTAAATTAAAATAAGAATGAAGTATGCGAAGAAATGAAACAAAGAAAGAATGTGAGAGATGTAACTTGGTTGTAAGGTATATAGTGTTCATAAATATGAATAAGGGTCTGAATCTTTGGGATAATAGGTAACAGAGTACAGTGTTCGCTCGATTTTCGCGGGGGGATGCGTTCCGAGACCGCCCGCGAAAGTCTAATTTCCGCGAAGTAGAGATGCGGAAGTAAAAACACCATTTTTGGCTATGGACAATATCACAAGCCTTCCCTTAACACTTTAAACCCCTAAATTACCATTTCCCATTCCCTTAGCAACCATTTACTCACCATTATTAGTGGTACTCACCATTGAATAAGACACTTAGTGATCCTGATATTTATAAACATAATTATTTATTAAAAATAATAATAATTTTTTTGTTATTTATTTGCAAAAAGTATTAGTTTGGCGATGACGTATGACATCATCGGGCGGGAAAAACCGTGGTATAGAAAAAAAAACCGTGAAGTATTTTTTAATTAATATTTTTTGAAAAACCGTGGTAGTGTTCCCTCGATTTTCGTGG
The DNA here is from genome assembly GCF_031021105.1 of Erythrolamprus reginae. Classification (NCBI taxonomy): domain Eukaryota; kingdom Metazoa; phylum Chordata; class Lepidosauria; order Squamata; family Dipsadidae; genus Erythrolamprus; species Erythrolamprus reginae. The sequence goes on along the minus strand of NC_091955.1, from coordinate 11,005,422 downwards.
GTTCGAATTTTGCGAATAGCTTATACCACGGTTTTTCAAAAAATATGAATAGTTTGCAACCGTTATCAATGTGTGTTCAATTGCAACCATCACAAATGACGGTTTGTCAAATGGGCAGCATGCAAAAAGTAAATGCCGCATGGTGGGGCCTAGGGGAGCGCCTTCTCTGTGGCAGCCCCAGCTCTCTGGAATCAACTCTCCCTGGAGATTCATACTGCTGCCCCCCCCCCAGCCTTTTGTAAAGCCTTAAAAATGCATCTTCGCCAACAGGTCTGCGGTCATTGAATTTTATTTATTTATTTATTTATTCATTCATTCATTCATTCATTCATTCATTCATTCATTCTTTGTCCAATATACAATACAGATGAAAGAGAATAGACATTAAGTAATATAAAGATAGGAAGTAAAAAAGAAGAGAAGTAGATGGGAAGGAGAGAATATATATGATATATGGGATAAGGAAAGACAATTGGACAGGGGACGATAGGCACACTAGTCACTAGTGCACTTATGTACGCCCCTTACTGGCCTCTTAGGAACCTGGAGAGGTCAATCGTGGAGAGTCTAGGGGAGAAATGTTGGGGGTTGGGGGTTGACGAGCTCCACGCTTCGAAAACTCGATTGTTAAAGTCATATTTTTTACAATCAAGTTTGGAGCGATTAATATTAAGTTTGAATCTGTTGCGTGCTCTTGTGTTGTTGCGGTTGAAGCTGAAGTAGTCGTTGACCGGAAGGACATTGCAGCGTATATACTTATCCTGGCCTATGATTGAATTGATAAAAGTATGTTAGTATGAAACATGAATGATTGATTTTAAATGAATTGGGGTTTAGAATGTGATATCTCTTAGGGTTTTTTTAACATGTTTTTAGATTTGATGCTTTTAGTATGTTAAAAGTTAGATTTCTCACGTATTGTATTTGTCCTGTTGTAAGCCACCCTGAGTCTCAGGAGAAGGATAGCATAGAAATCTAATAAACAGCCTTCTCTTCAGCCTTGAAAAATGGCGTTTAAGAGGTGACTTGATCGAAGTGTATAAAATCATGCATGGGATAGAAAAGGTGGATAGAGAAACATTCTTTTCTCTATCAATCAATACTAGGACTCCCTAAAGCTCATAGGTAAGAAAGTGAGGACAAATAAAGGGAAATATTTCTTCATCCAGAGGGTCCTTGGTTTATTGAATTCACTTCCAGAAGAGGTCGTGACAGCTGTCAGCCTGGAGAGCTTCAAGGCAGGATTAGACAGATTCGTGGATGCCAAGTGTATCGGTGGTTATTGAAACGGATGTCCAAGTGCTGCTTCTATGTTGGTGGAGGCAGGCAGGATTCCCTTGAGTACCATTTGTTGGGGGTCAAGGGAAAGGGAGGGTTTTGCCATCTCTTTCTGCTCAAGATCCCCATGGACAATTGGTGGGCCACTGTGTGACACAGAATGCTGGACTCGATGGGCTTTGGCCCGATTCAACATGACTCTTCTTATGTTTGCCCAGGTTCGCCTGGTGCACCAGTTGCGGCTCTATTTGGACAGGGACTCACTGCTCACAGTCACTCATGCCCTCATCACCTCGAGGTTCGATTACTGCAACACTCTCTACATGGGGCTACCTTTGAAAAGTGTTCGGAAACTTCAGATCGTGCAGAATGCAGCCGCGAGAGCCATCGTGGGGCTTCCAAGATCCGCCCACATTTCTTTAACACTCCGTGCCTTGCATTGGCTGCCGATCAGTTTCCGGTCACAATTCAAAGTGTTGGTCATGACCTTTAAAGCCCTGCGTGGCATGGGACCAGATTACCTCCGGAACCGCCTGCTAGCGCACGAATCCCAGCGACCAATAAGGTCCCACAGAGTTGGCCTTCTCCGGGTTCCGTCGACTAAACAATGTCGTTTGGCGGGCCCCAGGGGAAGAGCCTTCTCTGTGGCGGCCCCGGCCCTCTGGAACCAACTCACCCCGGAGATTAGAACTGCCCCCACCCTTCCTGTCTTTTGTAAACTACTCAAGACTCATTTATGCCGCCAGGCATGGGGGAGTTGAGATATTCCTTCCCCCTAGGCCATTACAAGTTATGCATGGTATGTTTGTGAGTATGTTTGGTTTTATTATAAGGGTTTTTAGTTATTTTATTAATTGGATTTCTACATGTTGTTTTTTATCATTGTTGTTAGCTGCCCCGAGTCTACGGAGAGGGGTGGCATACAAATCCAATAAATAATAATAATAATAATAATAATAACAACAACAACAACTTTTCTCTTTATCATTATAAAATTGTGCTTGGATTCAACCGGTGTGTCTGGCTTATCTTTTTGGGTTGGTCATAGTCTCCAGAGTGACTCAGACAGAACACCAAGCAACCAACCAAGCAACCAAGCAACCAAGCAACCAAGCAACCAAGCAACCAAGCAACCAAGCAACCAAGCAACCAACCAACCAATGTTCTTATGTTCTTAATCCACGTAAGAGACTTGTCCTGCTTCCTTCCTGCCACCCCCAACCTCAGAGACTTTTTGAAGGCTCACTGCTCATCTTCATCAGACTACAGATTGGTTTATGGCAGTGATGGCGAACCTTTTTCCCCTCGGGTGCCGAAAAAGCATGGGTGTGCACTATTATGCATACGCGAGTGCTCACACCTATAATTCAATGCCTTGGGAGGGCAAAAACAGCTTCCCCTGCCCTCTGGAGGCCCTCTAGACAGTGTTTCCCAACCTTGGCAACTTGAAGATATCTGGACTTCAACTCCCAGGATTCCCCAGCCAGCATTCGCTAGCTGGGGAATTCTGAGAGTTGAAGTCCAAATATCTTCAAGTTGCCAAGGTTGGGAAACACTGTTCTAGAGGCCTGTTTCCCAACTTCTGGTGAGCCCAGTAGGCTTGTGTTTTACCCTACCCAGGCTACAAAGTCTTCCCTGAAGCCGGGAGAGGGTAAACTCCCTCCCCCATCCTCCTGGAGGCTCTCTGGAAGCCAAAACACCCTCCTAGAGCATCTGTGTGAGCCAAAAACCAGCAGACCAGCATACATATGCATTTTGTAGCTAATTTATTTATTTATTTTGTCCAATACATAATACACATTGAAGAGAAAGACATGTAATAATATAAATAAAGAAAAGAATAGAAGAAAAGATATAAAAGTATAGGTGAACATATTTGAAAGGAAGAAAAGATAAATGAGATAAGGAGAGACAATTGGACAGGGGAAGGAAGGCACACTGGTGCACTTATGCACGCCCCTTACTGACCTCTAAGGAACCTGGAGAGGTCAATCATGGATAGTCTAAGGGAAAAATGTTGGGGGTTAGGGGTTGACACTACTGAGTCAGGTAATGAGTCCCACGCTTCGACAACTTGATTGCTGAAGTCATATTTTTTACAGTCAAGTTTGGAGCGGTTAATATTAAGTTTGAATCTGTTGCGTGCCAGCGGATATGGCTTCGCGTGCCACCTGTGGCTCCCTTGCCATAGGTTCACCATCACTGGTTGATGGAATTCCCTTCCAGAAGAGGTCGCGACAGCTGTCAGCCTGGATAGCTTCAAGGCAGGATTAGGCAGATTCATGGATGCCAAGTGTATTGGTGGTTATTGGAACAGATGTCCAAGTGCCGCCTCTATGTTGGCTGAGACAGGCAGGATTCCCTTGGGTACCCTTTGTTGGGGGTCGAGGGAAAGGGAGGGTTTTGCCTTCTCTTTCTGCTCAAGATCCCCATGGACAATTGGTGGGCCACTGTGTGACACAGAATGCTGGACTCGATGGGCTTTGGCCCGATTCAGCACGGCTCAACAACGATCGTGAGAAAAACACTCTTTTTTCCCTGCGATGTCATAACATAGAACGGTCACTAACTGGGTTAATAACCGAAAAAAGAACAGACATACATAAGGTTAAAATAAAAAATTAAAGATAGTACAAAAGCAAACCAAATATAGATAATAGGAAAGTGAACACAAGAACAAGGGGACACAATCTGAAGTTAGTTGGGGGAAAGACCAAAAGCAACATGAGAAAATATTATTTTACTGAAAGAGTAGTAGATCCTTGGAACAAACTTCCAGCAGACGTGGTAGATAAATCCACAGTAACTGAATTTAAACATGCCTGGGATAAACATATATCCATCCTAAGATAAAATACAGAAAATAGTATAAGGGCAGACTAGATGGACCATGAGGTCTTTTTCTGCCGTCAGACTTCTATGTTTCTATGTTTCTAATACTTTATTTATTTGTTGACAAATTCTTTTTACCTATGTTATCATTGTTATCGCTACATAGGTATATAGATGTATATATATGTATAATTTATGTATGTATGCGTGTATAATTTCGCTGATATGATTATCCGTGAATTTACAACTAGACAAACTGCAAGGATGCAGCAGGGGAGGGGGGAGGGATGGGATTATATGTTGTACTGCCTTATAACAGACATTCTACAATTGTATTTTGTGTGTTTTTTAAATTTGTATATAATTCAATAAAACTTTTTTTTTTTTTTAAAAAGAACGGTCACTAACTGAACGGTCGTACGCCCAGGACTATCCGTACCCAGCTATTTCCGTTCTGATGGAGAACTCGTTATATTCCCACCCCCCTTTTGATAGCCAAACAATTTGCATCTAAATCCTGGGGCTATGTCCTGATTTGAACTGCACGGATTCCATTTCCCCCTCCTGAGGGAGATGTTATTATTTTCCCTTTTCCTCACTCGGGATCCCTGATGTCAATTGATCCTTTGGCAGCAACAACAACAACAGCAGCGAGCTCCAAATTGGGAGGTTCCCAACCTACTCCGAGCTTGTTATCTTCGCCTCACCTGGTTTCGGTTTACTCCTCCCTTGAGGCTTGCGCAACGCTATGCAAAACGACCCTCTCCATCCCTCGCTCTCCACTGTATGTTTTTGGCTCCTAGGTTTGCTTTATTTGGCAAAAGTTTCCCAGGCGGGGGAGGGAGGGGAGAACCCGGAGAAGGGTGGAGATGGGGGGGGGCGGGGTTGTGGGAACGAGTCACGTTGCAAATCCACGTGCCCCCCCGCCGGGGGGGGTGTTGGCCCGCAGCCCAGAATGAGAAAGTTTCATCCAGCGCGCGGAGCGTAAAAAAGCGCAACCGATTTGCAAAGCTGTTGCAAACCCCAGGCGGGGGTGGTGGGGTGAGGGCGTAGAAGGGAGGGCGGGAAGAAAACGGAGAGGAGCAGCCGAGCGAGGAGGACGGGAGAGGCAGCCAGCCGCCTTTAAGGACCGCGGAAGGGAAGGTGGTTCGGCGGCGGCGCCCCGCGAAATTTGAAAAGCGGCCGGGCTTCTGCGCTCCGCGTTGCGCTGCGCTCTGCGCGGTTCCCGACGTTCCAGGAGGAGGAAGAGGTGGCGGGGGTGACAAGAGGGCTGCGGCTCCGAGGTGAGCAACCGAGCCCCCTCTTGGGCACCGTCCCCCGGCTTTAAAGGAAGGGCGATCCGGGTGGCAGCGCCGGGTCAAGCGCAAAGGCGCGTCTGGGGACCACGGGGGTCTTAGAGGACTGTTGGCTAGGGATGGGAAACGGGGGTAGTAAGAGAATAAGGCTGGCCCCAGGGCCGGGGGGGCAGGGAACCCACCCACCCATCGAATGAGTGCCTTCCAGAAGTTGTGAATGCCCCAACACTGGAAGTTTTGAAGATGTTGGATAACCATCTGACTGAAGTATTGTAGGGTTTCCTGCCTAAGCAGGGGGTTGGACTAGAAGACCTCTAAGGTCCCTTTCAACTCTGTAAAACCGTAATACACAGCAAACAAGAGTGATATACGTATTGGATTTCGTATCACAATATAAGTTGAACACTTCCCAAGCGTCTAGAACTGTGTGGTGTCTTTTCATATGATGCGCGCAGATCCAAGTATGGTGGCCTTTTGCAAATGATGATTTTGTCAATGTTTCTTGTTTTCAAATGCCCGCTGAGGTCTTTTGGCACAGCACCCAAGGTGCCGATTACCATTTGAATAACCTGTACTGGTTTATGCCAGAGTCGTTGTAGTTTGATTTTAAATTTTTCTTGTTGTTTTTCAACAATTCAGCTCTCATCTGGTATGGGGACATCAACGATCCATTATTATTATTATTATTATTGTTGTTATTATTTATGATGATGATCATGATGATGATGATTATTATTATTTACAAAACAGTAATATACAGCAAAATGAAATTGATATGCTGGATTGCTGTGTATTACCGTTTTTGTGAATAACAACAACAACAACAATAATCTACAATTATATCACAGCAGCCAGTTGTTTTGCCTGTCTGTCTGTCTGTCTGTCTGTCTGTCTGTCTGTCTGTCTGTCTGTCTGTCTCTCTCTCTCTCTCTCTCTCTCTCTCTCTCTCTCTCTCTCTATCTATCTATCTATCTATCTATCTATCTATCTATCTACATATCTATGTATCCATGTATCTTTCTATCCATCTATCTATCTATCTATCTATCTATCTATCTATCTATCTATCTATCTATCTATCATCTATCTATCATCTATCTATCTATCTATCATCTATCTATCTATCTATCTATCTATCTATCTATCTATCTATCTATCATCTATCTACATATCTATGTATCCATGTATCTTTCTATCTATCTATCTATCTATCTATCTATCTATCTATCTATCTATCTATCATCTATCTATCATCTATCTATCTATCTATCTATCTATCTATCTATCTATCTATCTATCTATCTATCTATCTTCTATGCCACCCTTCTCCTCAGACTTGTCTCACAACAAGAAGAAATATAACATCTAGAAATCTTAACTCTAAAAACAAATCGTGGGACTACACAATCTCCTTCTTCGAAAAGGGCAATTCAGGACGATGTAGGCGATGTTGACGAGATGTTTCCTTCACCCTTGACATCTGGATGGTGCTCCTCCAAAGCAGTGCGGTTAATAATAACTGGGAGTTGTGGGAGTGGAAAGCCAACAGACCTGGAGGGCACTTGTTGGAGAAGGCAGTTCAGAACCCCCCAAAAATCTTCTCCAGGCAGCTGCACTTCAGGGGAAGAGAGCCAAGAAAAACAAGTGGAGTCCTGCACACCGTGACATCGAGATTGGGTGTGATGTCATTGTGGCTTCTCATAACCTCCCCGGAATGCAGGGAAGACTCCCCGGTTGGGCGGGGCCTAGGGGAAGAGCCTTCTCTGTGGGGGCCCCAGCCCTCTGGAATCAATTCCCCCCCAAAGACCCCTACTGCCCCCACTATCCTCACCTTCTGAAAGAGCATTAAGACTCATTTATGCCGCCAGGCCTGGGACCATTAGATTCTTGCCCCCTGGCTGATGAATGGACTGAGATAAACTGATTGAATGGGAATGACTGGTTTTTATGGGTTTTTTAGTTTTATATTTTATATTTAATTAATTGGACCCGAAATGTTATGTATTGTTTTATTATATATTGTGAACTACCCCGAATCCTCGAAGAGGGGTGGCATAAAAGTGTTGTTGTTGTTGTTGTTGTTGTTGTTGTTATTATTATTATTATTATTATTATTATTATTATTATTATTATGTCAGTACAACTCAGCAAACGAAATCACTATGCTGGATTTCGTATTTCATCACCAGTCGGGCGCTTCCCAAGCACCTAGGACTGCGTGATGTAGCGGCGAATTATGTGTGCCGATCCCAGTAAAGGGGCCTTTTGCAATTGACAGATGGAGATTTTGTCAATTCCGATGGTTTTCAAATGTCCCCTGAGATCCTTTGGCACTGCCCCCAGCGTGCCAAGTACCACTGGGACCACTTTCACTGGCTTATGCCAGAGTCGTTGCAGTTCGATTTTTAGATCTTCGTATTTCACTAATTTCTCTAGCTGCTTCTCCTCAATTCTGTTGTCCCCTGGGATTGCGATGTCGATGATCCATGCTTTCTTTTTCTCCACGATCACAATGTCTGGTGTGTTATTCTTCCAAATTCGGTCAGTCTGAAGTCAGAAGTCCCACAGTAGTTTTGCTTGCTCATTTTCAACCACTTTTTCGGGCTTATGATCCCACCAGTTCTTTGCCACTGGTAAATGGTAGTTCCGGCACAAGTTCCAGTGTATCATCTGTGCCACAGCATCGTGTCTATGCTTGTAGTCAGTCTGTGCAATCTTTTTGCAGCAGCTGAGTATTATTATTATTATTATTATTATTATTATTATTATTATTATTATCATTAATAATAATAATATATTAATGATAATGATAACAACAACAATAATATTAATGATAATGGTAATAACAACAACAATAACATCCTTGTATCCTTACTCAATCTGAGTATTGTGTTGGCAGTTCTGTGCTAGTAAAAACTTCAGAAGAGAAGGATTTAGGGGTCGTGATCTCTGACAGTCTCAAAATGGGTGAACAGTGCGGTCAGGAGGTAGGAAAAGCAAGTAGAATGCTTGGCTGCATAGCTAGAGGTATAACAAGCAGGAAGAGGGAAATTGTGATCCCGCTGTATAGAGCGCTGGTGAGACCACATTTGGAATACTGTGTCCTGTCTGGAGACCTCACCTACAAAAAGATATGGATAAAATTGAACGGGTCCAAAGATGGGCTACAAAATTGGTGGAAGGTCTTAAGCATAAAATGTATCAGGAAAGACTTAATGAACTCAATCTGTATAGTCTGGAGGACAGAAGGGAAAGGGGGGGACATGATTGAAACATTTAAATATGTTAAAGGGTTAAATAAGTTTCAGGAGGGAAGTGTTTTTAATAGGAAAGTGAACACAAAAACAAGGGGGCACAATCTGAGGTTAGTTGGGGGAAAGATCAGAAGCAACATGAGAAAATATTATTTTACTGAAAGAGTAGTAGATGCATAGGACAAACTTCCAGCAGACATGGTTGGTAAATCCACAATAATTGAATTTAAACATGCCTGGGATAAACATATATCCATTGTAAGATAAAATACAGGAAATGGTATAAAGGCAGACTAGATGGACCATGAGGTCTTTTTCTGCCGTCAATCTTCTATGTTTCTATGTTTCTATGAAATTTCGCTTGCTGTGCATACGCAGAAGTCAAATCTCACATGTGCACGTGTCGGGGTTGTGGAGATATGTGTGCATCCCAATTTCCGCTACCGGAACTCCGATCCCAGTCGTACCAGATGCAAAATTGCTATTGGTCAGCAACCTTAAACACTCAAAGCCACTAAGGCCCTAAATGGAAGCTGATTCAATTCTGGAGCCGACCGGAAGTCCAGTTCCCCCACCATAGAGTCTACTCCTAGAGCAGCATCCTTTTTCCTCTACCTGTCCTATCTTCCTAGAGCGGCATCATTTTTCCTCTACCTGTCCGATCTTCCTCGAGCGGCACCCTTTTTCCTCTACCTGTCCTATCTTCCTAGAGCGGCATCCTTTTTCCTCTACCTGTCCTATCTTCCTAGAGCGGCATCCTTTTTCCTCTACCTGTCCTATCTTCCTAGAGCGGCATCCTTTTTCCTCTACCTGTCCTATCTTCCTAGAGCGGCATCCTTTTTCCTCTACCTGTCCTATCTTCCTAGAGCGGCATCCTTTTTCCTCTATCTGTCCTATCTTCCTAGAGCGGCATCCTTTTCCCTCTACCTGTCCTATCTGACAGTCCTTTCAATTCTGGAGCCAACTGGTGACAGGGAGCCACAGCAAAGGGATGAAAGAGACACATGCGGCTCCAGAGCCATGGGTTGCTGACCACTGGATGGTTTGCTCCTCTTTGGCGCTACCGCAACATTATTGTTGCTGACCGTGGATTAAAAGACCAAACCAACTCCAATTTCGGCTCAGTGCCCTTCTTAAAAAAAAAAATCCCACAGAGAGATGTCCAAAAGTGATCATCGGCTCATTTTCCAACCTGGAAATGAAAATCTATGATTTATTTATTATTTTATTTTATTTTATTTTATTTTATTTTATTTTATTTTATTTTATTTTATTTTATTTTATTTTATTTTATTTTATTTTATTTTATTTTATTTTATTTTATTTTATTTTATTTTATTTTATTTTATTTTATTTTATTTTATTTTATTTTATTTTATTATTTTTTTGTTCGTTTGTTCGTTTGTTCGTTCATTCATTCATTCATTCATTCATTTATTGGATTTGCATGGCACCCTTCTCCATGGATTCGGGGCGGCTCATAACAAACAAAGAATACATAATAAAACAATTTGATCCAATTAATAGCAGTTAAAAGACTTAAAAAACATCCTAAAAACTAAAAACATTCAATTATCGTTCACTCACTCAATCAATAATTTAGATCTGATTTCATAAGTTCCCTTTCCCCTGGATTTTCAGGCTTGGATTATCCACACCTGGAGATTTCCTGCCAGGTGTGAATAACAGCCGATTTGCCAATAGGGATTTTTACTAGGGAGGAAGTGTGCTTCCAGAAGGAGAAACCCAGATTGACCTATCAAGACCTCGGATGACTTGTTCAGGGGCTTTCCAGGTGATTCCATCACTTCATGATTAGCATAAGGTTCCACCCAATGGAAAAGAGGAAGTTAAAAGAACGGGGAATGTCTATTTTAATGAAAAGAAGGACCAGGGGAGACATGATAGCAGTGTTCCAATATCTCAGGGGCTGCCACAAAGAAGAAAGAGCCAACCTATTCTTCAAATGGGTGGAAACTAAACAAGGAGAGAACCAATTTAGAATTAAGGAGAAATTTCCTGACAGAACAATTAATCAGTGGAACAGCTTGCCTCCAGAAGTTGTGAATGTTCCAACACTGGAAGTTTTTAAGAAGATGTTAGATAACCATTTGTCTGAAGTGGAGAGGGGTGGCATATAAGTCCAATAAATAAATAGATAGATAGATAGATAGATAGATAGATGATAGATGATGGATGGATGGATGGATGGATGGATGGATAGATGATAGATAGATAGATAGATAGATAGATAGATGATAGAAGATAGATGATGGATGGATGGATGGATGGATGGATAGATGATAGATAGATAGATAGATAGATAGATAGATGATAGAAGATAGATGATGGATGGATGGATGGATGGATAGATGATAGATAGATAGATAGATAGATAGATGATGGATGATAGATGATAGATGATAGATGATGGATGGATAGATGATAGATAGATTGATAGATGATAGATGATAGATGATGGATGGATAGATGATAGATAGATAGATGATAGATGATAGAAGATAGATGATGGATGGATGGATGGATAGATGATAGATAGATGATAGATAGATAGATAGATAGAAAGAAAGAAGCTACTGGTTTTAAGAAACCGGGGTTTTAGGATGTTTCTAGATTTAGATTTCTAGATGTTTTGTATTTTTCTTGTTGTCAGCCGCCCAGAGTCTGAGGAGAAGGGCGGCATAGAAGTCGAATTAATTAATTATCACTATATAATATATTCAACCTAGTAAATCCACAAGTCTTAACATGGCTAAGTTTGGGGACCCCTACTATAAGAAGTGCCAGGAACCAACACGTTCCCTTTATCTCCCCCCAGATCCCAAATCCCACTGCTTTCCTCCAGAACCACCGGTCCGTCTGCCCTCCCTGTCGGTCTCCTTAAACCCAACGAACTCGGGATCCAAAGCCCGGCTGCGCACTCTTGGCTCCCGCGGCGGAATACATTCTTTCGCGGGCTGGCGCGCAAGTGCGCGCTTTGCGCGTCTTCCGCGGCGGTTTTTCGTCCGTTCGGGGCTTCCCAGAAGGCGGGGAAGTTTCCCGCCGCGGGAACCGCGAAGGCGAAAGCGTTGCCCGCTTCGGCAACCGCCGAGCCCGGCCCCACGGAAGCGCCGCTGGCTGGCTCGCTGCGTAATTGCGCGCTCCCTTCCCTTCTCTGCAACGCCGGCCGCGCAGAGAGGTGCGTCTCAGAACCGAGTCCTGCTGCTGCTGGGAAGGAGGCAGCCCCGCTGAGCTTGCCTGGCTCTGGATTTTGGTCCTTGGACGGGAGACCACGGGGAAAGGCCGTTGGGAAGCTAGGCTGGGAAGCCGGGAAGGATTTTGAAGGCGCGTCCCAGCGGATTCAACCAGAGCCGGTTTTTTTTTCAAAAGCTGAGGGTGGATCAAGAGCAGGTAAAAAAGCCAGGTTGGAACGGCGGAAACTGGGCTGGGGGGAAAAAGATTTGGGAAAGGCTGGGCTCTCCTGGAATGGAAGAGGACTTCGAGGGGAGATCAGGGCCTTTGTCTCTGGAGCAGGCATGGCTTGGGTTCCCACGCTGAACAGGGTCCTGGGTTCTCAAGACATTTTCCAAGGCCAGATTGTCTCTGGGAGCAGGGCAGGCAGGCTGACCCTTGCCAGGGAAAGGGGAAGGATGGCACGGATGAGCAGGGGGTGGAGATGAAGGCATCAGGACTAGAAGGCTGGGGGAGGGAAGAATCCTCAGGTTATGGCCAAAGGTGTGGAAGTGGGAGTCATGATAGTGGGATCGAAACTTGGATGGAGCAGAGACTAGAAAAGAAAGAGTGGACTGGAGTGGACTGTAATGTAATGGGAATAGGGAATGGAAGAATAGAATAGAATAGAATATATAATAATTATTGTTGTTGTTATTATTATTATTATTGTTGTTGTTGTTATTATTATTATTGTTGTTGTTGTTATTATTATTATTATTATCATTATTTAGATTTGTATGCCGCCCCTCTCCGAAGATTCAGGGCGGCTCACAAGAATAGAATATAGAATAAATATATATAGAATATAGAATAAAATAGAATGGAATGGAATGATAGGATAGAATAGAATAGAATATAGAATGGAATGGAATAGGGAATGGAAGAATAGAACAGAACAGAATATAGAATAAAATAGAATGGAATTGAAGAATAGAATATAATTAGAATAGAATAGAATATTGAATGAAATAGAATGGAATGGAATAGGGAATGGAAGAATAGAATATAGGATAAATATATATAGAATATAAAATAAAATAGAATGGAATGGAATGGAATGATAGAATAGAATGGGATAGAATTGAATATAGAATGGAATGGAATAGGGAATGGAAGAATAGAACAGAACAGAACAGAACATAGAATAAAATAGAATGGAATGGAAGAATAGAATGTAATTAGAATAGAATAGAATGAAATAGAATGGAATGGAATAGGGAATGGAAGAATAGAATATAATTAGAATAGAATAGAGAATAAAATAGAATGGAATGATAGAATAGAATAGAATAGGATAGAATATAGAATGGAATGGAATGGAATAGGGAATGGAAGAATAGAACAGAACAGAATATAGAATAGAATGGAATGGAAGAATAGAATATAATTAGAATAGAATAGAATAGAGAATAAAATGGAATGGAATGGAATTCTCAGTTCAAGGCAATGTTTCTCATATTGACAACTTAACTTTAAGAAGTGTGGACCTCAAATCCCAGAATTCCCCAGCCCGCAGGTTGCAAAACACAGCTCTAAGGTTTGGCCCCTAGGTATTACCAGGAACGGAGCTTGCCAGAGATAGAGTCCCAGGACTTAATTCTCAGTTCCCCTCTGTGAATCGAAGAAAGCAACATTGAGTTTGTTTTGTTCTCAACAGGCTCTTGGTATTTGACGCTCTTTTCAACGGACGGACGGGCAGCCGGGAGAGAAGATGGACCTGATTTCGGCCAAAGCAGCCCCCACCAAGAGGAACCTCTTTGGGCCAGTGGACCACGACCAATTGCTGCAGGAGTTCCAGAGCATGATGAGATCCAGCATGGAGCAGGCGAAGCAACGGTGGAACTTCGACTTCTTCCAAGATACGCCCATCGTGGGGCTTCTGCAATGGGAAGAGCTGCGGGGCCACGAGGTTCCCGCCTTCTACCGCACGCACATCGCCAGGGAGTCTCGCCCGCCTCTGCAGCCCTTCAACAGGACTGTGGACTGCAGAGAAGGGAAAATTCAACTCCAGGGTCGAGAGGCGGAAAGAGCCAGGCCGAGCAAAACGGCGACGGTGGGCAAGAAGCGAAGACAGACGTATTTGACAGGTAGGTAGTAGGTCAGTGATGGCAAACCTTTTTTCCCCTCGGGTGCCGAAAGAGTGTGGGCACATACTAATGCATATGCACGAGTGCCCACACCCATATGCTACAACGTCTTGCCTGTCGGCAACTACTTCAGCTTCAGCTTCAACCACAACAACACAAGAGCACACAACAGATTTAAATTTAATATTAACTGCTCCAAACTTGACTGTAAAAAATATGACTTCAGTAACCGAGTTGTCGAAGCGTGGGACTCATTACCGGACTCCATAGTGTCATCCATAAACCCTCAACACTTTACCCTTAGATTATCTATGGTTGACCTATCCAGATTCCTAAGAGGTCAGTAAGGGGCGAGTACAAGTGCACTAGAGTGCCTTCCGTGCCCTGTCCTATTGCTCTCCTATATCTCCTATACCTTTCTTCTATTCCTATATCTCTTCTTCTATTCTACCTCCAGAACCGCCTTCTACCGCACGAATACCAAAGGCCGATAAGGTCCCACGGAGTTGGCCTTTTCCGGGTCCCGTCGACTAAACAATGTCGTTTGGTGGGCCCCAGGGGAAGAGCCTTCTCTGTGGCGGTCCCGGCCCTCTGGAATCAACTACCCCCAGAGATTAGAACTGCCCCCACCCTCCTTGTCTTTCGCAAATTACTTAAGACCCACCTGTATCGCCAGGCATGGGGGAACTGAGACACTTCCTCCAGGCTTTTATATTTTATGTTTGGTATGAGTGTGCTGCCTGGTTTTAAATGATGGGGTTTTAGATGTTTTTAATATTAGATTTGTTTCATTGTAATATTGTTTTATTATTGTTGTGAGCCGCCCCGAGTCTTTGGAGAGGGGCGGCATACAAATCTAATAAATAATAATAATAATAATAATAATAATAATAATAATAATTATTATTATTATTATTATTATTATTATTATTATGTCAGTACAACACAGCAAACGAAATCACTATGTTGGATTTCGTATTTCATCACCAGTCGGGCACTTCCCAAGCACCTAGGACTGTGTGATGTAGTGGCGAATTATGTTTGCCGATCCCAGTAAAGCGGCCTTTTGCAATTGACAGATGGAGATTTGTCAATTCCGATGGTTTTCAAGTGTTCACTAAGATCCATTGGCACTGCGCCCAGCGTGCCAAGTACCACTGGGACCACTTTCATGGGCTTATGCCATAGTCGTTGCAGCTCAGTTTTTAGATCTTCGTATTTCACTAATTTCTCTAGCTGCTTCTCTTCAATTCTGCTGTCTCCTGGGATTTCAATGTTGATGATCCATACTTTCTTTTTCTCCACGATCACAATGTCTGGTGTATTATGCTTCAGAATTGGGTCAGTCTGAAGTTGGAAGTCCCACAGTAGTTTTGCTTGCTCATTTTCGACCACTTTTTCGGGCTTATGATCCCACCAGTTCTTTGCCACTGGTAAATGGTAGTTCCGGCACAAGTTCCAGTAGATCATCTGTGCCACAGAATCATGTCTATGCTTGTAGTCATTCTGTGTGATCTTTTTGCAGCAGCTGAGTATATGATCGATTGTTTTATTATTATTATTATTATTATTATTATTATTATTATTATTATTATAGGGGTGGTGTCCAGTAATACGGCAATGCACACCTATGACTTGTTCCCCGCCCAAAATTTCTACCATCTCCTTTTTCATAACATTTCCACCCTGCTCACTCCAGAGAAATATTTCCATCTATCCCTCCTTGTCGTTACTTGTCGGCGTGGATTTTTTATTTATTTATTTATTTGTTTATTTATTCTTTTGCAGATTATTATACAACGAAGAAGCAGATCAGAACAGATATGAAAACACCTGTAAAGAAACTGGCCTTCTAAACTGCTGGATGGCTTCCCAGATATTATTTTTCCCGCTAAAAGAACTTCCAAGCTTATGTAACACTTCAGAGTGATCTCAACTGATAAAAACTCTTTGTAGCTGCGCGCAGAAGAACGGTGAAAACGGGAAACAGTTATTAAAAGAACAACAAACATTTATGGAATTTATAAATAAAACCTGAATAACTCAGGAAACTTTTTTTTAAAAAAAACTGATTGTCAAGTTTGAAAAAAACTGATTGCAAGCAACGATCATATTACAGAAAGAATTGCTTATCGTATTATTGTCAGAAGAGTTTAAAATACTGTGCATGAATCAACAGGGACTGGCACCACTTTCCGTGTTTTATTTTTTTTTACTTGTTTCATGTATATTAGGTTTTCATCTCAGCGTCAAAAAGCAGGAATGTTTACCAGCTTTGCGAATTTAAGTTTCGAAAGTCAGGTTTTTCAATATACACCCAACTATTATGTAAGGACCACATTTTAGCCCCTTTCATTTCCATTCAAATGTTATCTGTTGTACCATTTAGTACAGGTGCCTAACACACGCTAATAAGCCGCTTGAGTTTTTCAGCGAAACTTGCTAAATATTGCAAACAATCATCCCGGCACAGAGTTTAGGGGGGGGTAACAAAATGTTAACTCCTTCCTAGGGGGGCGCAATGGAAACTAATTGAGAAACACTGCTTTAGTGTGATGAAAATGTTTGCCACTCTCATTACCATAGAATATTGCATAAAAACAAATCAAATGAAAATAGCATTGGTAAATAAACTTGGTACTGTATAGATTATGTATTCATAGAATGGATGGTCATTCCTCTGTGTTATTTCGGAATTTTTTTTTCTTAAAAAAAATAAATCTTAAAATGTTGTCTTTGGACCCGTTCAATTTTGTCAATATCTTTTTGTAAGTGAGTTCTCCAGAACTGGAATACTGTGTTCAGTTCTGGAGACATCACCTACAAAAAGATATTGACAAAATTGAACGTGTCCAAAGACGGGCTACAAGAACGGTGGAAGGTCTTAAGTATAAAACGTATCAGGAAAGACTTCATGAACTCAATCTGTATAGTCTGGAGGACAGAAGGAAAAGGGGGGACATGATCCAAACATTTAAATATGTTAAAGGGTTAAATAAGGTCCAGGAGGGAAATGTTTTTAATAGGAAAGTGAACACAAGAACAAAGGGACACAATCTGAGGTTAGTTGGGGGAAAGATCAAAAGCAACATGAGAAAATATTATTTTACTGAAAGAGCAGTAGATCCTTGGAACAAACTTCCAGCAGACGTGGTTGGTCAATCCACAGTCACTGAATTTAAACATGCCTGGGATAAACATATATCCATCCCAAGATAAAACACAGGAAATAGTATAAGGGCAGACTAGATGGACCATGAGGTCTTTTTCTGCCGTCAATCTTCTATGTTTCTATGTTTCTATGTCATGTAAGGACAAATTGGGTTCTCCAAGGTGGCTGCGTGAAAATTAGAGCAGCATAGTTATTGTATCCCCAAAAACCAGAGCCAGTGGCGGAACTGTCCTTATTTATTCCAAAACAAGTTATTGGTGGATTTCCTGCCATTATTTCTCATCCCTCTTGAGCGTCAATTGCTGGCAGGAAACCCGTCACTCCTCTTAAGTTAGGCTGGGCGAGGATGAAAGCCTGAGAAGGATGCTAAATAATGGATAGTTTAGCCACCTTCTCCCAGGGATCCAAACCACAAATAGCAAGCACCAGAAGTGGAAGCAGGAGGGATGTGCATCACAGAGGCTATTTTTGAATTCTGGCCTAGTACTTTTCATTTCCCCCACTCACTTTCCAAGCGTCTATACCAGGGGTGGGCAATTAATTTTGCCATAGGGCTGCATGAGAAATTGGGATGGTTTTAGAGGGCTGGACTAATATAATTAACTCAGTTCTAGCCAATACTGCATATTATTGGGTAGAACTGAGTTGATTATATTATAATTATAAATTATAATTTTATATTATATTATATTATTATATTATTACATTACATTATATATTACATTATATTATATATTATATATTATATATTATATATTATATATTATATATTATATATTATATATTATATATTATATATTATATATTATATATTATATATTATATATTATATATTATATATTATATATTATATATTATATATTATATATTATATATTATATATTATATATTATATATTATATATTATACATTATAATATATATGTCACATGTTTTTGCTGAGTTTGAAAATTAAGCGAGACTAGGATAGATCTACTTCAGCCTTATTTTGGCCTCATTAGCTAGCCATACCCTCACTGGGACTTGAACCTGCAACCTTTGCCTTGTAAGGCAGAGAATTAACCTCTAGGCTACAGTATCCAATCCTTTCAAGCTCTGTACCAGGGAAGGGTTACATTTTGTGTCGAATCACCCTGGTGTATTGAAGGAACATCACAGCTCTTTATTTGCCTCTCGGCCCAACCCAGGGCCATTTCCAAGGCAGTTAATTTTATTGATAGCCGACAATTCTATCTGTATGTGTCACATGTTTTTGTTGAGTTTGAAAATTAAGGGAGACTAGGATATATATATAATATTAAATCTTGAACAGCCAGTTCTTATCTAGAAAACTTGGGCCAACCTCCGTGGGCCGGTCACAGACAGCTGGCGGTCCACATCCGGCCCTCGGGCCCCATTTTGCCCAGGTCTGGTCTATACAGTGGTACCTCTACTTAAGAATGCCTCTACTTAAGAACTTTTCTAGATAAGAACTGGGTGTTCAAGATTTTTTTTGCCTCTCTTAAGAACCATTTTCCACTTAACCCGAGGCCGGAAAAATTTCCCAGGAAAATTGAGAGCAGCACGAAGGCCTGGCCAGTTTCCTGCCATTCCCCCTTTAATCCCGGCCATCTTGGGCTTTTCTGGGCTGCCAGAGGAGCCTTTTGGTGGCGCTTAAGGAGGCTTTGGCAGTCCAGAGCGAACGGAGCATTTTCCTTTCTCTGGGCGCTGCCTCAGAGTCCCTCTTTTTTTTTTTTAAGCCTTAAAGATTTTTTTGATTCCCCTCACCTTCTTCCTTCGGCAGCGACTGTCCTCCTCCTCTTCCTCCTCCTCCTCTTCTTCTTCCTCCTCCTCCTCCCACCCAAATTCCGAGCTTTCATTTCTTTCCTAATGGGTTTGCAGGCATTATTTGCTTTTACATTGATTCCTATGGGAAAAATTGCTTGTACTTAAGAACATTTGTACTTAAGAACCTGGTCACGGAAAGAATTAAGTTCTTAAGTAGAGGCACCACTGTATTTCTAAAATGTATTCTGATCCGAAGCATAGCTCTTTGGCAGCATGGGACAATTCGCCCCACTAGGTGGGGGTTCCTACTTTCGCTGCTACCAGAACACTCCTGGAAACTGGCATGTGTATCCATGCGTTTGGCGGCTGGGTGCCTCTTCACATGGGATTCAGCTTCTGCACATGTGCCGGAAGCCAAGTGTCACACGAGGACGCACACAAGAGTGAGATTTCAGTGATTTTTGATGATATTTTTGCTTCCATGTACCTGCAGAAGCTAAAAAAAACAGTGAAAATCATTTAAATCTCACTCTTGCATACATCCTCATGTCCAGTCAACGAAGCAGTGGAAGTGATGTGCCGGTGCCTGGAGGCTGTTGGGGTCTGGATGGGTGTCAACAGACTCAAACTCAACCCGGATAAGACGGAGTGGCTGTGGGTCTTGCCTCCCAGGGATAATTCCATCTGTCCGTCCATAACCCTGGGGGAGGGAATTATTGACCCCCTCGGAGAGGGTCCGCAACTTGGGCGTCCTCCTCGATCCACAGCTCACATTAGAGAAACATCTTTCAGCTGTGGCGAGGGGGGCGTTTGCCCAGGTTCGCCTGGTGCACCAGTTGTGGCCCTATCTGGACCGGGACTCACTGCTCACAGTCACTCATGCCCTCATCACCTTGAGGTTCGACTACTGTAATGCTCTCTACATGGGGCTACCTTTGAAAAGTGTTCGGAAACTTCAGATCGTGCAAAATGCAGCTGTGAGAGCAATCATGGGCTTCCCTAAGTATGCCCATGTTACACCAACACTCCGCAGTCTGCATTGGTTGCCGATCAATTTCCGGTCACAATTCAAAGTGTTGGTTATGACCTATAAAGCCCTTCATGGCATCGGACCAGAATATCTCCGGGACCGCCTTCTGCCGCACGAATCCCAGCGACCGGTTAGGTCCCACAGAGTTGGCCTTCTTCGGGTCCCGTCGACTAAACAATGTCGTTTGGCGGGACCCAGGAGAAGAGCCTTCTCTGTGGCGGCCCTGACCCTCTGGAACCAGCTCCCCCCAGAGATCAGAACTGCTCCCACCCTCCTTGCTTTTCGTAAAGTTCTTAAGATCCATCTCTGCTGTCAGGCATGGGGGAACTGAGACATCTCCCCCGGGCCTATACAGTTTATACATGGTATGTTTGTGTGTATGCTTGCTTTTAATAATGGGGTTTTTAGTGTTTTTTAAATTCTTAGATTTGTTCTTACATTGTCTTATTGTTGTGAGCCGCCCCCAGTCTACGGAGAGGGGCGGCATACAAATCTAATAAATAAACATAAATAAATAAACATCCTCACATGAGATTTGGCTTCTGGTGTACGTGGAGAAGTTGAATCTCGCGCCGACACGCGCACCTGCCTGCCGGTCAGCTGGAACTGCGCACGCAACTCCATTTTCACTACCGGAACGGCAATCCCTCCCCCATTCTGGCTGCAACTCATTACTGCACCACACCCAACTCATCACGGCCAACTGAGTGTGGCCCACTTGCCATGGGACAACTCAATAAATTGTCATATTCAATTCAATGGACCAGTCAATCCTATAAATAAAATTATGACTAGTAGCCAACATGGCTTTGTTAAAAACAGATCATGCCAAACTAATCTTATTTAATTTTTTTTTTACAAAGTGACTAAATTAGTAGACCAGCGAAATGCTGTGGATGTAGTATATTTAGGCTTCATCAAGGCATATGACAAAGTAAACCATAACCCACTTGTGGCATCGGACCAGATTACTTAGGGCAGTGATTTTCAACCTTTTTTGAGCCATAGCACACTTTTTACATTTACGAAACCCTGGGGCACATTGAGCGGGGGGGGGGGGGGGAGGGGGGCTAAAAAAAGTTTGGACAAAAAATTTCTCTCTCTCTTCCTCCCCTTCGCTCTATTTCTTTCTCCCTCCCTCTTTCTCTCCCTTCCTTCCTCTTTCTTTCTTTCTCTCTCTCTCCATCCCTCTTTCTTTCTCTTCCTTCCCCTCTTTTTTGCTCTCTTTATCTCTCCCCCCTATGTCCCTCTATATCTTTCTCTCTCTCTCCTTCCCTCCCTCCCTCCCTTTCTCTCTCTCTCTTGCTTTCTTTCTATCTCTTGCTTTCTCTCTCTCTTGCTTTCTTTCTCTCTCTTGCTCTCTCTCTCTCTTTCTCTTGTTCTCTTTATCTCTCTCTTGCTTTCTTTCTATCTCTTGCTTTCTCTCTCTTGCTTTCTCTTGTTCTCTTTCTCTCTCTCTTGCTTTCTTTCTCTCTCTCTCTTGCTTTCTTTCTCTCTCTCTTGCTTTCTTTCTTGCTTTCTCTCTCTCTTGCTTTCTTTCTCTCTGAGCTTCGCGGCACACCTGACCATGTCTCGCGGCACACTGGTTGAAAAACACTGACTTAGGGGACCGCCTTCTGCCGCATGAATCCCAAAGGTTCACCCTCACTGACCTATATCTCTCTTCAACTTTATTTCATTTCCTCTCTATTCTCTGAAGTTTAGAGTGACATCTAGTGTTCGCAGCCCAAAATAATTTTCTTTGACCTGTTATGTTGAAATGTTGGCTGGGATCTATTCGTACTGGGGACTTTTAAATGGAATTTTTGGGTAGTCTCCCTCATTACCTTTGTTTTAAAAATAGCAGCGCAACTAGATGAATTTGATGAGAGTGACTACCTTGGGCCAGGCGCTTTCTCTCAGCCTACCCTACCTCACAGGGTTGTTGTGGAGGAAATAGGAGGAGAAAGGGATGCTGAATATGTTTGGCACCTTGGTTTATTTGTAAATATAATAAAGATGGGATAATATAAATTTATGCCAAATTACTGTACTTTGAAACTTGTTCTGTCGGGCTCTCTGGTAGACTCCTCCAAAAATTCACAGGTACAAATTTCAGACACACACACGTTTGAAAATTCAAAACAATGTTCTTTATCATGAAAATTCACTTAAACCAAGCCCTCTTTTGGTATAGCCAAGAGCACTCGTCTCCAAACAAATTGGTAATTTGTACAAGTCCCTTATCAATTCTGTGATACTTATCTTGCAGCTGTGAGGCAATTCACAGTCCTTCTTCTTTCACAAAGTGAAACACACTTTGCTGTGGTTTAGTTTCAAAACGGGGAAAAATCAGCACACAAAAGGTCAAAGTCAGTAAAGCAGTCACAAAACACAACGATCAGATAATCCTCCACAATGGCCAAACCCACAGGCTGCTATTTATAGCAGCCTCACTAATTACCACAGCCCCACCCAACCACAGGTGGCCTCATTTTCTTTGATAATAATCTCTCAGTTGTTGCTGCCTATGCATTGCTCTCCGCATGCGTGGCTGTATCATTAACTCTTGTTCCGAATCCAAGGAAGAGCGAGATAATTGATCTCCTTCTGAGCTGTCTGCCACACTCTCCTCCTCCCTGTCACTCATGTCTTCTTGGTCAGAGGAGCCTTCATCATCAGAGGGCAAAACACCGGGGGGAAAACAGGCCTGCGGCATGTGGATGTCTCCCCCACATCCACAGTCCTTGGGGCAGGAGCAGGGCCAGAGCTAACCACAACACAAAGTGACTAAATTAGTAGACCAGCGGATTGCTGTGGACGTATTATATTTAGGCTTCATCAAGGCATTCGACAAAGTAAACCGTAACCCACTTGTGGCATCGGACCAGATTACTTAGGGGACCACCTTCTGCCGCATGAATCCCAAAGGTTCACCATCACTGACCTATATCTCTCTTGAACTTTATTTCATCTCCTCTCTATTCTCTGAAGTTTATAGTGACATCTAGTGTTCGCAGCACAAAATAATTTTCTTTGACCTGTTATTCAATTCAATTTATTAGATTTGTATGCCGCCCCTCTCCGAAGACTCGGGGCGGCTCACAACAACAATAAAAACAGTACAACAAAAGAACAAATCTAATAATAAAATTACATTAAAAAACCCCAACAATTTAAAAACCATACAACACATACATACCAAACATAAAATATAAGAAAGCCTGGGGGAGATGTCTTAATTCCCCCATGCCTGGTGATATAGGTGGGTCTTGAGTAACTTGCAAAAGACAAGGAGGGTGGGGGCTGTTCTAATCTCCAGGGGGAGTTGATTCCAGAGGGCCAGGGCCGCCACAGAGAAGGCTCTTCCCCTGGGACCCGCCAAACGACATTGTTTGGTCGACGGGACCCGGAGAAGGCCAACTCTGTGGGACCTTATCGGCCGCTGTAAGAAATCTAATATGAAAATCTAAAATTCTAAAAAACCCATTTTCCTAAAAAAGAACAATTTCAATGATTCCCTGAATACCTATGGCAAGAAACTCACTTAACAAACGTTTTCATTGAACAACCAAAATCCTGGGCTCAATTGTGGTTTCAAGGACTACCTGTAGCCATACGGTTACCTGGGGTACTTTCTTTGGAAGGGAGGGAAAGGTTGTCAATTTCAGAGAGAAGGAAAAACTCCTGACATTATGATGGGACCAGAGTGAAAATGGACCATGAGCACAAGTGTCATGGCGATGTTTGATCGCTAGGGGGCTCTTCTGATCCGAGAACACCGCTGAGGAAAAAGCCAATTGAAGTCCTTGGTGAGGTTTCCACTAGGAGGACATGAGGAATCTATAAACAATAGAGTGGATTGCCCTCCCTTCCTCAACCTCTAGAATAGTGATGGCGAACCTTTTTTTGCCAAAAAGGGTGGTGGGTGCAGGCAGGACGGAAATGAAGATGTGTGTTACCAATTTAACATTTATTTTTTTATTTATTTCATTTATTTATTTTGTCCAATACACAATGAGGGTTTTAGTGAGTATATATCTATATACACATAGTAAAATACATGATGAAGGTTATAGAGGAGATACTCATAGTAAAATATATCTAAGAAAGAATAGAAAAGAAGACATAGTAATAGAACATATCAATGAAAGAATAGAAGGAGAGATATAGGAATAGAAGAAAGGTATAGGAGATATAGGAGAGCAATAGGACAGGGGACGGAAGGCACTCTAGTGCACTTGTACTCGCCCCTTACTGACCTCTTAGGAATCTGGATAGGTCAACCGTGGATAATCTAAGGGTAAAGTGTTGGGGGTTCGGGGATGACACTATGGAGTCCGGTAATGAGTTCCACGCTTCGACAACTCTGTTACTGAAGTCATATTTTTTACAGTCAAGTTTGGAGCTGTTAATATTAAGTTTAAATCTGTTGTGTGCTCTTGTGTTGTTGTGGTTGAAGCTGAAGTAGTTGCCGACAGGCAGGACGTTACAGCATATGATCTTGTGGGCAATACTTAGATCTTGTTTAAGGTGTCTTAGTTCTAGACTTTCTAGGCCCAGGATTGAAAGTCTAGTCTCATAGGGTATTCTGTTTCGAGTGGAGGAGTGAAGGGCTCTTCTGGTGAAGTATCTTTGGACATTTTCAAGGGTGTTGATGTCTGAGATGCGATATGGGTTCCAAACAGATGAGCTGTATTCTGCAGTTCACTTAAGCATGAAAAGAAAAGTAGCAAGATTGGGCAAAACTCACTTAACAAATTTAGAAATGAAATAGAAATAATATAAATATAGATAGATATAGATAACACCCTCAAAAATGTCCAAAGATACTTCACCAGAAGAGCCCTTCACTCCTCTACCCGAAACAGAATACCCTACGAAACTAGACTTACAATCCTGGGTCTTGAAAGCTTAGAGTTACGACGCCTTAAACATTATCTAAGTATTGCCCACAAGATTATATGCTGCAATGTCCTGCCTGTCAACGAGTACTTCAGCTTCAACCACAACAACACAGGAGCACACAACAGATTCAAGCTTAATATTAACCGCTCCAAACTTAACTGTAAAAAATACGACTTTAGTAATCGAGTTGTTGAAGCATGGAACTCACTACAGGACTCCGTAGTATCATCCCCTAACCCCCAACCCTTTACCCTTAGACTATCCACGGTTGACCTCTCCAGAGGTCAGTAAGGGGCGGCATACAAATCCAATAAACAAACAAACAAACAAACAAACAAACAAATAAATAAATAAAGGGGCGTACATAAGCGCACTAGAGTGCCTTCCGTCCCCTGTCCTATAGTCTCCCCTATATCTCATATATCTTCTCTACTATGTCTCTTTAAGCTTCCTTGTATATTATTGTGTATTGGACAAAATAAATAAAAATAAATATAGAGATAGATATAGAGATAGATAGATAGATAGATAGATGATAGATAGATATATGATAGATAGATAGATAGATAGATATATGATAGATAGACATATGATAGATAGATAGATAGATAGATAGATAGATAGATAGATGATAGATAGATATATGATAGATAGATAGATAGATAGATAGATAGATAGATATATGATAGATAGATATATGATAGATAGATAGATAGATAGATATAGATGAAGACAGGGGTGGGCTACTACCTGGATGGGGGGGACATAGCGGGGGTAGCGAAAATGGAGCTCTACCCCAGAGCATCCAATTTGCACTGAAAGATGTTGAAACAAAATGCATAAGCCACGCCTACAATGTGGTAGTAAAACCTTTGGTAGCCCATCACTGGATATAAATATAAGTATAAATATAAATATAAATATAAATATAAATATAAATATAAATATAAATATAAATATAAATATAAATATAAATATAAATATAAATATAAATATAAATATAAATATAAATATAAATATAAATATAAATATAAATATAAATATAAATATAAATATAAATATAAATATAAATATAAATATAAATATAAATATAAATATAAATATAAATATAAATATAAATATAAATATAAATATAAATATAAATATAAATATAAATATAAATATATGTCCATGTTTCACCATCACTCCGCAGTCTGCATTGGTTGCCGATCAATTTCCAGTCACAATTCAAAGTGTTGGTTATAACCTTTAAAGCCCTTCATGGCATCGGACCAGAATATCTCCGTGACCGCCTCCTGCCGCACGAATCCCAGCGACCGATTAGGTCCCACAGAGTGGGTCTTCTCCGGGTCCCGTCAACTAAACAATGTCGGTTGGCGGGCCCCAGGGGAAGAGTCTTCTCTGTGGCGGCACCGGCCCTCTGGAACCAACTCCCCCCGGAGATTAGAACTGCCCCTACCCTTCTTGCCTTCCGTAAACTCCTTAAGACCCACCTTTGCCGTCAGGCATGGGGAAATTAAACATCTCCCCTGGGCACGTTTAATTTATACATGGTATGCTTGTGTGTATGTCTGTTAGTATATGGGGTTTTTAAAAATCTTTAAATATTTTAATTAATTGGATTATTATGATTGTTTCACTTGTTGTGAACCGCCCCGAGTCTTCGGAGAGGGGCGGCATACAAACCCAAATAATAAATATAAATATAAATGTAAATGTAAATGTAAATGTAAATGTAAATGTAAATATAAATATAAATATAAATATAAATATAAATATAAATAGAAATAGAAATAGAAATAGAAATAGAAATAGAAATAGAAATAGAAATAGAAATAGAAATAGAAATAGAAATAGAAATAGAAATAGAAATAGAAACAGAAACAGAAACAGAAACAGAAATAGAAATAGAAATAACAGAACAGAACAGAATAGAATATAATAACAGATTTGGAAGGGACCTTGGAGGTCTTCCAGTCCATCCCCCTACTTGTTGTGGTTCCGTCTGAGGCCCCTCAGGGAACGGCTGACCTTCTGTCGGTTTCCAGCTCAGAGGGAGAGGCTGAGGAACAGGAGGTGCAGACAGACGAGGAGGAGGAATCCCAGGCTGAAGAAGAGGGAGGACAGCCAGAGTCCCACCAGGGGGAGCTCTCCCCAGCAAGCAGCCTGGATTCCTTAGAGGAAAATGCACAAGCCATAATTGATCTGCGACAAAGAAGAGCTACTCAGAGAAGAAATCAATTGGCTAAGTACTTTCAGCATTAAAGAGGCAACAGCTGGGTTTGGGTGTGGTGCTCTTGGGAAAGGCTAAAAGGCAGACCCACCCTTCCTGGCTTGTGGAGTTTTATCTTTGAGAGTCGTGGGACCTGGCTGTGAACTTTGGCGTCTTGGAATCCTGGTTTGTGCCTTTGACTATTGAAACCGTGGGGGGGGGGGGGGGTTTGCCAGCAAGAAGCTTGCTGTATTGTCTGGACATCAGGACCCTGCTGTAACGTATTATAGCCTGTCTGTTGGGAAGAACAGGTTTTCCTCTGTGCTTATTTTTTCCAGCTATAAAATACTTTTGGCTTTTACCAGAGTGTCTGGCTGTTTTTTCCAGTTGGTGTTGAGGTCTGGGGGAACCCAGACAGAACACTACTTAGGCAGGAAACTCTACCATTTCAGATAAATGGTTATCTATTAACGACTACTTCAGCTTCAACCACAACAACACATGAGCACACAACAGATACTAACTTAAAGTAAACCACTCCAAATTAGACTGCAGGAAATACGACTTTAGTAACTGAGTGGTTAATGCATGGGACTCACTACCGGACTCTGTAGTATTGTCACTAACCCCCAAAACTTTACCCTTAGACTATCCACTCTTGACCTCTCCCGATTCCTAAGAGGTCAGTAAGGAGTGTGCATAAGTGCACCAGTGTGCCTACTGTCCCCTGTCCTAATGTTTCTCTCTTACTAGTATCATGTATATAAACATTGTTATATCTTTGTATACTACCAATACATACTTGACAAAATAAATAAATAAAATAAACTCACTATGACTGCTTCAGTGCCTCCATCTAGCCCAGGGGTAGGCAAAGATGGCTCTTCTATGACTTGTGGACTCCAATCATGCTAGCTCCGGAATTCTGGGAGTTGAAGTCCACATGTCATAGAAGAGCCATCTTTGCCTACCCCTAATCTAGCCATCTCATTCTCTACCATCCCCTTCTTCTTTTGTCCTCAGTCTTTCCCAGCATTAGGCTCTTCTCCAGTGAGTCCTTCCTTCTCATTAGGTGGCCAAAGTATTTGAGTTTCATCTTTAGGATCTGGCCTTCTAAAGAGCAGTCAGGGTTGATCTCCTCTAGGACTGACCCGTTGGATCGCCTTGCAGTCTACGGGAGGAGTCTTCTCCAGCACCAGAGTTCAAAGGCCTCAATTCTTTGGCGCTCAACCTTCCTTATGGTCCAACTTTTACAGCTATACATTGCAACTTGGAAAACCATATTGCTGTGTGTAAAATTATTGCTGTGTACTAATTTGTGTGAGCTAATTTGCTTAGTTTAAAGTGCATGTGCACAGCTTTATTTTGGATAAACTGCTTTTCTGTTTACTTTACAACAGCATGTGTGTTTGAATTTACATTCCTGACTTAATTGGGGCTCGTAACATGAAGCCCGGCATAACAAATATGAGAGATGGGGGAGGAGGAAAGGAGGGAGAGAGGCAGAGACAAAAGGGGAGAGAGAGAGGGGCAGAGAGAGAGGGAAGGAGGAAGGGAGAGACAGAGACAGAGAGATAGAGACAGAGACAGAGAGGGAGACAGACAGAGACAGACAGATAGAGACAGAGACAGAGAGAGAGACACACACACACACACACAGACAGACATAGAGAGAGAAAGAGATAGAGACAGAGAGAGAGAGAGAGAGGGAGAGGGAGAGAGAGAGAGAGAAAGAGAGGCAGAGAGATAGAGACAGACAGACACAGACAGACACAGAGAGAGAGAGGGGGGGGCTAGTGTCCTCCATGCTGTGATCAAAGATATTGTGATGCACATAAAAAAGGTGGGGTTTGGATCACATGGTTGTGGCTGCCATCTTGAATTCTTCAAACCTTCCCTGCTGGCTCCCACGATGATTGGGCCAATGAAAGAGAAAGAAGGGGAGCTTCTTTCATTGAGAAACTTCATGCAAAAGATGGAACTATCTTCCATCTGGAAAGGTTCAATCCTTACCGCTCTAGGTAAGAGGGTTAGAGTTGTAGGATTTTACGAAACCCAAGTGGCCCACGAACCATATTTTTGCACATTTATTCATCGTCACCAGGTGATATTCAAAGCACCTTTGTTTTGGAGACCAGGAGAAGACTTCAACTGAATTTCCTTCCCACCAGTTCCACCGTAGGATCTCTCTCCTTGTGCATTCCATGCCAGTAACAAAAGCACATTCATGTCCGATGGGTGAAGAAGAAATGTGGTTTTCCTGAGACTCGGGGGACCGTCCGTGTTCCCTATTTCCATCCTCAAAAGAGCAGGTGCACCCAGCAGGTAAGAAGGAGAGAATGAGCCCTGCCATCCTTCTCACCGTACTTCTTTCCATCAAAACAAAAACATGCCTCAAGGAATTTAAAACCGGCTGTTTTTGTTCGGCGAATGCACGCCACTAGCAAACTGGTTTTTCCTGATTTATATTTCAAGGTGGGTGAAGAAGGGCTTGCCTTGAAAGGCCCATCTCGGCTCAACTCATGCCCTCATCACCTCGAGATTTGACTACTGTAACCGTCTCTACATGGGGCTACCTTTGAAAAGTGGTCGGAAACTTCAGATCGTGCAGAATGCAGCTGCGAGAGCAATCATGGGCTTCCCTAAATATGCCCATGTCTCACCAACACTCCGCAGTCTGCACTGGTTGCTGATCAATTTCCGGTCACAATTCAAAGTGTTGGCTTTGACGTATAAAGCCCTTCATGGCATCGGACCAGAATATCTCCGAGACCGCCTTCTGACGCACGAATCCCAGTGACCGATTAGGTCCCACAGAGTTGGCCTTCTCCGGGTCCTGTCGACTAAACAATGTCGTTTGGCGGGTCCCAGGGGAAGAGCCTTCTCTGTGGTGACCCCGGCCCTCTGGAACCAGCTCCCCCCTGAGATTAGAACTGCCCCCACCCTCCTTGCCTTTCGTAAACTCCTTAAAACCCACCTCTGCCGTCAGGCATGGGGGAATTGAGATAACTTTCCCCAGGCCTATATTGTTTATGTATGGTATGTTGTGTGCATGTTTTTTAAATTATGGGTTTTTAGTTTTAATTATTAGATTTGTATTATATATTGTTTTCTATTACTGTTGTGAGCCGCCCTGAGTCTACGGAGAGGGGCGGCATACAAATTTAACAAATAAACAAATAAACAAATAAACAAATAAACAAATAAACAAGTAAACAAGTAAACAAGTAAACAAGTAAACAAGTAAACAAGTAAACAAGTAAACAAATAAACAAATAAACAAATAAACAAACAAACAAACAAACAAACTGATGGAGCTGATCGAGAAACGTAATGGAGAAGAGGCTTCTGGGTGCGTGCAGAGTCAAGTCGAGCTATGAGAGCCGTGGTGGCGCAGTGGTTAGAGTGAGGTATTGCAGACTAATTCTGCTGACTGCCAGCAGTTTGATTCTGACAAGCTCATGGTTGACTCAGCCTTCCATCCTTCCGAACTGAATGTCCAACCTGTTAGCTCAACTTAATTTGATGGCGCCTTGTCAAATTCCTTTCCAGGCTAAACCAAATGCTCAGTTCCAGTTTTAAGCTCAGCCCACAAACTTAGCAAAACATTTCAGGTCATTGTGGACCTTAATCTTAACATTTCCCATCTGTTTGTGGAGATCATTTACTCTCTATCTGTCTACCCAGAAAAGATGGGAGTAATCTTATTTTTAATTTATTTTTATTTTATTTATTTATATTTATCAAATAATTATAGGATGATCATTTGTATAAGTAGAACATTAGATAAGTAATGATAAAAATTAACAATAGAAGACAGTAGAACAGGGATGGCAGGTACAATGGTACGCCCCTTACAGACCTCTTAGAAAGGGGGAGAGGTCAATTGTAGATAATCTAAGGTTAAAGGTTTTGGGGTTAGGAGTAGAAACCACAGAGTCAGGTAGTACATTGCAGGCATTGATCACTCTATTGCTGAAGTCATACTCTTTGCAATCTAATTTGGAGTGGTTGACATTTAGTTTAAATCTATTACGTGCTTGTGTGTTGTTGCGGTTGAAGGTGAAGTAGTCGCTAACAGGTAGGACATTTTGGTATATGATTTTGTGAACTATAGTTAAGTCAGAATGGAGAGGACGGATTTGTAAGTTGTCTAATCAAAGAATTTCAAGTCTGGCGGAGTAAGGTCTTTTGTTCTGGAAAGAGGAGTGAAGGACTCTTCTTGTGAAATATCTATCTATCTATCTATCTATCTATCTATCTATCTATCTATCTATCTATCTATCTATCTATCTATCTATCTATTTATTGGATTTGTATGCCGCCCCTCTCTGTGAACTCGGGGCGGCTAACAACAGTGGTAAAAACAGCATGTGACAATTGTGGACTCTCTCACAATTGTGTTGATGTCAGATATGCAATGTGGGTTTCATACAGGTGAGCTGTATTCCAGAATTGGTCTGACAAATGTTTTGTAAGCTCTGGTTTGCAGTTCAATTTTACCTGAGAAGAAGCTGCAAGGATTAGGTTAATAACTCTTAAAGCCTTTTTTGGCAATGTTGCTGCAATGGGCTTTAGGACTTGGTAGTTCGAGGAATTAAAAACAAAACAAAACCCCACAATCCAGGATGGCAAATGCCAATCAAACACGTGATTTTGTTCCATATCCTACAGGAGGTATTGCCATTGTATAAGCTTGGCAGAACAGAGCTCATAAATAGGCCACTTTCTCTTTCTGGCAGGGCTGACAGTTCAAGTGAAATATTAGCTGTTCGGAGTTTTTTGTCTGGGCAGGGAACTGGTATATAAATTAAGTAAATCAAATAAATAGATTCCTTCTGGAATCTATACCGCATGTTCTTGGAAGGAGAATGGGAGAATGAAAAATCTGTCTCACAATAAGTCTTCAGAGTGAATTTCTTATACACTGCTCAAAAAAATTAAAGGGAGTACGTAAACAACACAATATACAGTGATCCCTCGATTATCGCGAGGGTTACGTTCCAAGACCCCTCGTGATAATCGATTTTTCGCGATATAGTGGTGCGGAAATAAAAACACCATCTGCGCATGCGCACCCTTTTTTCCATGGCCGCGCATGCGCAGATGGTGTTTTTACTTCCGCACCTGGGAAGACCCAGGGAAGGTTCCTTCGGCCGCCCAGCAGCTGATCTGCTCGGCAGCGCCACAGCAGCGAGGAGCCGAAGATCCGGGTTTCCCTGCCGCCCACGCAAAGGGGAAACCCGGATCTTCGGCTCCTCGCTGCTGCGGCGCTGCCGAGCAGATCAGCTGCTGGGCGGCCGAAGGAACCTTCCCTGGGTCTTCCCCGCCGCCCACGCGCCACTCGAGAGCAAGAGGGGGAGAGATAGAGAAAGAGAGAGAAGGAAAGAAAGAGATGAGAGAGGGAGGAAGAGAGTGTGAGAGAGGAAGAAGCAAGATAGAGAAAGAGAGAGAGAAAGAAAGATGAGAAAGGAAGAGAGTGACGTCATCGGGTGGGAAAATATTTTTAATTAATATTTTTTGAAAAATCGCGATATAGCGTTTCGCGAAGATCGAGATCGCGAAAATCGAGGGATCACTGTAACTCCAAGTAAAGCAAATTTCTGTGAAATCAAACTGTCCACTCAGGAAGCAACACTGATTGACAATCAATTTCATAGGCTGTTGTGCACACTCAGCTTTGTACAGAACAAAGTATTCAATGAGAATATTTCATTCATTCAGATCTAGGATGTAGCGGTATTAGTTAAACAAAGAGAACTGAGAGATTTTAAAGAAATAAAAACTGCAGCATTGGAAAGCGCTCAAGCAGTAGTGGTATTGGGTTGGAAAGAGGCTAAAAAATGGATATTGCAGAATTGGTACTGGTACATGGTGGATCACATTCACTTTGAAATGATGGAAATAAGATTAAACAACTTTAATGAAAACATGGAATGATGGGACAAGGTGAAAGATTATATGTTAAGTAAAATTTGCGACGCAAAGGTGAAAAATAAACTCCAATCACTCTTTGAATTGTAAATAAATGCAGATCAGAGCTGAGGAGATAACAGAATATATACTTGTAAATATTTGAAACCCCCCAATTGGTGGTGGGGAATGTATTCATTCATTCATTTCATTCATTTATTAGATTTGAATGCCGCCCCTTTCCGTAGACTCGGGGCGGCTCACAACACAATAAAAACAGTTCATAACAAATCTAATAATTTACAATTTAAAATATTAAAAAACCCCATTATTAAACAGACATACACACAAGCATACCATACATAAATTGTATAGGCCCGGGGGAGATATCTCAGTTCCCCCATGCCTGACGACAAAGGTGGGTTTTAAGGAGTTTGCGAAAGGCGAGGAGGGTAGGGGCAGTTCTAATCTCTGGGGGGAGCTGGTTCCAGAGAGTCGGGGCCGCCACAGAGAAGGCTCTTCCCCTGGGGCCCGCCAACCGACATTGTTTAGTTGACGGGACCCGGAGAAGGCCCACTCTGTGGGACTTAATCGGTCGCTGGGATTCGTGCGGCAGAAGGCGGTCTCGGAGATATTCTGGTCCGATGCCATGAAGGGCTTTAAAGGTCATAACCAACACTTTGAATTGTGACCGGAAATTGATCGGCAACCAATGCAGACTGTGGAGTGTTGGTGTAACATGGGCATACCTAGGGAAGCCCATGACTGCTCTCGCAGCTGCATTCTGCACGATCTGAAGTTTCCGAACACTTTTCAAAGGTAGCCCCATGTAGAGAGCGTTATAGTAGTCGAACCTCGAGGTGATGAGGGCATGAGTGACTGTGAGTAGTGGGTCCCTGTCCAAATAAGGCCGCAACTGGTGCACCAGGCAAACCTGGGCAAACACCCCCCTCGCCACAGCTGAAAGATGGTTCTCTAATGTGAGCTGTGGATCGAGGAGGACGCCCAAGTTGCGGACCCTCTCTGAGGGGGTTAATAATTCCCCCCCCCAGGGTGATGGACGGACAGGTGGGATTGTCCTTGGGAGGCAAAACCCACAGCCACTCCATCTTATCAGGGTTGAGTTTGAGTCTGTTGACACCCATCCAGACCCTAACAGCCTCCAGGCACCGGCACATCACTTCCACTGCTTCGTTGATTGTATGTTTAGTCGGGTGATGGGAACACATGCACAGAGCACTGTTGTATGTTGTTTGTATTGTGTTATGTATGTGCAAAAATCAATAAAATATATTTTTTTTAAAAAACAGATCTAGGATGTGTTCTTTGAGTGTTCCCTTTATTTTTTGAGCAGTGTATTTTCCAGCCTTTCCCCCTTAATCTTACACGATGAGAATGTTTAAGGTTTTCCTTCCTTTCCAACTGTAAAGCATAATGCATACAGAAGAGGAGGATTGCTCTAAAAAGCAAGAGGTAGATTTACATAAAGTTCAAGATTTAACAGACAATTCTACGCAGAGTTATCTTGGCCTAGGTTTGAATTCAGTGGACTGTATGTTATATAGGTTGTCATAGAAAGATAGACGATTGACGGCAGAAAAAGTCCTCATGGTCCATCTAGTCTGTCCTTATACAGAGATACCTTGTCTTACAAACTTAATTGGTTCCGGGACAAGGTTCTTAAGGTGAAAAGTTTGTAAGACGAAACAATGTTCCCCATAGGAATGAATGGAAAATTGATTAATGCGTGCAAGCCCTTTTGCCAGCCGAAGCGCCCGTTTTTGCGCTGCTGGGATTCCCCTGAGGTTCCCCTCCATAGGAAACCCTACCTCTGGACTTCTGTGTTTTTGTGATGCAAAATCACAGAGGTCCAGAGGTGGGGTTTCAAGGACTTTGGTGTTTTTGCGATGCTACGATTTCACTGAGGCTCCCCTCGCTGGGAAACCCCACTTCCGGACTTCCGTTGCTAGCGAAGCACCCATTTTTGCACTGCTGGGATTCCCCTGCTGGGATTCCCCTGCAGCATCACAAAAACACGGAAGTCCAGAGGTGGGGTTTCCCATGGAGGGGAGCTTCAGGGGCATCCCAGCAGTGCAAAAACGGGTGCTTCGCTTGCAACAGAAGTCCGGAGGCAGGGCATCCCAGCGGCGGCGGTGGGTTTGTAAGGTGAAAATAGTTTGTATGAAGAGGCAAAAAAATCTTAAACCCTGGGTTTGTATCTCGAAAAGTTTGTATGACGAGGCGTTTGTAAGACGAGGTATCACTGTACTACCGTATTTCCTGTATTTTATCTTAGGATGGATATATGTTTATCCCAGGCATGTTTAAATTCAGTTCCTGTGGATTTACCAACCACGTCTGCTGGAGGTTTGTTCCAAGCATCTACTACTCTTTCGGTAAAATAATATTTTCTCACTGATCTTTCCCCCAACTCACTTCAGATTGTGTCCCCTTGTTCTTGTGTTCACTTTCCTATTAAAAACACTTCCCTCCTGAACCTTATTTCACCCTTTAACATATTTAAATATTTCGATCATGTCCCCCCTTTCCCTTCTGTCCTCCAGACTTGTCCTCAATTTACCTAGTGAGCCCAAAATTTAGTGAGCCTTGCCTTTCATAAGGACTTGAAAACTTATTTTTTGCCGTCAGGCTTGGAGTCCATTAGATCCCAGCCTCTACCCACTGAATGGTTAGTATGCTTGGTTTGTCTTTGAGTGAATGATTTTTGATATGTAACTTTTATAATGTTTTAGATTAAGTATTTAATTAATGGGATCCAATTGTATTTTGTGCACTGCTTTATTGTTGAAATGTTGTGAGCCGCCCCGAGTCCATGGAGAGGGGTGGCATACAAATCAATAAATCAATAAATCAATAAATCAATAAATCAATAAATCAATAAATCAATAAATCAATAAATCAATAAATCAATAAATCAATAAATCAATAAATCAATAAATCAATAAATCAATAAATCAATACATCAATACATCAATACATCAATACATCAATACATCAATACATCAATACATCAATACATCAATACATCAATACATCAATAAATGAAATTCCTGCCGTTAAACAAGGTAGCTGTTAAGTGAATTTTGCCTCCTTTTACCACCTTGCTTCTCACGGTTGTTGAATCAATCACTGCAGTTGTTGAGTAAAATGACTTTGCTTGTCAACGGGTCACAAAAGCGGATCATGTGACCTCAGGACTTGACAACCTGTCATAAACCTGAACTAGTTGCCAAGCCCCTGGATTTTGACCCCCACGATCGTGGTCATAAGTGTGAAAACCCCCCAGTCATAAGTCACTTTTTGCAGTGTCACTTTCAAGGGTCACTACATGGAACCGTTGTAAATTGAGGACTAGCTTATTATTAAGTTCATTTAGGCTTGTACCCCTTAAAGGTGTGTTGGAAGTACTGCATTTTTCAATGTATAAGACGCACCCTTTTCCTACCTAAAAGAGGCCGATAATTAGGGTGCGTCTTATACTCCGAATGTAGCTTCTCTCTCTCTCTCTCTCTCTCTCTCTCTCTCTCTCTCTCTCTCTCTCTCTCTCTCTCTCTCTCTCACACAGCCCTAACTAACTGCTAACGTAAATCTTATCTTGCAGGCTCTTTCATTATTTCTCTCTGTGAAGAATGTTTTCCAAGCCCTAAGTCTTTGCAGGGTTTTTTTCATTGCTCTAACTTGCTCCGAGTAAGTTTCTTTCCAGCCCTAACCAGGTGCTAACAATGTTCCCAGCTCTAACCAGCTTGCAAGCTCTTTCATTGTTACTCTCTGCAAAGAAGAATACAGTATTTTCCAAGCCCTAAGTCTTTGCAGGGTTTTTTTCATTGCTCTAACTTGCTCCGAGTAAGTTTCTTTCCAGCCCTAACCAGGTGCTAACAATGTTCCCAGCTCTAACCAGCTTGCAAGCTCTTTCATTGTTACTCTCTGCAAAGAAGAATACAGTATTTTCCAAGCCCTAAGTCTTTGCAGGGTTTTTTTCATTGCTCTAACTTGCTCCGAGTAAGTTTCTTTCCAGCCCTAACCAGGTGCTAACAATGTTCCCAGATCTTACCAGCTTGCAAGCTCTTTCATTGTTACTCTCTGCAAAGAAGAATACAGTATTTCCCAAGCCCTAAGTCTTTGCAGGGGTTTTTTCATGGCTCTAACTTGCTCCGAGTAAGTTTCTTTCCAGCCCTAACCAGGTGCTAACAATGTTCCCAGCTCTAACCAGCTTGCAAGCTCTTTCATTGTTACTCTCTGTAAAGAAGAATACAGTATTTTCCAAGCCCTAAGTCTTTGCAGGGTTTTTTTTCCATTGCTCTGCTTGCTCCGGATGTTTCTTTCCCACGCTAATGATGTTCCCAGCCTCTTGCTGGCTTGCAAGCTCTTTCATTGTTACTCTCTCCAAATAAAGATTTTTTTAAGCCCTTATCCAAGGGATAAAGTAATGTGCTGAAGCTGACCAGACTAAGGACGCTAGCCAGATGAATACCTGATAAGCAGATTCTTTCCCCTATTTTCCTCCCCAAAAACTAAGGTGCGTCTTATACTCCAAAAAATACAGTATGCATTTGTTTCAAATTAAAGCCATAAGCCTCCTAAACACAACGCAGGGAGCTAAATTGAAACAGGAGCCTCGTAAAGACTTTTCTATGCACAAAACCCGGAAGACGAGATTATGGAGAATAATGGCAAAGCAGCTGATTCAGCAACTCTTTTTCTTTCTCTAAACATGTTGCTCCAGCGGTGAAGGAGGTGGCCCGGACCAGGGGTTTTCCCACCCACCCCTTCCTGCCACCAGCATCAGCATAGTAAAGGCCCTTTTGCACAAGGCCTCCAAAATGTTTTTTTTTAAATTAAAATAAAGTTTTTATTTACAATTGTGGATACAGAAAAAATAACAATACAAAGACAATATGTTCTGTCGGGCTCTCTGGTAGACTCCTCCTAAAAATTCACAGGTACAAATTTTCAGACACACACACGTTTGAAAATTCAAAGCAATGTTCTTTATAATGCAAATTCACTTAAACCAAGCCCTCTTTTGGTATAGCCAAGAGCACTCGTCTCCAAACAAACTGGTAATTTGTACAAGTCCCGTATCAGTTCTGTGATACTTAGCTTGCAGCTGTGAGGCAATTCACAGTCCTTCTTCTTTCACAAAGTGAAACACACTTTGCTCTGGTTTAGTTTCAAAGCGGGGAAAAATCAGCACACAAAAGGTCAAAGTCAGCCAAGCAGTCATGAAACACAACGGTCAGATAATCCTCCACAATGGCCAAACCCACAGGCTGCTATTTATAGCAGCCTCACTAATGACCACAGCCCCACCCAACCACAGGTGGCCTCATTTTCTTTGATAATAATCTCTCAGTTGTTGTTGCCTATGCATCGCTCTCCGCATGCATGGCTGTATCATTAACTCTTGTTCTGAATCCAAGGAGGAGCTAGATAATTGATCTCCTTCTGAGCTGTCTGCCACACTCTCCTTCTCCCTGTCACTCATGTCTTCTTGGTCAGAGGAGCCTTCATCAGCAGATTCCACCGGGGGCAAAACAGTCCTGCAGCATGTGGATGTCTCCCCCACATCCACAGTCCTTAGGGCAGGAGCAGGGCCAGAGCTAACCACAACACAATAATAACGATCAAAAAGAAAAGAAAAAGAAAGAAAGAAAAAGGGAAAAAAGAGAAAACAATAAATCAAAACACATAGTAAAATATAGGCGAGTACAAGACCAATCTACATAATCTTCAGAAATATGTATATTGTCTTTCGCCCGGTTGTAGCTAATTTCAAAAAATCTGTTTAACTCTTGTAGATTAAAAAAAAAATAGAAGCAAAACATATGTATAACATGAAAAACAAATAATAGTCTTACTTAATAGTTCATAATTTTATCTTATTTGATCGATTAAGTTTTCACCAGGTATGATTTTTTAGCATATTTAGGTGTTTACAATGTAATTAGCGAGTAGTGATGGGCGAACCCAACGGTGTTCGGGTTCGGCATGTTCGGACGAACTTTATGCAAAATTCGGCCGAACCTGAACCGAACCCAAACCTGAACAGGGAATCCCACCAAGAGATTCCGGGGGCGGAGCTTTGATGTCACGTATACCGGCAGGTTGCTAAGGACGCCAAGGTGATCACTTCCTGGATTCCATGGAATCCAGGAAGTGATCACCTTGGCGTCCTTAGCAACCTGCCGGTGACGTCAAGGCTCCGCCCCCGGAATGTCTTTGTGGGAGGGATTCCCCAGCTCCTTCAAAGGGAGGTCTTCACGTAAAAATAAACATTGTTATTTTTACAAAAAAGGACACTGCAGCAGTGCTGCAAGCAAAGGGCGGTCCTTTCACGTAAAAATAAACATGTTTATTTTTATGTGAAGACCTCTCTTTGAAGGAGCTGGGGAATCCGCCCCGAGTCTTCGGAGAGGGGCGGCATACAAATCTAAGTAATAAAATAAATAAATAAATAAATCCCTCCCACGAAGAGATTCCGGGGGCGGAGCCTTGAAGTTACCGGCAGGTTGCTAAGGATGCCAAGGTGATCACTTCCTGGATTCCATGGAATCCAAGAAGTGATCACTTTGGCGTCCTTAGCAACCTGCCGGTGACGTCAAACCTCTGAACGCCGAACACGACCCTGAACTTTGCCCGAAGTTTCAAAAAATTTCGGGTTCGTGTTCAGCATACCGAACACCACAAAATTCGGTATGGACCCAAATTGTGCGGGTTCGGTTCGCCCATCACTATTAGCGAGTATTATTTCTATTTTCTAACCAGTGATAAAGTAAATTCCAACAATCATAAAATTGTGTTTCCGCTTTACCTTTTATTTCTAGCGTCAATTTAGACATTTCTGCACATTGAATGTTTTTTTCTAATACTAATTCTTCTTGTGGGATTTCTTCTTTTTTCCATGTTTGGGCAAAGGCCAAAAATGTTTTGCTTGCTTCCAGACAATCAAGAGGAGAGTGAAATAATAATAATAATTTTTTTAAAAAGTAGATGGCCTTCCAGAGCTCTAAAAACAGCAGTTCCTGGAATAATGAAGAAAAGGATCAGATAAATGACTATAGTTTTTTGCTACGTGCATTGGGCCAGGGAGAAGCAAAACGACACAACTCAAAACAGTGCCGTTGGTTGGAAATGAAAGAGGTCTAGATTTTAAGAGGATGGTGGGCTTTTTTTCTGCTCTCCCTCCCTGCATACTCAGGCCTCATTCAGTGGTGTGATCACTCCCTGACATAGATAGGATCCTCACCACAACAGCTGCATTTGTCACTGGAGGCAATGGTGTAAAACTTCTATGGCCTTCTCTGTGTGTACTGGGGAAGAATAGGAACATATGTGAGCACAAAGGCATTTGGTGAGGGGTATGTACTCTGTATGTGTGTGTGTGACACCATTGAGCGGGGGGGGGGGGATTTAGCCAAAGAAAAATAGCAAAAAAAATTCTTTCTTTCTTTCTTTCTTTCTTTCTTTCTTTTTTTCTCTCTCTCTCTTTCTCTCTTCCCCCTCTTGCTCTCTCTTTCTCACTCCCTCTTTCTCTCTCCGTCTCTCTCTCTGTCTCTTGCTCTCTCTCTCGCTCTCTCTCTTTCTCTCTTTCACTCTCTCTCTTGCTCTCTCCCCCTCTCTCTTGCTCTCTCTCTTTTTTCTCTTATTCTCTCTCTTTCTCTCTGTCTCTCGTTCTCTTTCTCTCTCCCTCTTGCTTTCTCTCCCTCTTGCTTTCTCTCTCTCTTTCTTTCTCTCCCTCTTGCCTCGGACGTGCTTCCCTTTCCTTCCCCCACTTTTGCTGTCATGGCCAGCGAGCCCTCCTGCCTGGGCCGCCCAGCCCCATGGTGGTGGGTGGCCACAGGAAGGTGTCGAGCTGGGGGCAAGGAGCGAGCAAGAGTGGAAGAGGAAGAGGGGGGGAGCAAGCAAATTTTTAAAAAGAAATAAAGAAAAAGAAAAGAGGGGGCGGAGTGATGCCCATATCCCGAGTCTGCGGAGAGGGGCGGCATACAAATCTAAATAATAAATAAATAAATAAATAAATTATGCCCCTTATTTTTATTTTATTTTATTTATTTGTCAACCAAGTACATAGGATAGTAGTTTATAGAAACATAACATGGAAAGTAATGATAAAAGAAGACAATTGGACAGTAGGACAGGGATGGTAGGCACAGTGGTGCGCTTATGCACGCCCCTTACAGACCTCTTAGACAAGGGGAGAGGTCAACTGTAGACAATCTAAGGTTGAAGATTTTGGAATCTGGGGAAGAAACAACAGAATCAGGCAATGAATTCCAGGCGCTGATCACTCTATTGCTAATACTATCGCATTTTCTGCTGTCTAGTTTGGAATGGTTTAAATAAATTTATTCATTCATTCATTCATTCATTCATTCATTCATTCATTCATTCATTCATTCATCCAATACACAAATACATAGGAAGAAAATAACATGAAGTAATATATATAAGGATAAAAGTGAAAATAGAAGAGAAGATATATGAAAGGAAGAAAATATATATAATATATGAGATAAAGGAAAGACAATTGGACAGGGGACGAAAGGCATACTAGTGCACTTATGTATGCCCCTTACTGACCTCTTAGGAACCTGGAGAGGTCACTCGTGGATAGTCTAAGGGAGAAATGTTGGGGGTTAGGGGTTGACGCTATTGAGTCCGGTAATGAGTTCCACGCTTCGACAACTCGATTGCTAAAGTCATATTTTTTACAGTCAAGTTTGGAGCGGTTCGAATTAAGTTTGAATCTGTTGCGTGCTCTTTTGTTGTTGTGGTTGAAGCTGAAATAGTC
This sequence comes from Erythrolamprus reginae, assembly GCF_031021105.1. NCBI lineage: Eukaryota > Metazoa > Chordata > Lepidosauria > Squamata > Dipsadidae > Erythrolamprus > Erythrolamprus reginae. The sequence goes on along the minus strand of NC_091955.1, from coordinate 10,963,650 downwards.
ATTGACCGGTAGGACGTTGCAGCATATGATCTTGCAGGCAATACTTAAGTTGTGTTTTAGGCGCCGTAGTTCTAGGCTTTCTAGACCCAGGATTGTTAGTCTACTTTCGTAGGATATTCTGTTTCGAGTGGAGGAGTGAAGGGCTCTTCTGGTGAAATATCTTTGGACATTTTCAAGGGTGTTAATGTCTGAGATGTGGTATGGGTTCCAGACAGATGAGCAGTAGTCAAGGGTGGGTCTGGCAAAAGTTTTGTAGGCTCTTGTGAGTAGTGCGAGATTGCCGGAGCAGAAGCTACACAGGATCAGGTTAATTTAGTCTGAATCTATGACGTGCTCGTGTGTTGTTGCGGTTGAAGGTGAAGTAGTCATTAACAGGGAAGACATTTTGGTATACGATTTTTGTGAACTATGGTTAGATCAGTCCGGAGGCGCGTTAAAGCTGGGCACTCGACAGCTTTAATCTTTCAGGATAAGTAACTTCTGAGTCCCGGTGTTTTCGTTTCAGATCTCAAAAAGAAAAACCCTGTGTCCCTTTCACAGATTGTGTGCCTGGTGCCAAAAAGGCATTGCTTTCAGGCCGCCTCATCACTTGGGAACCTCAAGAATTGTATTTGGAGAAATGCTGCCAGAAAATAACAACCCCTCCCTGCCAGAAGAGGTCCAATTTGGAGAACAGGAGAAAAACAACTGCCAAAGTATCCCGCCTGGATGTAATTTAAACCTTCTGCGATCCTTGTTTACCAGCAAACTGGGGCAGGGAAGGACTTACGAAACTCATTGTACTGTGGCAAGATTAGCCTGCCTTTAAAAGTTCAGTCATCCTAGTGCAAAGCAATTTCTCTCCCGGTTTGTTTTTAAAGTTGAATCTTAGAAACATAGAAGACTGACGGCAGAAAAAGACCTCATGATCCAACTAGTCTGCCCTTATACTATTTCCTGTGTTTTATCTTAGGATGGATATATGTTTATCCCAGGCATGTTTAAATTCAGTTACTGTGGATTTACCAATCACGTCTGCTGGAAGTTTGTTCCAAGGATCTACTACTCTTTCAGTGAAATAATATTTCCTCACGTTGCTTTTGATCTTTCCCCCAACTAACTTCAGATTGTGCCCCCTTGTTCTTGTGTTCACTTTCCTATTAAAAACACTTCCCTCCTGAACCTTATTTAACCCTTTAACATATTTAAATGTTTCGATCATGTCCCCCCTTTTCCTTCTGTCCTCCAGACTAGACAGATTGAGTTCATTAGGTCTTTCCTGATACGTTTTATGCTTAAGACCTTACACCATTCTTGTAGCCCGTCTTTGGACCCGTTCAATTTTATCAATATCTTTTTGTAGGTGAAGTCTCCAGAACTGAACACAGTATTCCAAATGTGGTCTCACCAGCGCTCTATATAAGGGGATCACAATCTCCCTCTTCCTGCTTGTTATACCTCTAGCTATGCAGCCAAGCATCCTACTTGCTTTTCCTACTGCCCGACCACACTGCTCACCCATTTTGAGACTGTCAGAAATCACTACCCCTAAATCCTTCTCTTCTGAAGTTTTTGCTAACACAGAACTGCCAATGCAATACTCAGATTGGGGATTCCTTTTCCCCAAGTGCATTATTTTACATTTGGAAACATTAAAGTGAAGTTTCCATTGCTTTGACCATTTATCTAGTAAAGCTAAATCATTTACCATATTACAGGAATATCAACCCTATTGCACACTTTAGAGTCATCGGCAAATAGGCAAACTTTCCCTATCAAACCTTCCCCTATGTCACTCACAAACATATTAAAAAGAATAGGACCCAGAACAGACCCTTGTGGCACAATGTTGCGATCCTTGAGGAAGGGAAAACAAAACTCTCAACTACCTGAAGTTGTTCTAAACATAAGAGATTTGCAAGGGAAAAGCTCAAATTAGGATGGGTGAAAAAGTCACTTCTGAATTGCAACCTGGTATTTAATTACACAGGTCTACAAAAAAAAAAATTTTTTTTGTAATCATCGCAGTTGACCTTGTACTTTTCTGAATCATTTTTTTGTTCTGATTTCAAAAATTTTTCGGTAGCAGGTAGTTTCCATGGAGCAGCATCATTATTATAATGATATATGGCAAACAATTTAGCTTTACTAGATAAATGGTCAAAGCAGTGGAAACTGCAGTTTAATTTTTCCAAATGTAAAATAATGCACTTGGGGAAAAGGAATCCTCAATCTGAGTATTGCATTGGCAGTTCTGTGTTAGTAAAAACTTCAGAAGGGAAGGATTTAGGGGTAGTGATTTCTGACAGTCTCAAAATGGGTGAACAGTACGGCCAGGCGGTAAGGAAAGCAAGTAGAATGCTTGGCTGAATAGCTAGAGGTATAAAAACCAGGAAGAGGAGATTGTGATCCCGCTGTATAGAGCGCTGGTGAGACCCCATTTGGAATACTGTGTTCAGTTCTGGAGACCTCACCTACAAAAAGATATTGACAAAATTGAACGGGTCCAAAGACGGGCTACAAGAATGGTGGGGTTTCCTATGGAGAGGAGCCTCAAGGGAAATCCCACCAGTGCGTAAACGGGCGCTTCGGCTGACAAAAGGGGTGAATTTTGGGCTTGCACGCATTAATCGCTTTACCATTGATTCCTATGGGAAACATTGTTTTGTCTTATGAACTTTTCACCTTACGAACCTCGTCCTGGAACCAATTAAGTTCTAAGACAACGTGTCATTGTATTTTTAAAGCTGTACCACCCATTTTCCATCATTTCCTCTCCCTTTGCTCCTCCCTCCCGCACACACTTCTCGTCAACCAGGTGAGAAGGAAGTTGGAGGCAGAAAATCCATTTTTTGTTTATTTGCTTTTGGAGCGGGTATTTTTGCAACACACTCCTGTCCACGCCATCCGCTGCTGTGTCACGGAACGTCTTGAGTTTATTAAAAAGAGGGGAAAAAGAAACAGGGCAAGGTGCTTTTGGTATATGTTTGGAGTATAAACTTGGGATTAAAAACAAAAATGTCCTCCGTTTGTTGTTGTTGTTGTTATTATTATTATTATTATTATTATTATTATTATTATTATTATTATTATTATTATTATTATTATTATGACAATACAACACAGCAAATGAGACCACTATGCTGGATTTTGTATTTCATCACCAGTCGGGCGCTTCCCTTTTGCAATTGACAGATAGAGATTTTGTCAATTCCGATGGTTTTCAAATGTCCCCTGAGATCCTTTGGCCCTGCACCCAGAGTGCTAAGCACCACTGGGGCAACTTTCACTGGCTTAGGCCAGAGACATTGCAGCTCGATTTTTAGATCTTCATATTTCACTAATTTCTCTAGCTGCTTCTCCTCAATTCTGCTGTCTCCTGGGATTGCGATGTCGATGATCCACACTTTCTTTTTCTCCACGATCACAATGTCTGGTGTGTTATGCTTCAGAATTCGGTCAGTCTGAAGTCGGAAGTCCCACAGTAGTTTTGCTTGCTCATTTTCGACCACTTTTTCGGGCTTATGATCCCACCAGTTCTTTGCCACTGGTAAATGGTAGTTCCGGCACAAGTTCCAGTGGATCATCTGTGCCACAGCATCATGTCTATGCTTGTAGTCAGTCTGTGTGATCTTTTTGCAGCAGCTGAGTATGTGATCGATGGTTTCATCTGTTTCTTTACAGAGTCTGCACTTTGGATCGTCTGTTGATATTTCAATTCTGGCTTTGACAGCATTTGTTGTTGTTGTTGTTATAATAATAATAATAATAATAATAATAATAATAATAATAATTAATTAGATTTGTATGCTGCCCCTCTCCAAAGACTCGCGGCAGCTCACAACAGTGATAAAACAATATACAATAACAAATCTAATATTAAAAGTCTAAATAACAATTTAACATTAAAAGCCTAAAAACCCCATTATTTAAAAAGCATACACACAAACATACCATACATAAAACTACATAGGCAAGGGGAGATGTCTCAGTTCCCCCATGCCTGACGGCAAAGGTGGGTTTTAAGAAGTTTACGAAAGACAAGGAGGGTGGCGGCAATTCTAATCTCCGGGGGGAGTTGGTTCCAGAGGGTCGGGGCCACAGAGAAGGCTCTTTCCCTGGGTCCCACCAAACCACATTGTTTAGTCGACGGGACTCGGAGAAGGCCAACTCTGTTTCTCCTGCAAACCTCAGTGGGCAATTGTGTGTGGAACAGGAAGACCGCATTTAGTTGCATATGTGCATTTTAAAACAAATTTCAGGAGTCTTTAAAAATTCAGGATACTTCCAAACCAGGGGTATCAAACTCAAGGCCTGGAGGCCGGATCTGGTCCGTGACATGGCCGGATCTGGCCCACAGATCTCATGAAATAGCTGGTTCCGGAGAGCTGGAGCCACCACAGAGAAGGCTCTTCTCCCACGGTCCCGCCAGCTGACACTGTTTTGCTGACGGGACCTGGAGGAGGCCAACCCGGTGGGCCCTTATCGGTCACTGGGAGCTATGTAGTAGAAAGTGGTCCTGAAGATATGTGGTAGACGTCCGTCATTGGGGGGTTCACTTCAAATGACCACCATGCAAATAGAAACTCTTTCGTTTCATTTGTGACCCTAGCAATATTAAGAATCTGGTGTTCTGTGTGTAAGTTTATTATTATTATTATTATTATTATTATTATTATTATTATTATTAATAGTAGTATTAATAAATAATATAGTAGTAGCAGCAGAACCAGGAACTGCTAGGTGTTCCAGAGTCCAGATTGCAAGGGTTTCCAACCAGACAGTTTTATCTTTTAATCTAGACTGTGACTGTTTGAATAACGAGGGACTTCCCCTTTTGAAGAGGTGACTGGTCTTATACAAATCACCCAACAAGGCAAGCAAATATCTCAGTTAGTTCTGATTATTTTCATCCCCAGGAACAGTGGAGATGCACAATGCCCACAAACCTAACCCTAAACCTGGTGAAAGCCAATGGCACCCAGAGGTCTGAACCTACATCAATGGGATTGTCCTTATGCTTCCTGTTTTTTTGATTTGCTGGGCAGTTTTAAGAAGAAAAGGTGTGAGGTTGGGGAATCCGTAGTGAGCTCAACTCTCAAACTGGGCAGGTAATAGCAGTAGCACTTTAAGACTTCTATCTATCTATCTATCTATCTATCTATCTATCTATCTATCTATCTATCTATCTATCTACCTACCTACCTACCTATTTACCTATTTCTATCTACCTACCTACCTACCTATTTACCTATCTCTATCTATCTATCTATCTATCTATCTATCTATCTATCTATCTATCTATCTACCTACCTACCTACTTATTTACCTATTTCTATCTATCTACCTTTTTAGCTATCTTTACCTACCTACCTACCTATTTAGCTATCTCTACCTACCTACCTACCTACCTACCTATTTACCTATCTCTATCTATCTATCTATCTATCTATCTATCTATCTATCTATCTATCTATCTACCTATTTACCTATCTCTATCTATCTATCTATCTATCTATCTATCTATCTATCTATCTATCTATCTATCTATCTATCTATCTACCTACCTACCTACCTACTTACCTATCTCTATCTATCTATCTATCATCTATCTATCTATCTATCTATCATCTATCTATCTATCTATCTATCTATCTATCTATCTATCTATCTACCTATTTACCTATCTCTATCTATCTATCTATCTATCTATCTATCTATCTATCTATCTATCTATCTATCTATCTATCTACCTACCTACCTACCTACCTACCTACCTATTTACCTATCTCTATCTATCTATCTATCTATCTATCTATCTATCTATCTATCTATCTATCTATCTATCTACCTACCTACCTACCTATTTACCTATCTCTATCTATCTATCTATCTATCTATCTATCTATCTATCTATCTATCATCATCATCATCATTATCTATCTATCTATCTATCTATCTATCTATCTATCTATCTATCTATCTATCTATCTTCTATCTATCTAATTTTATTTATTTACAAGAGTCACCCAGAAAGTAATGCACCACATTTCCTTCAACAATTATTTATTGAACACAATGAAACTTACACACAAGAAAGAATGATGCCTTTTCTACATTCTCTATTTTTCCACGTAGTCCCTGTCCCGTTCTATGGTCTTCCTCTAGCAAGACACAAGGGCGTGTATGCCCTGTCGGTACCACTCCTTGTTCTGGTCACGAAGCCATTTCTGCACTGTGCGAATCACCTCTTCGTCATCTTCAAAATGTCTTCCGCGACTAACCGTACTTCTGTCGACTGCAGATTCTCCATAAACTGTACACAAACATTGGTGAATGTTCCCAACAGTTTCTTTCTCCGCAGTGAGAAATTCAAATCACGACACCCTGCTTGTAATGTATATCACTTACAGATGCCATTTTGAAACACTGCTGCAGCTACGCTATCTGTCTGAAGAAATGCAAAATTTACACACACACACTCCTGACAATTCAAATAATGTACAGTAGTACCTCTACTTAAGAACTTAATTCGTTCCGTGACCAAGTTCTTAAGTAGAAACGGAGATATTCTGGTCCGATGCCATGAAGGGCTTTATAGGTCATAACCAACACTTTGAATTGTGACCGGAAACTGATCGGCAACCAATGCAGACTGCGGAGTGTTGGTGTAACATGGGCATATTTGGGAAAGCCCATGATTGCTCTCGCAGCTGCATTCTGCACAATCTGAAGTTTCCGAACATTTTTCAAAGGTAGCCCCATGTAGAGAGTGTTACAGTAGTCGAGCCCCGTGGTGAGAAGGGCATGAGCGATTGTGAGCAGTGACTCCCGGTATGCCACTAATCTCCATTCCAAATGCAACATATTTTGAATGAGTCATCTTGTGCACATTAGAAACACACTGGTTTTTTTTGACATTTTCCTATTCACGTGGAAGAATGTGTTAAGTTATAGTCCTCAACATATAACCGATTCAAAGTTATGGCTGCATGGGATAGAAAAGGCGGATACTGTAGAGAAAAATTATTTTCTCTATCACACAATACTAGGACAAAAGCTCACAGGTAAGAAAGTGAGGACAAATAAAGAGAAATATTTCTTCACCCAGAGGGTCGTTGGTTTATGGAACTGACTTCCAGAAGAGGTCGTGACAGCTGCCAGCCTTGATAGCTTCAAGGCAGGATTAGACAGATTCATGGATGCCAAGTGTATTGGTGGTTATTGAAACGGATGTCCATGTGCCGCCTCTATGTTGGTGGAGGCAGGCAGGATTCCCTTGGGTCCCATTTGTTGGGGGTCGAGGGAAAGGGAGAGTCTTGCCTTCTCTTTCTGCTCAAGATCCCCATGGACAATTGGTCACTGTGTGACACAGAATGCTGGACTCGATGGGCTTTGGCCTGATTCAGCATGGCTCTTATGTTCTTATTTTCCCAGAACTTCTTAAAGACTACATTTTGATGTTCTGATGGCTAGCTACTCAGCCCCCCCCCCAAATGAATTTGGGGCAATTGGCAACTGGCCCATATTTAAACTTAATATTAACAGCTCCAAACTTGACTGTAAAAAATATGACTTCAGTAACTGAGTTGTCGAAGCGTGGAACTCATTACCAGACTCCTTAGTGTCATCCCCAAACCTCCAACAATTTACCCTTAGATTATCTATGGTTGACCTATTCAGATTCCTAAGAGGTCAGTAAGGGGCGAGTACAAGTGCACTAGAGTGCCTTCCGTCCCCTGTCCCATTGCTCTCCTATATCTCCTATACCTTTCTTCTATTCCTATATCTCTTCTTCTATTCTTTCATTGATATGTTCTATTACTATATTTTCTTTTCTATTTTTTCATAGATATATTATATTTTACTATGAGTATCTACTCTATAACCTTCATCATGTATTTTACTATGTGTGTGTGTGTGTGTGTGTGTGTGTGTATGTTTTCGTAGATTTTCACCTTAGAACAAGGACAGAAACACCAGCCTGAAGATGACGAGTGAGACCTTGTCGAAACGTCGCCAGAAATTTCAAAATCCTACACGGGAAGAAACCCGAATATACCAAGACCGTCATATATATATATATATGTCAAATGTTTTTTTTAGCTGGAATTTTTTAAAATTAAGGGAGACTAGGATGGTCCTAGTCTCCCTTAATTTTAAAAAATTCCAGCTAAAAAAACATTTGACACATACAGAATATAGTTGTTGGCTATAAATAAATTAACTGCCCTGAAATGGTCCTGGGTTGGGCCTAGAGGCAAAAAGGAGCTGTGACGTTCCTTCAATATACTGTACCAGGGTGATCCGACATAAAAAAAAACATACATACATACATACATACATACATACATACATACATACACCCACTAAAACCCTCATTGTGTATTGGACAAAATAAATAAAGAAATAAAGAAATTCCCTGGTCACATGATTGTGAACAATTTTTGCCAGAATTTTTTTTTTTTTGCATTTACTTCTGGTTTCTAGCAAAAAATGCCCATTGAGTTCAATGAGCTCACTTAATACCATGGTATTCGCTTCACAATCGCCACAGACACAGCTGTAAAATCAGGCACAATCATCCATTTACAGCAGTGGTTCTCAACCTGGAGGTCGGGACCCCTTTGGGGGTCGGACGACCGTTTCACAGGGGTCGCTTAAGACCCTGGGAAAAGACAAATTGTTAGGAACGAAAGCTGCTATTCTGGCATCTTGGAACCTATTTTTACAATCTGACCAATCGGGTGTTTACAGTAGGGTCTCCCTCTGACCTTCCTGCCAATCAGCTTCAAGGTCCGTTGGGAGAATTGGCGCTAGACTTATGGTTGGGGGTCACCACAACACGAGGAACTGTATTAAGGAGTCACGGCATTAGAAAGGTTTGAGAACCACTGGTGTAAAAAAAAAACCCACCTAGATCTACTACACAAAAGACATTCTCATCAACTTCCTCTCTGTATCCTCTCTGGGATCTGTTTCTAAAGATTGAAACAAGGTATTCCCATTTTTTTTTTTTAAAAAGGAGGACTTTGTGGCAATTAAAAAAAGGAGGACTTTGTGGCAATTAAATAATGTAACTGGGATTCTCTCTTTGCTTCCATCTGCTGTGACTGGATCCAGACATGCAAAGGATGGTGGTGGGAGGCAGGTGACATGTAGCTTCCTTCTGGCTTCCTTGTAGATAGAAGATCTTAGATCCTGGCTTAGATGAAGGAGAAGCAGGTCAGAAACCCATATTCCCTTGGCAGATTCCTTAATGACAGTTTAGGGCAGGGGGTCTCCAAACTTGGCAACGTTAAGACTTGTGGACTTCCAACATGACTTGTGAGAGTCAACGTCTTGTCCTGGCCGATTGATTCGTATGTGTGAGGGTATGATTGTATTGATTAGCTTAAAGGATTTTTATTGTTATTAATATTTGAAGTATGGATTAGTTTAAGGGATTTTTTTATTCTCATTAATATTTGACTTTGACTTTCTATTGCATTGTTTTATTGTTGTAAGCTGCCCTGAGGGATTGGGCAGCATGTAAGTCAAGTAAGTAAGTAAGTAAGTAAGTGAGTGAGTGAGTGAGTAAGTAAGTGAGTAGTAGTAGCAGTAATAATAATAATAATAATTATTATTATTAATTAGATTTGTATGCCACCCCTCTCCAAGGACTATCTATCTATGTATCTTTGTATCTATCTATCTATCTATCTATCTATCTATCTATCTATCTATCTATCTATCTATCTATCTATCTATCTATCTATCATCTCTATCTATCTATCTATCTATCTAATCTATCTATCTATCTATCTAATCTATCTATCTATCTTATCTATCTATCTATCTATCTATCTATCTATCTTATCTATCTATCTATCTATCTATCTATCTATCTAATCTATCTATCTCTCTGTCTGTCTGTCTATCTATCTATCTTATCTATCTATCTATCTTATCTATCTATCTATCTATCTATCTATCTTATCTATCTATCTATCTTATCTATCTATCTATCTTATCTTATCTTATCTTATCTATCTATCTATCTATCTATCTATCTATCTATCTATCTATCTATCTATCTATCTATCTATCTATCTATCTATCTATCTATCTAATTCTAGGAGTTGAAGTCCACTAATTCTAGGAGTTGAAGTCCACAAGTCTTAAAGTTGCCAAGGTTGGAGACCCCTGGTTTAGGGCAAGGGGAGGCTGTTTTTTCTGGGTTCATACCATTAAGCCATCAATCCTAGCTTAAGAGATACAAACCCCTTAAGACAGTGGTTCTCGACTTGGAGGTCGGGATCCCTTTGGGGGATCGAACAACCGTTTCACAGGGGTCACCTAAGACCATGTGGAAAGACAAATCCAAAGCTTCTATTCTGGCGCATTGGAAGATATTTTTACAATCCGACCAATCAGGCGTTTACAGTGGGAGTGTCCCTCTGACCTCCCTGCCAATCAGCTTAAAGGTCTGTTGGGAGAATTGGCACTCAACTTATGGTTGGAGGTCACCACAACATGAGGAACTGTATTAAGGGGTCGTGGCATTAGAAAGGTTGAGATCCGCTGCCTTAAAATAAAATAAAAACAAAGAAGCTGCACAAAAATTTACTGTTGTCCAATATATAGATTTCTCTGGAAACATATACAAGCAGTAAAATCTGGGCAGAATTCTGCAGGGGAGCAAAGTAGGGATCATGCAGAGACCCAGCAGGGAGCCTCCCCTGGAAAAGGGGCCGTTTCGTGGCCTTCCAAGGCCGGCCAACCTGCCACCTATGGGGGCCAGGCAGACAGTCCTGGGGGCCACAGATGAGGAACCAAGGGGCTAAACAAATAATTCTCTCAACACCGTCAAACTACACTGCTAAAAAAATAAAGGGAACATTCCAACAACACATCCTAAATCTGAATGAATGAAATATTCTCATTGAATCCTTTGTTCTGTACAAAGTTGAATGTGCACAACAGCAGGGGAAATTGATTGTTCAATCAGTGTTGCTTCCTTAAATGGACAGTTTGATTTCACAGAAGTTTGATTTACTTGCATTAAGTGTTCCCTTTTTTGAGCAGTATATTTACTAAGTCTGCACTACTATTAGGAGTTTTTTCCTCATCATTCCTATCACCCATCTCCTCCCACTTATGACGGTAACTTGTTGCTTATATCCTTAAGATTTTTATTAATATTGATAATTTCTTCATTGCTTATTTCAGTGTTTCCCAAACTTGGCGATTTGAAGATATCTGGACTTCAACTCCCAGAATTCCCCAGCTGGCTGGGGAATTCTGGGAGTTGAAGTCCAAATATCTCTAAGTTGCCACGTTTGGGAAACACTGGCTTATTTGACCCCTACAATCATTAAGTGTGGTACCTCATGATTCTTCAGAAATGTATCTCTTTCTTTAATGTACACTGAGAGCATCTGCACCAAGGCAAATTCCTTGTGTGTCCAATTACACTTGGTCAATAAAGAATCCTATCCTATCCTAACGGTGACTCACAGTGCTTCACAATCAGGAGGTTGTAAGTTCAACCCTAGGAGGAGGTAGGTGTTGGCTCCCCCGCTTGGGGCAGGAGGTTAGACTAGATGAACTCCAAGGTCACTTCCAGCTGTTAAAAATCTGTTTTATTTTATTTATTTATTTATTTTGTCCAATACACAATGAGGGTTTTAGTGGGTATATATCTATACACAGATAGTAAAATACATGATGAGGGTTATAGAGGAGATACTCATAGTAAAATATATCTAGGAAAGAATAGAAAAGAAGATATAGTAATAGAACATATCAATGAAAGAATAGAAGAAGAGAGGGGCGGCATACAAATCTAATAAATAATAATAATATAGGAATAGAAGGTATAGGAGATATAGGAGAGCAATAGAACAGGGGACGGAAGGCACTCTAGTGCACTTGTACTCGCTCCTTAGTAAAATACATGTGACCTCTTAGATTGACCTCTTAGGAATCTGGATAGGTCAACCGTAGATAATCTAAGGGTAAATTGTTGGGGGTTTGGGGATGACACTGGAGTCCAGTAATGAGTTCCACGCTTCGACAACTCGGTTACTGAAGTCATATTTTTTACAGTCAAGTTTGGAGCGGTTAATATTAAGTTTAAATCTGTTGTGTGCTCTTGTGTTGTTGTGGTTGAAGCTGAAGTAGTCGCTGACAGGCAGGACGCTGCAGCAGATGGTCTTGTGGGCAATACTTAGATCGTGTTTAAGGCATCTTAGTTCTATGCTTTCTAGGTCCAGGATTGAAAGTCTAGTCTCGTAGGGCATTCTGTTTCGAGTGGAGGAGTGAAGGGCTCTTCTGGTGAAGTATCTTTGGACATTTTCAAGGGTGTTGATGTCTGAGAGGTGATATGGCTTCCAAACGGATGAGCTGTATTTGAGGATGGGTCTGGCAAAAGTTTTGTAAGCTCTGGTAAGCAGTGTGAGATTGCCAGAGCAGAAGCTACGTAGAATTAGGTTTACAACTCTTGAAGCCTTCCTGGCTATGTTGTTGCAATGGACCAGGGGTCCCCAAACCTGGCAACTTTAAGACTTGAGGACTTCAACTCCCAGAATTCTCCAGCCAGCTGGCTGAGGAATTCTAGGAGTTAAAGTCTACAAGTCCTAAAGTTGCCAAGATTGGAGACCTCTGCTTTTAGAGGATGCGTTAGTTCCAACCAGTTTTCATTTCATTTCATTTCATTCATTTATTGGATTTATATGCCACCCCTCTCCGAAAACTCGGGGCGGCTAACAACAGTCATGAACAATGTACAGTAAAAATCCAATACTAAAAACTAACTTAAAACCCCTTAATGTATAAAACCAGCATACGTACAAACATACCATACATACAGTTGTATCAACCTAGGGGGAGAAGAAGTCTTAATTCCCCCATGCCTGGCGGCAGAGGTGGGTTTTGAGTAGCTTACGAAAGGCAAGGAGGGTAGGGGCAGTTCTAATCTCTGGGGGGAGTTGGTTCCAGAGGGCCGGGGCCGCCACAGAGAAGGCTCTTCTCCTGGGTCCCGCCAAGTGGCATTGTTTCGTTGACGGGACCCGGAGAAGACCCACTCTGTGGGACCTAACTGGCCGCTGGGATTCGTGCGGCAGAAGGCGGTTCCTGAGATAATCTGGTCCGGTGCCATGAAGGGCTTTATAGGTCATAACCAACACTTTGAATTGTGACCGGAAACTGATCGGCAACCAATGCAGACTGCGGAGTGTTGGTGTGACATGGGCATATTTGGGAAAGCCCATGATTGCTCTCGCAGCTGCATTCTGCACGATCTGAAGTTTCCGAACACTTTTCAAAGGTAGCCCCATGTAGAGAGCGTTACAGTAGTCGAGCCTCGAGGTGATGAGGGCATGAGTGACTGTGAGCAGTGACTCCCGGTCCAAATAGGGTCGCAACTGATGCACCAGGCGAACCTGGGCGAACGCCCCCCTCGCCACAGCTGAAAGATGTTTCTCTAATGTGAGCTGTGGATCGAGGAGGACGCCCAAGTTGCGAACCCTCTCTGAGGGGGTCAATGTTTCTCCCCCCAGGGTAATGGACGGACAGATGGAATTGTCCTTGGGAGGCAAGACCCACAGCCACTCCGTCTTGTCTGGATTGAGTTTGAGTTTGTTGACACCCATCCAGGCCCCAACAGCCTCCAGGCACCGGCACATCACTTCCGCTGCTTCATTGACTGGACATGGGGTGGAGATGTAGAGCTGGGTATCATCAGCGTATTGATGATACCTCACCCCATGCCCTTGGATGATCTCACCCAGCGGTTTTAATCTCTTCAGGTTTTTGTCAAATACTCTCCTCTCTTCTTCATCAGACTTTTTGCTGGAAAACTATAGCTGGTTGGAGAATTCTGGGAGTTGAAGTCCCCAAGTCTTAAAGTTGCCAAGTTTGAAGACCTCTGCAGTGGACTGTTCAACCAGTCCCAGCCGAACTGAGACGGGGAGAAGGCTCACCCACCTGTTTTTGGCAACCGAAAGGCGGCCATGGGTGCCAGAAGCGGCCCCCGCTCCTTCACTCCCCCTCAAAACAGGCCTCACGGGACCGCGGGCTATCCCACCGGCCGGCGACGGAAGCCTCCCAACCGGGGCTCCGTCTCGTTCAAACCCGTCCGGCGGGCGAGCTAGCGGGCAGCCCTGGGCGTCTCCTCAGTTTCTCTCGCGCGCGTCCCCGCGCACCACCTTTAAAGCGCGCCCGGGCGGGAGCGAGCGCCGAGCGTTTGCGCCGGGGCGTCGCCCACCGCCGGGGCCAATGGCGCGCCGCCTCTATTTAAATAGACGAGCCGCGTCAATCATTTGGCCTTTCCGTCAGCCTCTTTTTCAAATCGCCATATTGGGCAAGGCGGGGGCGGGGGGGGGGGGCGCGTCGGAGGAGAAGGTGGCCTCCTCCTCCTTCTTCTTCTTTCCCTCCCTCAGGGGAGCTCCTTTCCCTAAGCCGCGAGAGCTCCGGCTCGGCTTCTTCTTCGTCTTCCGCCCGCCGCCTGGAGCAAAAACACCCCCAGGTCCACCTCCTCGGGCGTCCGGCCGGCGCTTTTCTCTCGTCGTCGTCGTCGGTTCCAGAACCTGTGGAGAAGCGCTTCGTCAAAGCAGCGGCCGCTCCTCAGTGGCCCCGTGGGCTTGAGGGGTTTTTTGTTTTTTGTTTAATTGCGAAGCGCGCTCGGTGCTCGGTCGCTGGCCGCCTCAGCCGCTTCCCCGGCTTATGCGAGGCTCCGGCCGGCCGGGTTGCTGCGCGGTGTCCGCCCGGGAAGCGCTTCCTCGCCTGGGGCTAGCGGGAAGGCCGCTCGCCACCGCCTTCTCCCCGAGCCCCTCAGCCGCCTCCTCCTCCTCGGCTGAGCGTCGGGCCATGTCGAAAGTGCGGCTCTCGAATGGGAGCCCGACCCTGGAGCGGATGGAAGGCCGGCCGGCCGACGGCGGCCCCAAGCCCTCGGTTTGCCGCTGCCTCTTCGGCCCCGTCGACCGAGGGGAGCTGGCCCGCGAGTGGCAGGAGCAGAGCCGCCACCTGGAAGAAGCCAGCCGCCGCCGGTGGAACTTCGACTTTCGGCGCGGACGGCCCTTGGAAGGCCGCTTCGAGTGGCAGGCGCTAGACAGGGAGGCGCTGCCCGATTTCTACAGCCGCCTCCCGAGGCTCGCCAAAGCCGACGGCCGGGAGGAGAGGCGCCCGGAGCTCAACGGAGACCGCTCGCCGCCCGGGGAGCTGCGCTGCGCTCGGGCACCGGCGGAGCGGGAGCTCGAATCGGAACCTCAGCAGGACGGGGCCGCGTTGACCCTCAGCTCCGGCCCGAGGAAGCGACCTGCCGCCGATGGTAATGCCACTTTCCTGGCTCTCCCGGAGACGGACGTATAACACACGGAGGCTCCGTTCAGTGGGGAGAAAAATAGATTATTTTCCCGGCTTGGCTGCTCCTTCTCCGGCTCATCGGAAGAGCGATCGCCTTTCGCCCTTTGATGCCCAGCCGGGCGTTGCTTAGAAGCGAATCCCCGGTCCATTTGGGGCTTTTCTCTCCCGCCGGGGCTCCTCTCGGGGCAGCTGCCTTGGGTCCTTCCTCTCCGGAGTGTAGGGAGCCAAACGGGGCCGGCGATTCCCCAAATTTCGCACCGAGAAGGGGTTTTTTTTGGGGAGGGGGTTAACTGGGCCGCCCGGTTTGTTGGTTTCACAGAGCAGATCTTAATTTTTTTTAATTTTTGGTGTGTGTGTGTGTGTGTAACATATTTTTGCTGATGAAAAGGGAGACTATCTATTTCAAGCTATTTTGCTCTCATCGGCTAACTATACCCTTTACCGGGATTTCAACCGACATACAGTATATTAATATAGTAATACAGTACATTAATATATTAATACAACCAAGATGTATTACTATATATTAATATTATTAATTGGATTTGTATGTCACCCCTCTCCACACACATAATCCGCCACGCACACATATAACCTCTCAATCTATATATATATGGATTATATATATCTGTGGGGGGAAGATTATGTGTTTGTGTGTGTAATATATCTTGGTTGAAATCCCGGTAACCACATATACTGTATATATGTGGTTGAGTTTCACATCCCAGTAAGGGTAGGTCTGTCTGATGAGACCGTGACAAAGTTGAAATAGATCTATGCTAGGCTCCCTTCTTTTTCACTTATCAGCAAAAATATGTGCATATTAAATATGTAATTATGTGTGTTTCTATACATATTAAATATATTATTTTTTATTTTTATTATTTATTAGATTTGTATGCCATCCCTCTCCGCAGACTCGGGGCGGCATGTACATATTAAATATGTAAATATGTGTTTTTCTATATGTGTGGGTTTTTTTGTCAAGTGTGTGTGTGTGTGTATGTGTATGTACCGGTATGTATATATACAGAGATAAATTGATAGATATATTGTATACACACATCCATACACATAATCTCTCACTATTAGTTTTACTGATTCACTTGGTATACCTTCTTCCTCCTCCTACTTTCCCCACACAACAACCCTGTGAGGTGGCTTGGCTTGGCTATGGCATCCCTTATCTGGCCTTTGCTCTCCAAACAGGCTCGGTTTCATATATTCCTAACCATAAGAGAGGCTCCTCTTATATTCTGATTCCTTAGTCTGGATAGGCTATGTATATTCAATGCCAGTGGCAGTTGATTCAAAAGTCCTCTTCCAAAAGTGATGCTATTTTTCCGGCCTTTCTTTTGTTGCATAACTTGATGGCCGGTATCAATCTTGTTTAATATCCCCATTACCCCCCCTCCTCTCGTAGATTCCTCTCCTCAAAGCAAAAGAGCCAACACAACTGAAGAAATTTCTGAAGAGCCTCCTGAAGATCCACCCATGGCCAGCTCAGAGGAACAAACGCCCAAGAAGAAGACAACGTCCAGTCCGAAGAGGTGTCAGACGTAAATTGATGGTTGTAGAGGTGGGTTTTAAGTTTTAGTATATTTTAGTATATTTTGGCAAATCAGTCTGTGCAATATTTATTGGCTAAGGCAGTGTTTCCCAACCTTGGCCACTTGAAGATATTTGGACTTCAACTCCCAGAATTCACATATAACTCCATACCTTAGCCCAGTGTTTCTCAACCTTGCATTCGCTGGCTGGGGAGTTCTGGGAGTTGAAGTCCAGATATCCTCAAATGGCCAAGGTTGAGAAACACTGGGCTAAGGTATGGAGTTATATGTGAATATTTTTTTTTTTTAAAAAAAGCAAGCTGTCAAAATTCAGGCTTATTCTACTCTTACTCTACTCTTACTCTATTGAGAAGTGGCTTTTAGAAAAAAAAATGAGCAGTTCTAAAAAACTCTCCTTGGATACTATAGATTTTATTTCTGAATAAGGTAGTTAATTTTTAAGTAAAGTGTCAAGATAGACTTATTTTTAAGTTTTCTTTACTTTTTAATCTCTTTAAAAAATACTAAAATCCACGCACAAGGAAGTTTCAAAATATTTTTTCCCCTTAACTGCTGTGCATCGTAAGCAATTGGCATGTCATTTGAAATGTCCAAGTCCGTTCTACCTAGGGAGATAAAGCTTTTGTGGAGCTTGAGGGAAATGAATAGCAAACAACATATTTGGACTATATTCTTAGTGGCAGTTAACAAAGGCGCGCAGAATCTCTTAATTAAGGACATTCTGGCTACACTTTTCCATAGCAGGAATGGTGTAAGAATCTTGGCAGATCCGATTTCAAATTACCGTAATAAAAAAAATTGGAAATTAGATTTTAACTTGAAAGTAGATACTCGGGATGCCGTTGGGATGAGAGAAGGACACGTGTTCAAGTTAACTACTACTAACTGTTTACTTGAACATTTGAAAGGGAAATGAAAGTTTTGGGTGGACCAATCACAGGAGAGAGGGGGGGGGAATTGAACACCTCCCAGAAAATAACAGGGTAGCACAAAATTTAGCCTTTTCTCACTACATCTAAGCAGTTTCCTATTTGTGGTTAATTCCGACAGCTTTCAGTGCGAAATCTGGTTGGGCAGATTAACTGAATCCCTCCTTAGTTAGGACGTACGTTATGAAATCTTTGTTGGTGGGGTTGTCTTTTTGTCTGATGAGGTTATGAAAGAGAGAAGGGGAGAGAGAGGGGAAAGAAGAGGAGAGAGAGAGAAAGAAAAAAGAAAGAGAAAGAGAGAAAAAAGAAATGAAGGAAGGAAGGAAGGAAGGAAGGAAGAAAGAGAGAGAGAGAGAGAGAGAGAGAGAGAGAGAGAGAGAGAGAGAGAGAGAGAGAGAGAGAGAGAGAGAGAAAGAAAGAAAGAAAGAAAGAAAGAAAGAAAGAAAGACAAACCTCTCCCCCCCAAAGATTGGCTGTTGGTAGAATGCAACATATTTGTGCAGGAGGCTAGTTAATGCTAATCTTGGTCATTTGGATTATTGTATTTTGTGTGTGTTTGTGCTTATTTGGGAAACAAACCCAACCCAGTTGTGTGCATGTAGCGAATGAAAATAGTAGAATCTATAGGTTTTCTGAAAAGCCTCCACCCACACTAGGAAACAGGATTGAAAAGATGTCATAATAGAAACTAGA